>NW_006442103.1:1744809-1766320 GCF_000325575.1 Pteropus alecto | reverse complement strand
GAGCAAAATAGAAGGTTAGCTTGAAAAGGAAGCAGGTTCGAGAGGACTTTTCTAAGATAGAAGAAAGAGTAAGCTATCTGTGGGCTAAGGAAGAGCTTAAAGGTTCAGGAGAGAAGGGCACAGCTGTGGGAGAAAGCCCAGAGGAGAGAGACGAGAGGATTCAGAGCAGAGGTGCATGAGTGAGCCTTAGAAAAAAGAAGTGAGAACGCTGCCTCCGGGAGAGAGTGCGAGTCTTTGCGGCTAGAAAGGTAAAAGAACTAGGTGCCCTTTTCAAACTCTAAATGAGGTCAGGAAGCAGCTTAGGAAATGTTCCCCGCTCTAGGTGGCTGCATCTGAGAAACACCACCACCATTTTACAAAGAGAAAGCTGTGTACTAGGAGAGGATCCTGAAATAGTCCATTATTACAAATTCAATACACAAATGGTATTTGCAAAATCACACCAGCATTTATCTCAAGAAATCAATAGGAAGTATTAAGTGGCTCTGATTTTCTTTTTATCAAAAAAAAAAAAGCAGGAAAAATCAAGTAAGCTGTTTGGATAGATACCACTTAAGTCAATTACCTACAAATAATTGAATTTATTTTCAAGTACTACAATATAAGAAAATAATTTAAATTGTTTCCATAGTGGATAATGCATAAGAATGAGGGAATGAAAAGAGAGGGCAGTAACATTTATTGAGCACTTACTAGGTGGTAAGTGTCTTGGATTAGGTATAGGATGCCTTTCCTCAGTTAATCCTAATGCCCTATTAGGTAGATGCTATTACTGTTTTATAGATGAAACTAAGGCTCTGGCATGTTAAAGGGTTGTTCTCCTGAACATTCAGCCTTTCATGTAACTACCCTAGAATGTTTATGTCTAGAGGCCGGTTTAGCACCAACTTCTAGAACATAGTGTTTGGCACTCCTGCCACCATAGTAGCCCTGAGCACTAAACAATCCCACCCTCAGGATTTATAATCAAAGGATCTTGGTAATTTATCATTTTACTCATAACCATTTGTTGCTACACGGTCTCCAATGCCTTTCTTGCCCACAGTCCTCTCTCTGGCAATTAGCGGCTGCTAAGGGGTCAAGCGCTGGTGGTTTTATGTGACCCTGCTGCCCTTTGATCATAGCTTGGTGCATGTCCCAGGATGGAATATCTCATACAAGGCCAAGGAACGGCCAGCTATTCTCTCACAAGAATCCAGCTGAGACATGGAGAATGTACCACTTTGTGATAGGCTCTGGAACTAAGAACTGTGTAGGTTTGAGGTTGACGCTGGTGCCAAAGCAAAGCCATGGCTAGGCTCCAGTGTGAGCCATGAAAGCAGAAAGCACACAAAGGGAGAAGCTGGTCTGAGAAGAAGAGAATGGAACAGGAACATAGAGAAACCACATGGCCCTGGGAAAGATGTCATCTCCATTCCTGACTCCTGTCTCCTTGAGGTCCTCACAAAGAGTAGGGTCTGTTGCAAGACTACGTTAGACAATGTCACTGGCAGAGAGGGTCCAGCTATACTTAATCTTGGCCCCTCTTTGTCCATGACATCGTCTAATGTAGTCTTACAATAAACCTGACTTTTTGAGAGGATGTTTGCTGCTTGCGAATAAAGCTGTCAACTAACAAATCACTCTTTTAACATAAAATTTTGCATTAACAGTATAATATTAGCTAACATTTAGTGCTGTACATTCTAAGTGCTGTGCATTCATTTGATCCACACAACGAAGTCTTAATTTTATTTTCATTTTACAGATAAAGAAAGAGCGATGTGAAAAATTAATGCCATTGTAAATTTATTTCCTAGCACAAGTAGGACCCTACTTCCACCCCACAATAAACTCTTACTTTGCCTGTGTTTCAACTTAAAGTTAACTCAGGTCTTAAATCCAACATGGTGTTCTAACCAGTTTAATTGGTAGGGTGAGAGTCATTTGTGATTTTTTCGACTATAGAAACAAGTTAAAAATAGCTACAACAAAACAAAATTTGTTCCTGAACCAAAAATTAAAACCTAATAATGTGCAAGCAAATTGCATTGAGCTTTTATCACATTTTGCCCTTGCTGAACATTTTTGGCTTCAGCAGCTGCTCCATGGAATGTAACTGTCACTACAGTGAATAAATAAGCAACTATTGCTGTGATACAGCTGCCTCTCGTAACGGCATTAGGGTAAAGCCTTTAGTGGAACCACAGGCCAGGAGAGTGCTGTGTTCTTGCTGAATGCGGATGGGATTTCATGCAGTCCATGGCAACCCCTGAGATTACACTGTACGTAGAAGGGCTTCACACTGGACATCTACTATTTGGCCTACCCAGCAGACTTCCCTCCTTCTGGGATTTTTCCAAGCTTAATTCCACTCTAACTACATGATTCTTATGGGAGAATTGCCATTTTCCTACATGACCCTGCCTGGCTGGACACAGCCAATTGGTCTAAGCCAAACCGATCAGAATCTTCTCTCAGGATTTTGCACACTGGACCCAAGAAATAAAGTCAGTGTGCAGGGATGGAAGATTTAAAATGTAAAACTCCAGAGCTATCAGCAGGCCATGTTTTCTACCACAGGGAAGAAGGCAACTTGCAGTGAAAAAATGAAGCCAGCACTCAGAGACAAAGCAAGAATTCTAAAAGCAGTTGAATTCCTGGTTACAGATGTTCCTGGGCTTAGCTGTATGCTGTCCTCCCCATATTTAGTTGCTCAATCCTTCTTGGATTACACAGGCAAATAATCTCCACTTTTGTCTAAATTGGCTTGATTTAAATTTCTATCACTTTATATAAAAGTCCTAATACAATCTTATCTATTCTTGATTTCTTGGCCATTTGTGAGAAGATATTCAGTATCACTCATAATTAAGAACTGCAAATGGGCTACCATATTCTACAGATTAAAAAATGATTTAATAATTTCATAATACTGGATCTTAAATCTCATGCATTATTGACAAATCTTTTGGAGGCCAAGTGGCAATATTAAGCCAATTCATGACCTTTAAACAATGAATTCCACCTCTAGAGATTTATCCCATAAACATATTTGAAAATATGTGTAAATGTACCTGTAGGAAGATACTTATAATAATAAAAAAAAAAACTGTAGACAACTTTCAATAGAGAATTAAATAATGTGTGATGGCACATCCATACCATAGCCATTATGCATCCCTGAGAAAGAACAACGAGGCTCTACATGTACTTCTACAGAAGGATGATTAAGAAATACTACATGGTCAGAGACAGCTGATGTCAGAGCAGGATATGGCATAATCCTTCATCAAAAGCATAACATCTAAAGTTAAACTGCCCCATTTTGCAACCAGGTGTCCTAATAGTGAATTACATGAACTTAAACGAAATACTTAACCTTCTGTGTCTCACTTTCCACACATTTAAAATGGGAATAATAACAGTATGTGCTTCATAAGGTTACAGTGAAGACTAAATGAAATAATTCTGTGAAGTGCTTAGCACAGTACTTGACAATTTGCACTATGCACAGGAAACTGTTCACAGGGGTTCTCTCTGGGAGTGGGGCTTGGAGCTTGCAGGAGACTTTGATTTTATACTTTTCTATACTATGATTTTCTTCAAATCAAACATATTATTACTTTTACAATAAAAAATTCTCAATTTAAATTTAAAGAATCAGATCAGAAATTGATTTTAAAAGACTATCCATGAGTATTTCAATAGTCATCATATTCTCAAATTAAATTCCTCTCAGAATAAATGTCTATATACTCTTTTCTCAGATAATAAAACTAAAAAGCAGCTTTGTAGCATCCACAAATCTCACACCCTCCACCCAGATGGGAGGGCTGATTTGCCTGGTGAAAAATAACAGCAGCGAGTCATGAGGCTTTAATTGACTTACTTGTTGTTATAATAAACTATTATTTATTCATTCTCCAAAGTATATAAGACAGACTGACCTTGGCAGCATTCTTTAGGAGTGAGAACGCTATAAGCCAAATATCTAACCATCAGAATCAAAATCTGATTTCTGGATCATCAGAAAAATCGTCCTCTTCTGCTGCCAAATGATCCTCCTGCTGACCACATTTTCAGTCAATCAGAATATAATCCTATCACGGGTGGTGAGTGAGCGTGAGGATTGCATTTTGTTTCATAGCTGGTCCAAACATGATTACTGCTTTCATCTCATGGCCATATCGTCAAGTCAATAAGGATTTTCTATACTGACTTTTCATGTTGTGTAGACTGTATAGAGGAACTTGAGTATTTCAATTTGCTGCACAAAACCCAGCACTGCAGAGAATAGATTATTAACTATCTACCTTTGCTTGTTCAAGATAAACCATGGTTCTATTCACCAGTCCATCAGTTCCTTATTCTAAATATATGAAAAACTCATTAACACTAATTCCACTTAAGAGTAAAGTACTCTAAAAATAGACTTTTAAAATACTTCTATTACTCAAACCACGGATGTTGTGAAAAATCATACCATGGCATTCCATTTTTTGCACATCCCTATATTTTTTTTAAATTATGTAACAGTCTTCCTTTTTGAAGCTCAGAGTCGCTGAGTTCAGTAACTACTAGCCCAACAAGATTTTACGGGCAGAAACCAGCAGCATTCAATTGTCAAAATATTCTCCTAGCCTCCTACTTAAACCCAGTCCCAACAGGACATAGAATCACACCTTCCTACCCAAAGTTCCATGGCCACATAACTGGCTATGAAAAGATGAACCAACATTGCAGAAAAAAAAAATTGCCTTAAAAAGTCATGTAGCTTGTCATGAGAGATAGAAAACATCTTAAGGATTTCTAGAAATAAGAGGCCTATGTCATAGTTATCTTTGTCAAACTGGTAAATATTTACTTATACAAAGGAAAAAAATACCTAGAAGAGAGGAAAACTAAATAGATCAGGAGTCATCACAATAATTTTTCGCCTACCACCAATTTCTTCCTTGTTCCAAGGAACATAAATTTCACCAGGAGAAATGCAAATCATCTATATTGAATAACAAAAACAACTTCCCAATGATTCCATGTTTGTGTCCATGGAATCAGATACTGCACCTATTTCACAGCAAAATATCTAGAAAGCTATTAATAGTCATCATCTTTACTTCCTTACTTCCCAATTTCTTCATTTCACCCTATCAGTCTTCTGTTCTCACTATTGCACAGCAACTGCTCCTTTCAAGGTCACCAGTAAACTCCATATTGCCAAATATAATAGCCATTTTTCTGACCTCATCCAACTCAAATTCTCAATTCACTGAAAACCTCTTCTTTCATCATTTACGACACCACAATATCTTGGTTTTCCTACTAACCACAAGTGTCTTCTTCTTGGTCTTATTTGCCAACTCATCATCTTCTGCTTCCCTGGCATGTCCCAAGATGGGTCCAAAGATACCTCCTTTCTATCTTCACTTTCTCCCTGGGGAGAAAATACCATCCAAATGCCATCCAAATACCATCCAAAACCTGATGACTCTCAAGGGAGACCTCCAATACAAACATCTCCCTTATATTCTAGTTGGCTATCCAGATACTTGATTAATATTTCCACACCAAGTCCTAGCAGAGATCTCAAACTTAATTTGTCCAAACAGAACTCTTCATTTTCTCCCTCAATTCTACTCCTCCTCATTTCAATAAAGACATGATCACAATCCAATTTCTAAGCCAAAAGTTATAATTCATTTTTAACCTCTTTCCTTCATCACTCCCTATATCAAATTACCAAGTCCATCAACTTTAACTCCATAGAATGTCTCAAATGCATTCATTTATCTCTATCACCAAGCCCAAGATACATTCATCTTTCACCTGACCTTATGCAATAGCCTTCTAATCATTCTCTCTGGCTGCCATGGAAATCTTTTAAAATATTAATCAGATCATACTCCTCCCCTGTTTAAAATTTTCCAATGGTTCTCTGTCACTCTTGGAACAATATTCAAACTCCCTACACCACCTTCAAAGCTCTATATGATTTGGCCACTGACTTGAATGAGCTTTGTCTTTCTCATTATAATCCAAGCATGTTGGTTTTCTTTATATTCCTTGAACACACTGAGTTTAATCTCACTCAAATGTTCACACTAACTATGTATTCTACCCAGAAGGCTCTTCTTCTGAATCTTCCCATGGCTGATTTTTTCTGATCATAATGGATCCTGGGTTAAACGTCACTACTTCAGAGTAACTCTTCTGACTACCTACATAAAATAGCCCACCAATCCCATCTCCTTTTATCATTCTCTGTAATAAACTCCTACTTTTTATTCCTTCATTTATAACCTTCTGAAATTGGTATTTTTTTAATTATTTGTCTATTTTCTACCTCTCCCTCCTCCATTAGAATATATACTTCATGAAAACAAGGACCATGGCCATTTTGGATCCCCATTGCCCAGAACAGCATTTGGCACATAGTAAGAACCTGGTAAATAGATTAGAAGAATTAATGATGAAGATGGCAGGATAGATGCCCACTGTGCTTGCCTCTTCCCAGACCACATTAAAATTGCTACCACATTATAGAACAACCAACCTGGAGAACCACCTGAAGATTAGCTAAATATAACTTCTATAAAAAAGGATGTAAAAAAGAGACCACATTGAGACTGGAAAGAGGGGCAGAGATGCGAATCGGGCTGGCCCCATACCCACATGTGGCAGCTGACCATTGGGAGGGATATCTTGGCTGCAGAGGTCCTCCTGAAGGAGTGAGGGACCCCAGCCCATGCCAGAGCTTCCCAGCCAAGGGTACCAGTGTCAAGAAGAGGAGTCCTCACAAAATCTGGCTGTGACAACCAGAGGAGATTCTGACCACCCAAGTAAGGTGGAAGGAAGCTAGAAACTCAGATGTCTCCTTAAAGGGCCACACACAGACTCACTCTGGGCTTCTGCAGAGGGAAGGTAACTAAGGAGGGACCAGGGACATACAGGGAGAGGCTGCGTAGCTTCAAGGTGAAGGCTGGCAGGACAGCCACATTGTTCCTTTGTTGAACTCTCCTTCTTTGCAGCTTACAGGAAGGTGCATCTGACCTGTGTTAAGCTCTCCCACATACAGCCAAAACTATCTGCACTGGACTAATGAGATCCACTCTATCTCCGTTACGCCCCAAGACCCCACCCCACCCAACTTGCAAATAGCCCATGGCAATTTGATTGCAAGGCGAACTCTGTACTCTCAGCTCTGTACTCTCAGCAGGGAGCTCTTTTGATATCAACCAACAGGCCTCAGCTCTCAAACCTCAGGAGACACTTTTGGTGGCAGGTAACCAACCCTGGCCCAAGCTGCAGCATCTCTTGAACAAATATGAGAAGTCTGTGGGCCCGAGGCTAGCAGAAACTGGCCTTGGTGTGATCTGCAACTTTTGCAAGCAGACACAGACAGCAATGGCACCAAATCTGAATCTATAGTGATCCGATGAAATCCTCTCTCTTTATCCCAGTGACTCCCTAGGATGCTGCACTGCCCAATTTGAGTACCAGCCAAAGGTTCTATCAGGTGCTGAACCTTACGGGCAGCCATCAGGCAGAGTCAGGCCTTGGGGTGCCCTGGACCTTTTGCTAAGCTGACTCAGGCCCAGTACTTGTGGTAGCCGGCCTCGGTTTGCAGAGTGGCCTCTCCCACTTTCGTATAGGTCCAGCACAGGCAGCAACCAACCAAGGATCACTTTGTAGCTTTTACCAGGTAGCCTTGGGTGGTCACAGGGAACAGTTGATCTTGGCCTTCATGGGAGCTTCTTCCAAGGGGCCCCAGAACTAACACTCCCAGAAGCAGGTATCAGATTACAGCAGAGAACCACCTGATTAGCTCCACAAGGGGCACACCCAAAGGATGGTCCCAACAAGCACATGAGCAGGCTGGGGCTAATCCCACTCTATGGGGCAGCCCCAAAACAACAGCTCATACCCTGTGGGCATGGCCAATTCTCACAGCCAGTCAGCCTGAGAGTCGAATCCATCTATTGATGTGCAATCAAGGCCTAACTACAGCAGAAGAACACACACAACCCACACAATGGACACTCCTGGAGCACCTGATACAGGTGATCAGGTAGACTGAGCTACTGGGCCACACAGAGCACCTCGTATGTAAGGCCAACAAGACTAAGACTGGTAGACATAGCAAATCTACTTAATACAGAGAAACAAATACAGAGAATTAGCCAAAATGACAACACAAAGAAACATGTCCCAAATGACAAAACAGGAGAAAACTCCAGAAAAAGAACTAAGTGAAATGGAGGCAAGCAACCTACCAGATACAGAATTCAAAACACTGGTTATAAGGATGCTCAATGAACTTAGGAGAAGAACAGATCATCTCAGTGAGAACTTCAACAGAGAGATAGTAAGCATAAAAATGGACATAGGAACCATAAAAAAGTCAGAAATGAAAAATTTAATAACCAAAAAGGAATACACTAGAAGGAAACAATAGTAGATTAGATGAAGCAGAGGATCAGATCAGTGATTTGGAAGACAAGGTAGCAGATAACATTTGGTTGTAGGTCTTGCTTTTCATCACTTTGAATATTTCTTGCTAATCCCTTGTGTTGAGAAATCAGCTGATAGTCTTATGAGAGCTCCTGTGTAAGTAACTACCTGCCTTTTTCTTGCTGCTCTTGGTATTCTCTCTTTGTCTTTAATCTTTGGCATTTTAATTATGACGTGTCTTGGTGTGGGCTTATTTGGGTTCATTTTGTTTGGGGCTCTCTCCTCTTCTTATACTTGTATGTCTGTTTTCTTCCCAGGTTAGGGAAGTTTTCCATCATTATTTCTTCAAGTATGTTCTCACTTCCTTGCTCTCTGTCTTCTCCTTCTGGTACCCCTATGATGCAAATGTTGGTATGCTTGATATTGTCCCAGAGGTCCCTTAAACTTTCCTCATTTAAAATTATTTTTTTCTTTTTGCTCTTCCAGTTAAAATATGGGCAGAGGACCTGAATAGGTATTTCTCCAAAGGGGACACACAGATATCCAATAGACATATGAAAAGATGCTCAATGTCACTAATTATCAGAGAAATACAAATTAAAACCATAATGAGATATCACCTCGCACCTCTGAGAATGGCTATCATCGATAAATTAAAAACCAACAAATGTTGGCAAGTATGTGGAGAAAAGGGAACCTCATGCACTGTTGGTGGGATTGCAAACTGGCACAGCCACTATGGAAAACAGTTTGGATGTTTCTAAAGAAATTAAAAATAAAACTACTGTACAACCTAGCAATTACACTTCTGAGTTTTTATCCAAAAACACGACACTCTGAATTCGAAAAGGTATAGGTATCCTTATGTTCTCTGCAGAGCTATGTACAATAGCCAAGATGTGGAAGCCACCTGAGTGTCCATTAATACATGATTGGATAAAGAAAAAGTGGTACATATATATACAATGGAATATTACTCAGCCATTAAAAAATGAAATCCTACCATTTGCAACAACATGGAGGAAGCTAGAAGGTATTGTGCTAAATGAAATAAGTCAGAGAAAGACAAATACCATATGATTTCACTTATATGTGGAATCTAAAGAGCATAATAAATGAAGAAACAAACAAACAAAAAAACTGACTCATAGATACAGAGAACAAACTAGTGATTGCTAGATGGGAGGGGTGTTGAGGGGCTGGGTAAAAAGGGTGAAGGAAATATCGATGTCAGATTATAATGTACATCTGAAAATTATATAATTGTATTAACCAATGTTACCCCAATAAACAAAATAAAAATAAAAATAAGAAAAAAGAAAATTTCTGAAATTTCAAACATCTCACACTCTTCCCACCAGCATCTCTCCTTTAAAAAAAAAAAGTGACAGGATTAAGAAGTACAAATTAGTAGTTACAAAATAGTCATCCAGATGTAAAGTACAGCATAGGAAATATAATCGATAACATTGTAATAACTATGTATAGCACCAGGTCGGTAGTAGACTAATTGGGGGGATCACTTCATAAATTATATAGATGTCTAACCACATAGTTGTATACCTAAAACTTACATAAAATAATATTAATAAATAAATAAAAGAATTAATGAAGGAATGAGTAACACAAATGGTGCTTTGCATTCATTCATTTAATCATTCCCGTTATTTTAAGTGTTTTGTTGTGATGTTCAATTTAGATACAAAAACAGGCAAGTTTTACTTTTTTTGGTATTCTAGCCGGAAGAAGACAACTAATTTATGGCTTTGCATTCTAAGATATGTTTGTACACATATGTGTGAGTCTGTGTTTCTTCTGTTGTCTATTCTTCTCCTGTTAAGAACACAATGAACTCAGTCCAAAGACTTTTGAGGGTTGTTGTGCTGACCCTGTGGCTTCTCCAATATACACACATTTTGTTATTTGCCAATGGTGTAATAACCACTATTATGACTAACAAGTTCATATTTCATTTGAATAGATCCATCATCCACAAAAATATATGTTAACAAAGGGAAAGTAACCACTCATTAGGCCTACCACCAAAATTTGAATAACTTAGAAGCTGAGCAAATTGAGACTTCTATATATTACTGTTATTCTTTTTTCTACAAAGGATTCATACTTATGTTCTGGCATCTTTCAGATTCATTCTCAGTCTCCCTGTTTCAAATCAAACACTTTCAAATTCTACCTAAAGCCTTGTACTCTTCAGCCTTCAGGGCCTATGAGTCCTTATATGTCCCCTGTGATGTCAAGCATTCTGGTGGCACTCAGCAAAAACTTCACAATCTTAACAGTGGTTAGACTTTAATTTCATTATTTTGGACTATAACCTGCCCTCTAATTAATTAGAGAATGAACTGAGGAAAATCTAATTACTTTTCTGATATTTCTTCACGTGGCATTTTTTATTATTGTCATGTCACATTTGAACAACTCACAGAGGCTTCCTGAGTGTGGATAGCAATTGTCCTTTTCTAAACAAAGACTGAAATAATACCCTTAAAGAGTAGAAAGGTTTCTATTTTTCCTTTTCTGTTTTTTGTTTTTGTTTTTGTTTGTTTTAAATTAAATCTGACATGGTAGGCCTTATCCCTATTATGAGGTTAGTCAAGTTTAGGACTCAAGCAGCAAAAGGCATTTGAAATGGGCTACAATGGGCCTCAGCCATGTAACAAGTCTCTTTTGTTTTACAAGGCAGACATATGACATTTCCTGCAGCCAGGAGTGAGTGGGTAAATGGATTGCTTGATCGACTAGGTAGCTTTAACACTGCTGTTGAGGAATATATTTTGAACATATTTAGCAAGCTGAAAGTGGTATGGCCCATTAGGATGCTATTATGTTAATTTGGGTTCTCATTTAGGAAGAGAAGCAGTTCTGTTATAATTGTATATTATAAAGAATTGCTTGGGTCCCTCAAGTAGAAATGACCTTACAGTGATAAGGCCAGCTAGATGATACAGAACGCATGGACAGCATGGGTGTCCCTGCTACTTACCAATCTCCTGTGACTACATTTACGAGGAAGGTAAGAACAAGACTGGGGCACACCTCTTGTTGCTTGATTGACAACCACTGGTCTTATTGATATGGACAAATGAAGGAAACAAGGAAATCAATGGTCTTTTACCCTTTGCCTGATCAATTAAGTCCCCTAATCAAACTCACTACTGTCACCACAGCTGTTGAGTGAAAATGAAGGCCTTGTGCTTCTTTACATCAGATTTTAGGAACAGATTTCTTAAAAGGCCAAAGAGACCATATCAATAAAGATGAAAGACAAACATTATTAACCCCAATCGGAAATTTTAGGGGCAACGAGAAGAGCAACAACAATAACAAAAAGAACAAAATTTCTTAATAAATGTTTAAAGACATTTCAAAGCCCCAACACCTCAAATTTATTAAACTAGTTAATGCATTGGGCTTACTTTCAGAGTGTCAGATATAAAATCCCATACATTGGAAGTCTGATGCACCAACAAAGATTGCAGCAAGCGATTCTCTTGTACAGGAAAAGTACTGAGCAGTGAGAAATGCTATCCTACCCAGCAAATCAAAAATCCTTCCCCTTCTCCATTTTTCCTGAGATGCAAAGTGACTCTTCTGCTTCTGGGGATGTCAAAACCAGTTCAGAGAAAAAAAATATCTTAGCTATAAACCTTTTTCTTGGGATAGAAAATAATCTAAGTGCAAGCTGGTGCAAGATAGCTATACATGAAACCACCTCCTCTTTGTATCTGTAAATGTAGCCCCATGTAAGTGGTATGGAAGAATTAAACCACCAGAACCCAGCAGGATAAAATGCAGACAATTGACAACCCAGCTATTGCAGCTAGGGAGAGGTCTCTGGTTATTTTACCTAAGAATGAATTACAAATTAAAGGACTTCTCAGTAGTGGAGAATTTTTTTCAGGAGGTACTTGATCAGGAAGTTTTTTGCCAAAAAGCAGAGATATCTATAAAATCTCTTTTTTTACTCCATCATTGACAACTGAAACAGGTTTATTTGCAAAATTGGAAGAAAGCTCATCTCCAGAAGCCACGAGGATCTGTGCAGTAGAAAAATGGAACAAAAAGTTAAAGCTAAAAATACACAGTTAATTAAGTCTCAGTACTCTTTGAAGTCCTTAAGCAGGGGACAGCTTAGAGAGTCCAGAGATTGTTGATTTCAAAGCCAGATGAATAAGAATTCAAAATGGCATCCACTAGTACTCACTCTAGGATTTGAGGCAAGTTTTTTTAACCTCTCTGAGGCGTGGCTTCTTCAGTTGGATATGACAGCCTATGCATAACAGATGCTCAACAAATATTAGGTCCCTAACTCTATTTTGCACCATTATAGGCTAAAAATGGAATAGTAAAATTTCTTATTTTATTTACAAGGTTTTGCAGGATAAAAACCAAGAAGAGAGGCCATAATGTTGAAAAGACTGTTTCCTGGGAGGCAGAAGAAGACCCAGCCCAGAAAAGTATATACCATAATGCACTGCCATAATTTGTGAAAAAGTCAGACAGCTACATAAGTATTTTGTTGATGCTTGAGAAGAATAAACAAAGGAATAGAAAAGTGCAAAAGACATATGATTTCAAAGTAGGGGACACTTTGGAACTTGTTAAAGAGTCATTTTCTGAATACTTGAGAAAAATCTGCATTAGCACATATGGCATGGCAGCAATATTTCCCAAATAGTTACAATTGGTAGTTGATCCATAGCAGACTTTTATGCCAACCAATCTAATTTAGATTGGAAAAAGACACCTTCTAGGAGTTGTATTTACTTTTAAAACACATTTAATGGCATTTTAATTGTTTAATGTCTGTGAAACTTTGATTTCACCAATGATAGTCAGCCCCAGTACAATTAAATTAAAAACGTATTGCATTCATAAAACAAAATCAGGGTGCTTTGACAAAAAAAAAAAAATACTTAGTGAAAATTAGAAATTAAGATATTAGAAATTTTAAATCATTCTTAAAATAAAATTCTTGGAATCAAACTAGATAATAATGAAATTTCCTAAAATTGAAACAAAAAGAGAAAGACATAAAAATGTTTTTAAAAAGAAATTCAAAAGGTACTAACATCCCATTAATAAGCACTCCACAAAGAGAAAAGAAAACTAATAAGGAGAAAATTACCAAAGAAATAATGCAAAAAAACTTTCCAGTGCTAAAGAAAGACATTTGTCTTCAGATTAAAAGTAGAAACAAAGTGCCCAGCATGATGAATTAAAACAAAAACAAAACAAAACCACTATACCTAAATATATCACTGTGAAATGTCAAAACACTAACTATAACAAAAAGATCTTGAAAGCTTTCAGAGAAAAAAAGTTACCTGCCTTCTCATCAGCATAGCAGATATTAGAATCTAACAGACCAATGCTTTTGAACTTCTCTGGGAAAATAATTTTAAACTTAGATTTCTGTATCCAGCCGAATTATCGATAGAATTTGAGGGCAAAGGAAAAATATTTCAGACATGTAAAATCTCAAAAAGTTTATCTTTCTTCAGTAAAATTCCAATCAAATGCCAGTTTAAATTTTTATGAGGAATTTGATTAATACATTATAACATTAACATGAAAGAATAAATGTTCATGAATAACAAATTCAGCTTTATCAAAAAGATCCAGAGAGAGGAAACTCTCCCTACCAGCTATGAAGAGATACTATGAAAGAATAGTAATCAAAATTGTGTTGTATTAGTGCAAGAGAAGACTAATAGACCAATTAAGCAGAATAGAAAGCATGGAGACATCTATTGTACTCAGTAGATAATGTTGGGGAAATTACCTCATTCTAGAAAAAACAATTGTTGGTCCCTACCTAAAACCCTGTAAAAATGTATGCTCCAGATGAATTAAAGGCTTAAAATTGAAATAAAAAACTATGAAATTAAAAGGCAAAAATGTGGAAGAATATCTTCATTGCCTAGAGGCTAGAAAGGAATTTGGGCGTTTTATTTAAAACTCCCCAAAGCATAAAGTATAAAACTAAAAAGAAACTCATAATTTCATTACATTCAAAATTTCAATTGAAGTTCAACTTGTCACCATGTGAAGTCATTGACAAAGTCACAGACATATGAAAGAATTGAGATATATATCTAAGTCTAAATAAGTTACTACTTAGAATATTTAAGAAACACCTATAAATTAACAAGAAAAAGACAATAACCTTAGTAGAAAAATGGGCAAGTAAGAATAAGCAATTTCTAAAAGAGGAAATACAAGGACAAACAAACATATGAAGAGCTATTTTTTAAAAAAATCAATTAATAGAAATTCAAATTCAGATCAATTCCAAAGAAATACCATTTATTGGACTGGCAAAAATTATGAGAATGTAGACTGATGTAGAAAGTCTGAAGAACAGTCTGGCAATCAAAGTGATTATTTACATGACTCAGCAATTACACTTCTGCACTCTATGTCCCAAAGCAATTCTCACAAGTCCTTATAGGTCCATATGCAAAGATGCTCAGTGTAGGTTTTTTTGTGGAGCGGGGAGCTGGAGGCAATCTGGGTGTCTATAACTGAGAAAGGGGTTATGTTAAATGTGGCAGAGGTCCACACCATATAGCAGCTAGAAGCCATGGGTTAGATGTACGCATAGCAACGTGGATGGATCTCACAAATATAGTGCCTAGTGGGGGAAAAAATATAAGAAACAAAATGTAATATGTAACTATGTCAGCACGGATCCTTCCAAGAAAGCAGGCTTATGCCAAGTAGTTAAATAGAAGGAATTAAAATGTAAATTAGTTAAAGATTTTGGAAGAGCTGAAGGAGCAAACAAAGGAATATTAGGAAATGCAGAAATCGACAACTGTTGCAGTGTTTTTAAACCTTTTTTTCATTATCATTCCTGAGGAGACTTTTTAGAAATGTTTTTCCTGATCATCTCCACAATGGTATATTGTATATCTGCATATGCACTGCAGTGCATCTGTGCTTCGTACATTAAAAGTAAGATTCCCCTTCTTCAAGAACTATTTTAGCCCCGCTGTAGGCAACATTTCTCCCATGGAAATGTGTACACTGGAGGAATAAAGAGAAAAGATGGTAAGGAGAAGTTACTTAAGGCAAGTCTGGGAAACGTATTTTTCAGGGATCGTGCCCTTGAGTGTGATGTAGAACAGAGCAAGAAAAATTCAAGGACTAGATCTGAGAAGACACAGGCAGATAACCAGCCGGTAACACAATGTCAGTTATTTAAATGAAGAAAATTGTGTATAAACAAAAAAATACCCATTTCACAAGAACATAGACATGCAAAATGATGCACATCAAGCACATTAAAATGGATGCCAGAGTGAGGGAGGCGAGTGAAATGGGAATGGAGAATAAAGATTAAAGGGGTTTGACCCTGAAGAACGTAGCCAACATTATCTCTTTTCAGAGCCTCTTCTCCAGCCAGTCCAAGTACTAGAAAGTCTGCAAGCCCAAGATGCTGTTTCCTTCCTGCTTCCTCTGCACTTGCAGTCCCTCTGCTGTGAATGGCCTCCTGCCCGGGTCTTCCTGGCCACACTAAGTTTCCAGCCAGTGTCTCCTTCCCGCTGAGACTCTCACCCCTCAGGGAGGAGTGAGCCCACCACAAAGCCTATAATGACTGACTTTGTCATGTCTCCTCTTCTAAACATCGAGCTTTTATTCAGCTTTGTTTCCACAGCAACCATGATAGTACCTGACACATAATAGATGTTTAATAAATGCTTATCTAATGACCACTCCCATAAGTAAATGAATAATAAATGAATGAAAACCATGAAATAATTTAGATAAAGTAGTTTTATGGTATTTTATATTGGTTTTGTATTACATATATATTGTCAAGCATGGATAGTTCCCAAATAAATATTGTATGGCATAGATTTATTATATTCATGTATATTTATTTCCAGCCCTCCTTTTTCCAAAAGAAGGATGTGAGAGAGGCCAAACTGTATAGAAAACCTTTATATCATACCCATTTTAAGTCAAATTAACATTTAACCAATTTAAGCATTTATCCATTTAGCTGGATATTTTCAAGTTCGTATCTTTCTTATCTTCTTTATCAAGAAAACCCCACATCCCATGTTTTGACTTGTTTCCGAAGCAAATAATCAGATTTTTTTTTAAATCTGAAACAATGAAGTTTCCTTTTGTGCTAATTCTTTCAGGACAAAGGTATAAATGGGAGGCAGAATATTGGAAAGCTGGGCAAGAAATAGATATCTTCTTTTCTGGACTCTAATTCTCTCTCTGAGTGGCTCATCTTTTTCATAACACCAAGCAACTGGAATGACGGCTTCAGGAGCGAGATGGGGAACAGATGTCATTCATTGACTCTGGGTAATGAGATTTCATATTCCTTCAAAATCCTGAATAGGACAGGAAAGGCCTCATTAGTGGTTTCATGACTGAACAGGTGGAGAGGTCCCATGTGCACAGCAGGTATAGAGAGGCCATTTCACTTCCATGTGTAGATGTATCTCAGAAATTGAAAAAAAGTAAAAAATATTACCACGATTGCCACCTCAGGAAAATTGCAGCTTTTGGAAGCCAAACAATATTAATTTAGAACACTGGTACCGACCTCATCCAGGGGACTAGAGAAATGGCTGAAAGCAGGAGATGAGTGATATTCAGAACTAATGATACCATACAAAAGAGGTCACTTCCTTATTTCTTTAGTTCCATATGGCATGTCATAAAATTTTAGTGCTCTTTAGCCAACAAAATAATAACTCTCTTAAGGCCACCAGTCAAAATACGGGACTACAGGGTAGAATGAAATCCTGTCTCCAAAACTAACGACTGAAACCTCTTAAGAAGATGGACCGCACTGAAAGCAGTGCATGAATAAAATGTTCCAGAATATAGATAAGCCCAACTAGCAATTTGGCAACTGCCTCCTGGACGATTGTCCTTCACTGGAGGTAACAATCAAGAAACCATCCCACTGCCTGTTTCCAAGAGCCAGGTGACCCAAAGGTTGCATCACAACTGGGATTGTTACTTTGCAAGCCCCCAATATCTAAAATGTTGACAAATAGCTCAGCATGTTTAAATGGGAAATATGCTTACCTGAGGAGTCTTCTGAGGCCTTCTGAAATGGCAGGTACTTAAGACCCTCCTACCTAAATGCCCAGGTCTTTCTAAGTGGCCACATACCCTGTCGTGTGTCAGACTCACTGGTGAGTTAATTCTTCTTACATCAACTTTGTTGAACTCAACTCCACAGTATTCTCAGTCATTCAGAATAACCCGAGGGCAGGTCAACTGCAGTTATAAAATGTACATTTTTAAAATCATTTTGTTATGTTCCCTATTAGTTAAAATTTGGCAGTTTTGCGGTATAAACAGAGTCTAGTGTCTCTAACCTTTGAAACAAGTAGTCATATATTTATGATGAAACCACCATATGCCAGTCACTGGGCTAGGCATTTGGTATAAATGGTCTTATCCAGTCTCACATCAATATTACAAAGTACTGAGGATGTGAAAGGCAAAGTCATGCAATCAAGGTCACAGGCTAGTATGTGGTGAAGGTACAATGAAACTGCCAGTCTGTGGCATCAAAGCCCATGCTCTTTTCATGGCATCCTGCTGCTTCCCAGGAATCTTCCTCTATGGAGGCAATAAATGAGTATTTACTCTTGTTATCTCCAGGAATTGACCAGTGAAAAAGATACACCCTCCACAAAAGCCGTATTACACATTCTGTAGTGATATTAATACTAATTTCTTAAGGAAAATAATCTATAAATTTCAAGTTCTCATCTTATATCTATAAAAAAATATCAATTTTATTTTTCCCCTTAGGTAAAATTTTGGTAGAAAATAAAGGGAACAAAACATAATTTTGAGAGGTGGGGGAAAACCTGTCAGGTTTTACCATGACAAAACTGAAGCAATAGAAAAAACTCTCTCTGAACTGGTTATATTAATAGGAGCCTTTATCAGAGATAAAAGATTTATTCATGAGAACGACTAATAAACAAACAAAAACGCAGTATGGCACAGAATAAGCAAAACTGGCTAAGTCTGTGAAATCCCATAAGTGAAATTGAACATAGCAAATTAGATTAAGTGCTCAAATATACTATTCAGTAATTAGAGGTTTCCTCGTTATTTTTGTAAAGCTCCATATGGCATTCCTCATTTATTTAACAACATGTAATATGTATTTAAAAGTCCTAAAATTAGTCATATTTTGTGAAAACAAAGGTAGATCCACAATCGTGTCCTCTCAGCACGGAGCTGCCTGAGTATCAGTGACTGAGGCAGCCAGACCTGCTGACCAGCGCTGACAGCCCTTCCGCCTCTCCTCGCCTGGTCAAGCCAGACTGAGGAGAGTCAAATTTCCTAGGCAACAATTTTAAAGCCTCTCTAACAAAGGCTGTCAATGTCATTTCCTCTCAAAACACCCCAAATAAGTGGCATGAACTCTAACCTACAATCTGACATACAGTAGCATACATAAAAGGAAAAGAAATGGATGACCTCGTTGTGCAAATACTAGCAGATACAGGATTTATATTCCAGAACCCCTTGAAAGAGTAATATAGTTTATCTTGCCTGAAGAATCACTGAAAATAAAGGTATGCACATACAATAAGTGGATGAATAATATCATTGAACATGTCAAAACAATGGTGGTTATGCCTAGCCTTTATTTTACTAAGTATCACAACTAAATTTTCAATCCATGCCGACAGCAAACACATAGTCACTGTTTTATTACAAATATCTGAGCTTGAGAGGTCAGCCCCAGGAGTCGTTAGGAAGGAATCCACTGGCTCATTTCCTTGGGGGCACGCTTTGAGAACAAGCTTAGACTGGCTTTTTTTTTCTGGCTGTTTTCCAATTCATTTATAAGATTAGTCTTATTATTTGATGACAATTTTTTCTAACCACCTGATTGGCACTCTAATAATCTTTTCTTGGAATAATCAAATTTTGTAATTTTTTAATATAAAATGATTTAATTCCAGAGGTTCCGATCAAATTAAACAGAATCTTAATTAACTAGTAATCAAATTGTACAGCAGGCAATGTTTCAGTTACACTATAGAATATTAGTAATACTTTGTAGTAATACCCCCTCTCTAGAGACTTAGCAAGCCTTGTTGGGCTTGCCCAAAGGTCTCAGAACAGGGTTAGGAGCAACAGCCAAAAAAAAAAAGGAGGCACCAGTCTGGGTAAGGTATGTGGCAAATGAGGCCAAAGATATTATCTGCTCAAGTGTAGGTAGGAATTTTATAGGAATAAAAAAAAAAGTGAAGCCAAAAAGTAAGACTATTTAACTGCCTCTGGGCTTGTCCTCAACTCCCTACCGACCCAAAACAACAAAAAGTAAAACACTTTGTTCTCAATCAAAGTCAAAATTATTTTGGGTCAAGTCTCATTCTCTCTTTAAATCCAAGTCCATTCAGCTCAACTTAATGCATTGAATACCACATATTTGCAAAACACTGTAAAAAATAACAGAAGGAAGGAAGGAAGGAAGGAAGGAAGGAAGGAAGGAAGGAAGGAAGGAAGGGTTTGCAGTGGCCCAAGGGTTGGGAACTCCTGCAATAGGTTGTAAATAGACACAGACACATAGCTACAGGAGAGGGAGGGAGGGAGGGAGGGAGGGAGGGAGGGAAGGAGGGAGGGAGGGAGGTGGGGAAGAGGAGGGGAGGAGAAAAAGACCCTTGGGCACTGATTTGTTTAAAAATTGTCCTGGGGCGCACTCCCGGTCCTCTCTCCCCTATGGCCCTTTTATAAACTCTCTTTTATTAAGACCTTGCTGTGACATCATCCATACCTCACTGTTCAGATTTATGCTATTTCTAGGCTTAAAGTGAAGGTTAAACTTTTTAAAACATCGATAGAAATTTATGAGGAAATATCTAGTTTCTCTGCACAGGAAAAATGTGATAATTTGTAGAAATCTGTACAAATTGAATGAAGTCATTACAAATGACCCCGATCTTTCTCAGATTAACAGTAACTAGCACATAAATTTTTATAAATTCAATCTCACAGCTAATCTTTCACCAAAATTGTGACTAATTAAAACTAGTCTGTATTCTTAGAGTGATGGTCAGAATGAGACCTAACTTTGGTGCCTTAGACACTCTGTACAATGTGAGGACATCCGCCCTCCACACTGACCGGACTCCACGTTCCAGTGCCTCAACTTTTTGCTTTCTAGAAAACAGGGCGAGTTCTCTACAGTATTCTGAAGTGTCAAACACCTTTCCAAAAGTCTGCCCAAAGTTGACCTCACTCATGAGACCATGTTGTGGGTGATAACTGCACTCCTCAGTGCCAGTTCGACTCTTGTCATGGGGGAAAAAAACGCCACCCTCTTGTCTTCAAAAGAGTAAACAAATAAAACACTGAATGATCCTTTAACCTTTTGCTCATGGTAGAAAACACAAGAAAAAAATGACATCTCAAACTCAGAGACACATAGATGTAAGCCTCCTTGTAACACTCATCAGTGCAAAAGCACAAACTTGGAAATGGGCAACACTTCACAAAAGCACATTGATCTTCGATAAAGCCATTTACACCTTTTTGCTTGGACTACAAGTAACATGTTGCTTTCCCAAAGCTTCTGCCGCTGAATTAAAAAGTGTAGACAATGTCCTCACTTGCTACATAAAGTTAACACTGGAAATATTCTGGATGAGAAGAATGTCCCAACCCAGAGCAGAGACAAAAAGGAGAACAAAAATGTACAAAATGACATTTGATATTTTTCCCTGACTGGCTTAATTACTTGGAAAAGAAAAAAGAATACACAGTCTCCAAAACAAAACGGCATTTGTTTGAAATATAACATAGCTCATATTGGCTTTGCACCAGCGAGGCCTCCAACAGATAGAACACAGGAAATTAAGAAAAGACTGCCTTGGGAAAGTATTTTACATCCTAGGTGAATGGAGGTTTTTTTGTTTTTTTTTGTTTGGGGGGTTTTTTTTTTTTTTTGCAGTTTTTCAGAATAACACCTTCAAGTTCATTGAAAAATGAGAGTTTTTTTATGAAGAAATTAAACTGAAGACAGAGCTAATATAATTCACTCTGT
>NW_006442103.1:1730688-1744721 GCF_000325575.1 Pteropus alecto | reverse complement strand
ATAATAATAATAATAATAATAATAATAATAACGACTAGCAAGGAAGAAAATATGATGATACAAGGTGGAAGGAAAAAAGAAGACGTTTTCTCTGTCATGACACTGACCTGCTGGTAGGTGAGCACTAGCATTTGCCATGTCCCTCCCTTCGGTTGGAGGAACTGGCATGAAGATGGGTTAGGATTATTAACAACCAATCATGGCAAACCCGTCCCCCTTAATAGTGACTGGTTTAAAAACCAAGGCCAGTCCGTGAACTAATGAATGGATAAGTAAAATGTGACACATCCATACTCTGCAATATTATTCAGCAACAAAAGGAAATTAAGCACTGACGCATGCTACAACATGAATGAACCTTGAAAACATCATGCTAAGTGAAAGAAGCCAATCACAAAGGACTACATGTTGTATGATTACATTTATTAAAAAATGTCCAGAATAAGCAAATCCAGAGACAAAAAATAATAGATTAATGGCCGCCTAGAGCTGAGTGGAGTGGAGGAGTTGGAGGATAATGGATGAAAGGTGGGGAGGTGTTTTGGGAGATAATGAAAAGGTTCTAAAAGTGATTGTGGTAATAGATGCACAATTCTGTGAATATACTAAAAGCCACTAAACTGTACACTTCACATGAGTGAATTGTATGGTATGTGAATTTTATTTCAATAAAGCTATGAAAAAAAAAAAAAGCCAAAGCCAACAGTCCCATGAAATCCCCCTGGCCATCATGTTCATTCATTTATTCAATCCATCGATATTTACTAAATGACTTCTAAGTCAAGTACTGTTTAGACACTGGAACTACAGTAGGAAACAAAACAGATAAGTCTCTGCACTTGTGAAGATTATAAGCAAACAAAAGAAAAGCTAAAAAAAAAAAGTGTAGATAGTTACATGATAGTAAGTGAACTAGAGAGAAACATAAAGTTAACAGAGGAAATATTCTGGATGAGAAGAATGTCCCAACCCAGAGCAGAGACAAAAAGGAGAACAAAAATGTACAAAATGACATTTGATTTTAGAGTGGTCGGGGAAGGCCTTACTGAGAAGATGACATTTGGTAGAGGCCAAAGGGAATTATTGGTTCAGACATGGGCATATGACTCAATTTAGCCAAATTCCACAAAAGGAAAGAAAATAAAGACAGAGCTTTTTGTTAAGTGGTTCAAGGAGAGAGGTGCTCGCTCGCTCGCGCTCTCTCTCTCTCTCTCTCTCTCTCTCTCTCTCACACACACACACACACACACACACACACACACTAGAGGTGAAAGACAAACATGTAGCCCCCTGGGAGGTGAGAAACGGAATAGTAAGGAAAACTACTTTGCAGGATATGCTGTAGAAAACTTTAAGGAGGTGACATTAGCAGCTCTATTAGTGTCCCCACTCCTGTGGACTCTTCCACCTACATGAGTAAGGGTGAACATCACCCAGGTGGAAAAAGGGAGAGAGAGAGAGAGAGAGAGAGAGAGAGATTGAGATGCCATGTTTCAATAATAAACCAGGCTCTTTCTTTTTTTAATTAAAAATTATTGGTGCAACATTGATCAACAAAATCCAATAAGTTTCAAGTGTACAATTAAACAGTATTTCGTAGTCAGGCTCTATTTTAAAAAATGTCACAAAAGAATTGCCAAAGGGCAAACATCTCCCAGCTAATGACTGAGCAATGACTCAGAGGAAGAGAAAGGAAATAGGAGCCTTCGGGTTGTACTGGAACACAACTGAGACTGTGCCAAGCAATCAAGCCCACAAGTCCACCTAAAGATTAGAGAACCA
The DNA here is from genome assembly GCF_000325575.1 of Pteropus alecto. Taxonomy (NCBI): domain Eukaryota; kingdom Metazoa; phylum Chordata; class Mammalia; order Chiroptera; family Pteropodidae; genus Pteropus; species Pteropus alecto. The sequence continues at coordinate 1,742,939 of NW_006442103.1, read as the reverse complement.
CCCTCCCTCCTTGGGTCACTATTTTACATCTTGTCTTTCTAGGTCTATCCTTGGTAAATCTATTATTTTCTACTACCTTTAGAGTATTCCAGAGCATCTTTTGTGTCCGAAGACTTGGAGATGAAAGGGAACTATAAGATTCATAGACCTCTAAGGGAGTTAGTTGAATATATTTAATTAAAGTATATAAACTGAAAATGGTACCACATTCACAAAAAAATCGGTCTCCACACTCTATGGCATTTGTCATGTGACTGCTGCATTGATTTAAAAACAGCAGCACTGATAACAATAAAACAGAATCAACTTGTAGAATACTGTGGAAGCTAAGTCCCTGGCTTTTAGTTTTATCTACCTTGAGATAAACATTGTAACTATTCAGTGCTTCAGTTTACTCCACTGTGAAAGAAGTTATTTTGTTTATCCTCCATATCCCTCACAGCAAAGACCATTGTTCACCAAAATCTTTAACTATGGAAGAAAATAACACCTTTATTAAAAGGTATTGAGCCACCCATAGCATAAAGAGCTGTGAATGCTAAAATAACCAAAAGAGCAATCTGTAACGTCCACATGTGACATCTGCTTCTCCCACTGCTTGCTAAGGTCGATTCTCTTACACTTGCCAGCTGAGTAGGTGTCCCCTTCCTCTCCTACAATTCCTGGAGCTATAAGCTAGAATCAAGAAAACTTTCCCAAAAGAGCAGGAGTGAGCACCTCTCTGATAAATATTTGACAGTAGCTGCATTTTAATACTACATAACCACTGTGTTACAAATGTATACTGATAACTCACACTACAATGAATTTACAATAAGGTAGAAAAGGATCAAAGAGTTTTCTTGCATTTTTACTAAAAAATAAATTTAGATTCACTCCCCTGACTCCATTTAAGACTCCTACCACTTCTGTTGGTACTTACTCTCCATTTTGTCTCAAAATGGAAAAATTTGTCAAAAGAGAAAAATTAATGGGAAGAGTTCCATTCCAAAGCAACCGTCTTGTTCTCAGGGCTAATTTTCCAGGCTGATTTGATCCAGTGTCTAGGACACACCAAGGCAAAGACTCAGCAAAAACTCTTTGATAAGTTAGCTAAATCCTATCCCTCTCCTGGAAGCAGTGCTGAAGCAGGGCCAGACTGGCCAAAGAAAAGAAAAGAACAGCATTTGCTAAATGGAGATGTGGATGCCCCGGCATATCTACACACTGACATGTGCAAAACCCCCAGTGTTAAACAGTTATATACGCTGTTTCTAGATCTGAAAGAAGAGTCAACTGGCCACTCACACTGCTAATAACAATAATAATTACAATTGAACATTTAACTCTGTTCCATTTATGCATACTATCTCACTTAGTACCTAGGTAGGTACTAATACTCTTACTACACCCATTTTGCCAATGAGAAACACATATTATTTATCTATTACTGCATAACAAATTATTCCCCAAACCTAGCAACTTAAAACAGCAAACATTATCTCACACAGTTCCTGCAGGTCAGAAATCCAGGAGCAGCTTAGCTTTTCAGTTCTGACCTGGGATCTAACTAGGTTGCAGTTAAGATGCTGATTGGGGCTCCAATCATGTGAAGATTTGACGGGCGCGAGAGGACCCACTTCCAAGTTCACTCGGGCGGGTTTCAGCAGACCTCAGGTCTTTTCTACATGAGTCTTTCCACAGAGCTGCTCACAACACAGCTGTTGGCTTCCCCCAGAACAGGTAACCTAAAAGGATAAAGAGCCACGAAGATGAAAGTCTCAGTCTTTATAACCTAATATCATCAGTGAAGGACCATCATTTCTGCATAATTTATTGGTCACACAGGCTCCCTGGTAAATACGAGAAGTGATTACATCAGGGTGTCAATACCAGAAGTAGGGCTCAGTGGGGGCTGTCGTGGAAAGGTGGCTATCATGAACATCTATGCCCAAACAGTAAAGTTAGTACTGAAGAAATCAAGATCTAAACTCTGGCTTTGTGATTCTACTGGGAGCTCTAGTCCTTTAGAACCACTAAGCTATTTTGGAGCTAATGTGGAGAAAATTGGGGATAAAGTAAAACATACAGACTTAGTAGACTATCCTTCTTATTTGAAAGCCCATCCCATAATGACTTTAGCCTAAAAGTTTCTACTCCATTTGACTCTAGCATGACTGGAAATTTTATTAGGACCCTGGTATACTTCTGTGCAGGAACCCTAGCTATTTGCTTATTCTTCTTGCTTCCACTAATGTCAAGATGTTAAAAGTTATATCGAAATCTAAGTTTTTGTCCAAAAACAAAGACTTGGGATGGGGCATAGGACACAACCCAGAGGTTGTGCTAATATTGCTGTTTAATTAGTAAAACAGATTGTTGTTTTCTTAAGGCCTCTTACAATTCCCCTCCTTAAAAATAAACTCACATGCTCACTTCAGCTAAACACAAAGGGAAGAAATAAGCTTTCGGTGACTTTTTAAAAGATTAGTAACCATCTTTCTTTAAGAGACATTCATTTCCTGGATTAGACACTAAGGAACTTATGTTATCATTCTATTTTATTTATTCTATGCATCTGTGGGTTATAGAGTAGATCGTGTTAAGTATAATGCTTTGAAAGGACCCTTCAGAGAAAGAACTAAATGAATTTTCCCATCTATTCTTAATATTCCCTCTACTGAATGCAGACAGCAACAGAAAAATTCAAAGCTATTATTTTTAATGTCAAATGCCTTACTAGTCCAATAAAAGGGGGAAAGATATTAAACTTTTTATACAACAAGAACCAGATAGCACATATCTTCAAGAAACACATCTTAATCAAATTGAACATAGGAAATTAAAAAGAGGATGGATGAGTGAAGGCATCCATCCTCATTTAATTAAAAAATAAAAAAAGGGCCCTGGCAATTCTTACGAACAGGAGAGCATATATTTTCCCCCCTTTGTTCCTTTCAGAGGAATAATGTGGATTAATTTTGGTTCAGAAGGTTCCGAAAGAACACCTGAAAAATTGCTGTACTCATAGCCCTCAGATGAAAAGGAAAGGAAATATCCCTTCTTGCAGGTGAGGCCGTCTTGTATTGGGAAGCAGCGCCAAGGAGGAGGAGGAGATGTGGCCTTCAAACCCACCTCTGCAGCCTTGACCCAGGGGATTAAAATGCCTTTGGATGACCTCTCGAAGTGGTTGTAAACTTCAGATGAACAACTCATTTAAAGCCTGCAGAGAAATAACAAACTCTACGCAAGTATAAGGTGGGGGAAGTGATAGTGTGTTTGTTCAAGTTGTCTACGTAAAATACTTCAAAACAGGGCTTAAAACTAATTTATCCAAACAAACCAGAACCCAAGGAAAACCAAATGTTCATGGAGTACTCACTGTCAGCAAGACCTGACATATTAGTCTATTTAATCCTCACAATGAAACCAAACAGTTAAGTTAGTACTGAAGAACTTAAAAGTTAAACCCTGGGATTGTGATTTTACTGGGAGCTCTAGCCCTTTAGAATGACTAAGCCATTATGGAGGTAATATGGAGGAAATTGGAGATAAAGTAAAACATACAGACTTGATGGACTACCCTTCTTATTTGAAAACCCACACTACGTTTAGTCCCATTTTACAGATGACCCCACAGGTTTCAAAAAGTTAAGCAACTTCCCTAAGATTATGCATCTCCACAGAACCAGCCTCTGAGTTTGAACACAGATATGTCGGGAGTGAGAGGAGAGACTTTCACTAATTAAAATCTAGGTGGCAGCCAGAACAGAGTTCTCCATTTGCAGAAAACGTAGAGATTCTTATTCATCGAAGAGTGCACTTGAACGGCACTCAAAACAATTTATATCTTGGACTTTTATCAAAGGATTCTAAAATATTAACTAGAGTAATTACTTAGAGAAACTCGAAGACCACTGAAAAAATTTTAAAACTAAAGCAAATGTTGAATCATGTAACTTTACTACTAGCACATGTTTGTAGTTGTGTGTGTGTGTGTGTGTCTGTCTGTCTGTTTAAATACAGCTACAGTATATAATTCAATCTGAGAGCAGGAAAGAAGGGGCTAAAATTGTTCTAGCTGCATCCCAACCAAGCTCTTTATACTGTGAGTATCATTCAGTAACTGTACTTGCACATAAATGGGTTTATCCTTATAATTCAAATAATTGCCTTACTCTTTGCAGAACCAACCATGTATGAATGCTCTGTTTAAAAGCTCTAGAAAATTCCCAGGGGCAGGGAAGCATCTACAGATCTGCACAGGAAACTGTATACCATCCTCACTTTCTTCACCATGTAAAAGGGTAAAATAGATATGCTAAATAACACCCATTTCGTGGCTGGCCAGAATAAAAAGAGATTATTATGTCAACACCTTTGGTAGGTTGTAAATGCCCTTATAAATGAGAGTTTTACTATCCTTAGAATTATGAAATTCAGAATACCATCTCACACACACACACACACACACACACACACACACACACACACACAGTTACAAGCAAATGTGCGAACCATAGGAGTGGGAGGGGGAGGCTGGTTCTTCTCAGCTTTTTGACAGGAAGGCACATTTTCTTCCCTAAAATAAATTTATTTTGAGATAGATCTGAAAAGAGTTGGCAAATGCAAACATCCACTAGTAACTAGAAGTGAGTTATAAACAATATCTACTCAGGGTTATAAGCATTAATGGGGTTAAGTGGAATTTCACACTTGAGGAATTTCATATGCTCAATCTTGACCCAACTTCGGAAAATATGTGGCTTTACTGTAAAATGCCCTAGAGACTCAAGAGGCATGCTGTTAGTCTGTGGGCAACAAGCAGCAGAATTTAAATCAGAATGGAGAATTAAACACATGGCACTCTCCCCTGGCCTTCTGTTTCTCTCTGGGTGGGAAAGAATCTTACATGACTCCTTCATCTTCCTAAGCTTCACCCCTAACTAGTCTCCAGCCTGACTCAACCTGGGAGAGTTGCTTCTGATCACTCCTTCCTCTCTACCCCACACCGTTACCTCAGTGGCGACACACTTTGACATTTTACCAGACTCCTTCCTTCCAGGCTCATATCCTGCAGTGTCTGCTCAGCCTACAGTCTTTTCCCAAATCAACTCATCTTCCTCTCTACCATTGCATCAATCAAACAGGGGTTCCAAAGTATCCCTCTTGGAGCATCACTTTAGGAAATTAAAGGTCCTGAGAAGTCCTGTAGTAAAGATTCCTGATTAACTTTATTTAACCCAGCTTCTTCAAACTGAATAATTATAGCTAACAACCCTTATCAGGTAAGTAATATTATTGACATTTTACAGGCATCCACCATTTTCCTCCTGCTTTATTCAGTGTCCACCTCCTTTCTCTGCCAACATCAAAGATGGAAACTAAGCCACCAAAACTTCCAAGGACCATGCCAGTCCTGAAGCTTACGGTGCTGGGCTAAGCCTCCAATGTGCAAGTGCAGGATGTGATCAAGCTACCCTACCAAAGTCAGCTCTAGACCTTCATCTCCTGTGGGCACAGACCACCCGTGGTTCCTCCTACACAGCACAGCATGGAGCACAGTGGGAGACACTTGAGACATAGAGAGAGGCTGGGTAGGCTGGAAAATCTAACAATTAGGGAAAAAGTGTTATTCATTTTGCAAATGACCCCTTAAAGGATGCCTCAAAAATAGATTTTTCTGCATTTCTAAAATGACTTGATGGACAAGAGTAACTTTCCATAACTTTCCAGAGAAAGACCATGACCGTGGCCTCAAGTGAGATACGCATTTTAAAGGCAAGATGTGGCCCTGTGGGGAAAACCCTGAAAAGGAGGAGGGAAAATGTAAGGGCCTGGCCCAAGGCAAGCACTCAAATAAGCGTGTGTGATGCCTAGAAGATTCACACTTTACGTGATCCAAACTGAAGAGATGAATGCAGACGTCTCCAGACTGAAGAAGGAACTCCTATGGAAAAGGCTGGTAGAGAAGAAAGAAGGTGACTAGGAGAGATGTTGCCCGTGGCTTCTTCATCTGGGGTTTCAAGCCACCACAGGCCATCTTCCATGGCATCTCTCTCTCTTAGTGGTCAAAGCAGGGAAGGTGGCCAGGATAGGGAATTGTCCAAAAAACTCTAGACTTTATACGCCTTCTACTCCACGACTTAAACTCCACAAAGAATAACACAGGTAAAATGTGAGACATGAACCAGACGTCCACTACAATCATTCATGTTCAAAAGCAGGACATTTGACAAAGGCTGGGAGTTTTCCTGGACATCTTCCTCTGCCTCACCCACCCATCCAATCAATCACAGTGTCCATTTGGACTTTGTATACTGGATTTTGTAAATGGTCATCCACCTTTCTTCCATCTTCCTTCCACCTTCCCCACAGACCTCCTTGGCCAGGTATCTCTCACCCTAGCAAACTGAAGAGCCTCCTGTCTGGTCCCCCTAAATTTACTTCTAGCCTTCCCCGAATTCATTCTCCATATTGTATCACGTCCATCTCTGAAGAGTGCCAGTCTGGTCCTGTCACTTTCCTATAAGAAGCCTTTGTGACTCCCCAGTGCCCCCAAGATACTACACACGTCCTTATAGGACCAGAGCAAAAAGAGCCCATGTGATCTGGTGCCTCTCACCACCAAGTCCAAGCAACAACTCCTCTTCCCCTTGCTGTCTTCACTCTCTTTCTATTCTCTAGATACACCAAGTTCTCTCTCACCTCAGAGGCTACATATGCCATTCTTTATTTCTAGACATCTCTTCCTTCCATACAACCTGTCCCTCCACTCCACACCCAACCCTTTGCCCAGATTCCTTCTCTTCCGTTAAGATTTATTTTAAATGTCATTTTTTAGGAGTCCTAAGAGAAGATAAAAGGCTCCTGTCCTACCCTCTTATATTTACCTCAGTACCCCAAATTCTCCTGATAACATGTGTCACAATTTTATTTAACTAATTACATATGTACTTGGAATAACTAATTTCTGCAAGTGCCAAGGTGACAAATTATATTTATCTTATTTAGTACTGCATCACCAGGGCATGGTACATATGTTTGGCATTTAGTACGTACTTAACAAATGTCTGTAAAAAGAAGGAGGTAGGGACAGAAATAGCAGGAAGGAGGGAACAGAGGTAAGAAAAAAGAGAGAATTATTTTCCAGGCATCTTAGGCAATCAGAAATTAGTTATTTGTCCCATCAAACTCCTTAAACAGTACTGTCAGTCAACTTAAACTGTTAACTTTGTTTGTCATCACCTGTCCACATGTAATAATACAAAGAGGCAAGACTTTACTGAAGAGAAGATCAGCAGGTATCGAAGTACCCTTTGATAGATGAATGGATAAAGAAAATGCAGTACACACATACAATGGATTACTACTCGGTCATAAGAAAAGGTGAAATATTACCATTTGTGACAACATGGATGGATCTTGAGATTATCATGCTAAGTGATATATATCAGACAGAAAAAGTTGAGAACCATATGATTTTACTCATATGTGGGATATAAAACTGAAAGCAACAAACGAACAAGACAAAAAACCTCATAGACACAGACAACAGTTTAGTGGTTACCAGATAGAAAGGGGCAGACATAGATAAGGGCAAAGAGTGTCAAATATATGGTGATAGAGTAGATTTAGCCGTGGGTGATGAACACACAATGCAATACACAAATAATATATTTTTGAATTGTACACTTGAAATCTGTGTAATTTTATTAACCAATACCATTCCAATAAATTTAATTTTAAAAAAATCAAGTATCTCTTAGCTCTAAGAATAAGAATATTATTCATCTAATTCTTGACTTCCACCTTAATGTTAATTAGGGAGAAAAGTAGCATTGGGCATTGATGGTCAAAATTGAGGTCTTAGCACCTATTTATCCTGACAAAAGTCTATTTGGATCACTTCTCTATCTGTTCCCACAAATCATTAAAATATATTTAGAGAATATGTTACAAGTGTGTACACACATACACACACAAGAATGTTTGCTAAGATAAAACTATATCTGTTTAAAGCATTCTATTATTTTCCTTTGCAATATGAATTTAGTCTTCCAGGGGAAAATACTTACAAGCAGAAAAGAGTCATCTAATCTTTGTATGACTTACATTTCAGATCAACCCAGGACACTTGGAGGGGCAAACCCAGGGACAATTGATGGATAGCACTGGAGATATGAGCAGGAACACAGAACAACAAATAACACCCAGACTGTACTTTAACCTCCTTCCCCCAGTCTCCTAAGAGCTGCAGTTAGAGGTTTAACCCCTGGCCACTGCTGATTCCCATCTTATCTTCCTTACACCCTATGGCAATGTGTAAATGAACAGAGAAATTTCAAAAAGCAACATCAGCAGTAGAGAGGACAGGTCAGTTAAAGGTTGAGATAATCCATTCATCAGAAACACAAATTCCAATGAGCCAGTTGATCAAATTTTCCAAACAAGTGTACTCTCCTCTCACTGAGGATTTTTTTTGAATGTTCTTTTTCTAGATTTCCTGCCTAAGCTCAGTACCATAATTGTATCTTAAAGCCTTTGAAGAGTATTCACTGGTTAATTAAAGATAGTATAGCCACTTTTCTGCTATGGTTTAATAGTATTAACTCATGGTTTCTCACTGCTAAAGTTCTGATATACAAATGCCACTCAATCCTTAGACTGTCTCCTGTTCCCTGTCCAGTAGGGTACTACTAGTCTCAAACTTAAAATAGGATCTCAAGCATGTTAATTGTTGGTTCCTCAATTTCCTCATCTGTAAAATAAGATAATTCAGTACAATCACATTCTCTCAAATGGAACTGTGAAATGTTTTCCCAAAAATAGTTTTGATATAGTTCAAAACACAATCTCATAAACCAGATGAACAAAAAGTTGGCAAGTCCAGGCCCTTTAGGGACTGACTTTAATAAATAATTAAGCTTGGTCATCGATAAGGAATGCAGAGCAATCATTTGAATGTTAACAGAGAGTTCAGACCTGAAAGCAATTTCTTATTCTAAGTAGGTTAAACATTCTCGTTGGACTTTGATATAGGTGATCCCTTTGCTCTTCTACCAAATAAAGTTCTACTAACTGGGCTACCACCACTGGCCCAATGTAAGGGCACACAGCTATTGGGTTTTATTGCACTCTTTCTTATTCTTACTCATTCTGCCCCAGTGATGCCCAATACTCGTGATCTATAGGGAGACTACAGGAAAGAAGGGACAGTGGTTTCACTTTGTTCCTCTCTCACCTCCCATCCCCTGGCACAACCTGAGCCCCAAACCACCTTCTGCAGCAGGCAAATGTGTTAACTTCATTATACAGAAACTCTCTTAAGGATAATTTTTCTTTAGTTAATAAAACAGGGACTTTATTTGAATCACAAAACAGAAGCTCCTCTACCTGGTCTCAGGTTAGTGCTAAAAGGCTATTATTTAATCCATGTATTCATAAACACAAAGAAACTCTCTACTTTCCCATATTAGCAATGCCTACATGTGATCACTAAAGTCATCTGGCTGCAAAGCTGAAACATCCTGCTTCTGAGACAAATTTTGTTTGTGTTTCTCTGAAAAGTCCTAAAGTTCTCTGTAAACTTTAAGTAGAGAAGTTTCTGAAGTCAAAGTCCTGTTTTATCAAATGTTCTTGCTTCCAATATTTGGCAGATGGAGTTTCCTATCATTTCCATATGTATGTTCTAACAAGTGGTCTCTTCTAAGGGCCACTCTTTTCCATTATATTTAATGATTTTCCTCTCCTTTTTCTACACTCTCCACATTTAGGCTGATCATCACCTTTGGGCCCACAAAGTGCTAGAAAACAGGATCTGAAGAACCAAAGAGGAACACATTCTGAGGAACATCTTACAGATTTAAGAAGAAAGATGGGCTGACTCTGTATTTGGAAGGGCTCTTCCTGGGTTTTTTGTTGATGCTTTGCTTTGTTTTGTTTTCTCTAGCGCTTTAGGTAACTTATTGACAAACAGATGCATAACTCACAGATATTCAGTAATCATTTTAGAAATACACTGAGTATTTTGCTAGAAAATAACATGTGTCCTTTAGATAAAATGATACTTAAAACAATAGCCATTATTTGTGAGTACTTAGTCTTTGCCCAGCACATTGCCAAGTACTTTTCTGACACATCATATTTAATCTTCAAAACCACAATACAAGATAAATATTATTATTCACATTTTCAGATAAAGAAATTGAGACTTAAAAAAATGAAGTAACTTGCCAAGGTGACAGGTGTAAGTAATAGAAAAAAAAAGAGATCTGTCTGACTCTATCATACATGCTTAATGAATACACTATACTCCTGAGGCTTTGAAAGATTTTAACTAATCATCAAAAAATGTATTTACCTTCTCCTGTGTGCTTCTTCATTAGTCTACCAACAAGTCTAATTGCCTCTAAGCTCTTTCCTCTCTAGTCCAGCCATCACAAGTGTCTTCCAGGGAGTCATTCACAAACAATCTGCACCAGAATCACCTGAATGCTTATAAAGAATGCAGCTTCTACTTTCTCAGAGACAAAGTGCTAGCAAAAGCACACTCTGGAGCAGCCAGGTCAGGTGAGAAGGGAGACTGTTTCTTTGTTGAGCCCTCCTCCCTCCCACGTGCAGACACAGGTGGCCGCCATATCTGAGTTTCCAATCAACCTGGCTAACACAGTTTACCCTGTCCTGGTGATTCCCTGAGACCGCACCCCACCCCACCTATCCTTCCGCCTCATCCAAACCACTCCAGTAGCTTTTTCATACAAATAGTCTGTCTTGGCTTATGCTGCACACTTTCCTAAAATCTCTCAAAGGTTCACAAAACCCAAAAAAAAGCAACATCTGGCTTCAGCATTCCCCATACCTCTTGCTGAGCAGCCCCAGTACACAACTTGGCCTCTCAAGGCACCTCGAAGCCCACTGTGGGTGGTGGCCATCTGCTAATTGCTTGGTAAGTCTTACCAGTTGGCCCTGGGCAGGGCACAGGCTGCAGGTGATCTTGGCCTGCAGTGGGGCCCCTCCCAGGAAGTTCTGGGGCTGGCTTCAGACTGAATCAGAGCACCACTCGGGGCTGCATCCAAGAATGACACATCTAAAGGGCAGACTAGGCAGGCACCAGAGCGCTACTATGGTGAATCTTGCTCCATAGGGTCAGCACCTCACCTGTCAGTCCTCACAACCAATCAGCCCGAGGGTCAATTCCCCTCATCAGTGTGCAAACAGCACCAAGGCTCAACTACAACAGAAGAGCACACGCAACCCATACAAGGGACACATCTGGAGCAGCCAGGTCAGGTGAGAACGAGACTGCATCACTGGGCCCCACAGGACACCCACTATATAAGACCAGTCTGCTAAGACCAGGAGACATAGCAGCCCTACCTAATACATAGAAACAAACAGAGGGAGGCAGCCAAAATAGGGAGACAAAGAAACTTGTCCCAAATAAAAGAACAGAACAAAGTTCCAGAAAAAGAACTAAACAAAATGGAGACAAGCAATCTACCAGATGCAGAGTTCAAAACATTGGTTATAAGGATGCTAAATGAAGTTAGGAGAAGAGTAGATAAACTCAGTAAGAACTTTAACAAAGAGGAAAAAACAGCCAGAAATGAAGAATACAACAACTGAAATGAAAAATACAGTAGAGGGAATCAACAGTAGATTAAATGAAGCAGAGGATCAAAACAGCGATTTAGAAGATAAGGGAGCAGAAAACACCCGACTGGAACAGCAACAAGACAAAAGAATCCAAAAGAACGAGGATAGATTAAGGGACCTCTGAGACAACATCAAGCATACCAACATTTGCATCATAGGGGTACCAAAAAGAGAAGAGAAAGAGCAAGGAATTGAAAATCTATTTAAGAAATAATGACAAAAAAAAAGTTCCTTAACCTGGCAAAGGAAATAGACATGCAAGCCCAGGAAATGCAGAGTCCCAAACAAGTTGAACCTGAAGAGGTCAACATCAAGACACAACATAAGTAAAATGCCAAAGATTTAAGACAAAGAGAGAATCTTCAAAGCAGCAAGAGAAAAGCAGTTAGTTACCTACAAGGGAGCTCCCACAAGACTGTGAGCTGATATCTCAACAGAAAACTTGCAGGCCAGAAGGGACTGGCATGAAATTTTCAAAGTGATGAAAAACAAGGACCTACGACCAAGACTACTCCACCCAGCAAAGCTATCATTTAGAATCGAACGACAGATAAAGAGCTTCCCAGACAAGGAGTTCATCACCACCAAACCATACTCCAAGAAATGTTAGAGGG
>NW_006442103.1:1709947-1730656 GCF_000325575.1 Pteropus alecto | reverse complement strand
AATAATAATAATAATAATAATAATAATAATAGGAGGAGAAGAAGGAAGATCAAAAATATGAATAATAAAATAGCAACAACTATATATCTTTCAATAATTACTTTAAATATAAATAAATTAAATGTTTCAATCAGAAGATAGGGTGGCTGAATGGATAAGAAAACAAGACCCTTACATATGCTGCCTACAAGAGACTCACTTCAGATCAAAAGACACACACAAATTGAAAGTAAAAGGATGGAAAAAAATAGTTCATAAAAATGGAAATTTTAAAAAGGTGTGGGAACAATACTCATATCAAAAAGAAAAAATCGACTTTAAAACAAAGCCTATAACAAGAGACAAAGAAGGATCCAGTTATCCCACCTCTGGGTATTTATCTGAACAGATCCAAAACAATACTTTGAAGGGACATATGAATCCACATGTCTATTGCTGCATTATTTGCAATAGCCAAGATATGGAGGTACATATATACAGTGGAATATTACTCAGCCATAAAAATATAATTGAATCTTGCCATCTGCAATAATATAGTTGGACCTAAAGGATATTATGCTGAGTGGAGTAAGTCAGACAAAGATAAATGCCTTATGATTTCACTTACATGTGGAATCTAAAGAATAAAATAAACCAAATAGAAACAAACTCGTAGATACAGAGAACATTTTGATGGTCGCCAGATGGGAGAGGGATTAGGGGGTGGTGAAAAAGAGGAAGGGATTAAGAAGTACAAATGGGTAATTATAAAATAGTTATGGGGATATAAAGTATAGCATAAGGAATATAGTCAATAATATTGTAATAATAATGTATAGTGTCAGATGGGTACTAGATTTATTGGTATGATATGTGTAAATGTCTAATCACCATGTTGTATATCTGAAACTAATATAATAGTATGTGACAACTGTAATTGAAAAAATTTTTAAATTATTAAAAAAAAAAGAATGCAGCTCCCAACCCACCCTAGAGATACTGAGTCGGCGTCATTTGCATTTTTAAAAAACACCCCAGTTGATTTTCATGCACACTAAAATTTGAAAAACACTATATCAGTATATCATCTGCTCACAGTCTTCAAGTGCTTTTCCAAAAACTGATATACTGATTATGGTAGGCTAAATAATGGCCTCCCAAAGACATCCACATTCCAATTTCTGAAATCTGAATATGTTAAGATGGAGACACTATTATCCTGACTTATCCACGTGAGCCCAATGTCATCACAAGGGTCCTTATAAGAGAGAAGCAGGAAGGTCAGAGTCAGAAAAGGTGATGTAATAACAGAACCAGGCATTGGAATGAAGGCAGGAGATAGGCAGTGGAGTTGCAGGGCACAAGTCAAGGAAGACTGGCTGCCTCTAGAAGCTGGAAAAGGCAAGGAAATGGATCTTCCTTAGAGCCACCAGGAGGAACATAGGACTTCAGACCCACTTTGGACTTCTTACCTATAGACTATTAGAGAATATATCTGTTGCTTTAAGCTACAAAATTTGCGATAATTTGTTATGGCAACAATAGAAAGCTAATACATTATTCAAAATCCTCTATGGGTCCTCCATGAGCTGACTCCTGCTTCTTTCACTTCTTGTCCCTCTCATCTCTCCACATTGAACTTCACGCTCTAGTAAAGCTGAACTACAACCAAGTCCCCAAGTATGCCATGTTCCTTACTACCGCACCTGGACATTTTCTTCCCCAAAACTTTTCAACTTGAGGATCAGCCATTTGTCCTGGAAACAAGCCCATATGTCACTCCTTAATACCTGGAGATGAAACTAATCATCTTTTCTCTATAATATAACTTGGAAAAACATATATATACTGTTGTTCTTATATATACTGTTGTTCTGCTATAAATATCTGAATCCAACGACTAAAACCCGTTTACCTTTGTATCTCTAAGCCCCATCACAGTGCCCGGTGCAGGTATATGCTCAATAAAAGTTAGTCAAATTGAACTAAATTCACAGTAGTTGCCTGAAAAGCTATAGATATACTCTCAAATGCCAACTTTAAAGAAAGCATTTAAGAAAGTCTTATTTTATGATTTCCCTCAGCTTCTACATCACTGCAATTTTCCCACATATCTTCAGTGACAACAACTTCTGATTCTTTTGAAAGTTTTGGATTTAGGGGAGAAAAACAAATACTGCACAAAGACGCTTATTAACCAAGGAGGATGATCAAGCCATAAAGAATTATTTTAGATTAAAATTAGTCAAAATTATCAAATGTATATGGCTTATAAACTAGCTCTGATGACACATTAGATATACAAGTTTTGGTATTTTTATTTTTTAAAGCCAATAAAGAATTTATTATTATATTATCAAAGAATACTGTTCCCAAAAAAAATCCAAAACCATAACTCTCATACAAAATAGAATAAACCCATGTGAAACCTTATTAAGCTCATAAACTAATGAGGAAAGAGTAAATACTAAACTAATTTAAAGAAGATTTATGGAGGTGGGTATTTATAGGAAATTTAATACAGGAGTATTAAAATAAGGTTGCTAAATTAAATACACTGTAAGTCACTAAACCAAAACCTTTAGTGTTACCTTATCTGCTGAACAGAAATAATTTCCATCAGAACTGGACACAAATCTACAGATTGACATATAACTTCACATAGTCCAAGCCTTTAATTAATAGTAGATAACAAATTTAATCGAATGGTACATTCTCCCAGAAAGTAAGTAAACCTTGTACATATGTTTGTATGTAGGTATCCTCTTAGTCTAATTTACAGAATTTGGATCATTTTTCTTGATAATATTTTGTAAATGAATTACAAAGATGGCATCCAACTAGTACCACAAAACTTCAGAGGAAATATAATCACTGGGGAAATTTGGAGATGCATATGGAACTGGGCCTGAAAGAACAAAAAGACAAGCAAATGAAGAGGAGCAGAATTTACAACCCTAAAATATGTTACTTTGTTACGAGAATTATCTTTGGCTAAAGATAGTCAAAACCCTGAAGATTCAGGAAAAGCTCTTTACTTTTTCCTAACTGCCTAAAAATAAAGTAAAAATCTCCCCTTTAATAAAAGAAAGTTACATTTGTCTTCTACCAAGAAAAGAGCTACTCTTGAAGACAACTTTTATCATCCAAGAGTCTCTTATTTATACGAGATAATCCTTGTTTACCATGTACTTCCTCCCCTCACCTTTCCATAACTGCCTCTTCTGCCCAGAAGCCCCATACCCACTTTTCCTTTGTTCGGCTTATAAAGGTTTATAAACCTTAATCATCTGGACACTTCCTGGATCCACAATTTTCTTTATAACTCTCATGCACATGTCCATAATTAAAACTGGTTTCTCTTGTTACTCTGTCTTTATTAGTTGGATTGCCAAGCCCAGCCATTGAACCTGGCAAGGTAGAGGGGGAAAAGATTTTTTCCTCCCCTATGCTATAGTTGGGTAATAGAAGGACATTAGAGATGAGGAAACAAAGTTGGCAAGGAAAATGGAAAAATTATGACAACATAAGTCAGTACAGTATATAATGCACACAACTCATGGGGGTAATAAGTGAGAGAACTTACATAAACAACAACCATGAATATATAAATACCAAAGAATACAAGAAAATTCTCTAATCAAAGTCCAGATGCTTAGAAAACAGAACATTCGGTGTTCTAAATATTTATTAAGCACATCTTACATACTAAAAAAACCTTGTTGGATGCCAAAGGGCTTAGCATGGTGAAAGAAGAGCTAATATTGTTGAACACTGTGCTCAAATTTATGTGAGTTATTTCTTATCTGATAGTTCATTTAATGATAAACAAGACCCCCATCTCTGAATTTAAGAACTAGAGGGTTAGTAGAGGAAACAAACCCAGTCGCAAGTTGAAGGCAAAAAGAGTTAAGTATGAAACAGGAAGAAGAGAAATCAATTCCAGTTTGAAAGGCAAGAAAAGGCTTCATGGAAGAGAGTACATTGAGCAGACATTGAAGACAGAGCAAGCACAGCGGCAATCTGCCCAGAGAGCCAACAATGTAGATGTGAGTTAGCATAGCCCTTGAACAGAGACGGGGCAGCAGGCCAGGGGGAGTGTACAGACCCCTCAGAGGACGTGCCTTCCCAGTCTGCTGTTGTGCTCAGAGCCAGTTCTCAAAGAACCTCACTGGAGTCTTGGTGGTAACCAAAATCAACGGGCTGAGGATGGATGATAAATGGTGTTCTTCAATTTCCAAATGTTTTTTGAAAAGTGGAACTGCTTTAAACATGTAAACTAAATCCCAACGCACGGAAGAGATGGAAGTGGAGTGGCCTGAGAGAAGAACAATGGTGTGGGCACAGATCTCTTCCTATTTTCTATACCTCTCACCAACTTGGCTCGGGATAAAAAGGGGGTGGGGCATCAGAAACACCTTATCGGCAGACCAAGGTAGAAAGTGACTGCCTAAAAAAATGAGCTCCAATGTCTTATCATATTTTTTTTTCTTCTACCTCCATAGTAACTTTTAACAAAGTAAAACAAGACTGGGTATCATCTCAAATTTTGTTTGCCAGGTCTGTGATCTCTCATGAAAATGTGTCAGAAGTTGTCAATCACTTTGAAAGTGAAAAGTTCAACCAGATAGCATATTGCTGGGTTCTTTTTTTCTTTTAATTCATTGGAATGCTCTAAAAATTATTCTTCTATTGCACAGGCATCTGGGATGAAGCAAAAGTACTGAGTTCTGTCAAGTTCTCATGAAATAGAAATTCACAGAAGTCAACACTTCCAATCGATGCAAATGATCTTGATGGAGAAATTGACAAGATTTACTGAAGACTGCATCCTGAGCCTCTCATCAGGCCAAAGCTCTGCTGCCTGTAATTAAACTAATTGGGGGACTGGGGAAGGGGACCAGGGGACAAGAACGGGTGCAGGAGTTTAAAAAGTAAGTGTAAGACGGTATAAAAGAGCAATTTTTAAATCATCACTTTTTAACAAAGAATACAGCTACAATTCCAAACCCCAAACCAGGGGTGTGATAGTCAAAAAGACAAAAGAAAAGCAGGGTAAATTATTGAAATAAATCTCTTTGCAGTCGATAGTAAAAGTCTTATTGCAATTCAAAAGATAAATGGCAATTAAGTAGTTTCTGTTAAGTGTTTATTGTTCACTTTTTATGTGAGTAACCTTTTTAAGTGATTTTCTTTTTAAAGGAAAAGAGAAACTTTGTTCTTTCCAGCATTTAAACATGATGCAAATGCATGCAACCATCAATTTAAAAATAATAATCGTCTTGATTTTCTAAGCCGATAAACCAACTACTATACACCACTTCCTTTTCAGGCTGTTGTTTGCTTGGCTTATCACAGTTAACTACTGCACTGTGACTCTGCATGAAGAAGGTAATGTAATTAAATCCTATTAACACATCAGGAATAAAGCCTTGTAATGGGCACACAAGGCTTTGAGAGGCAGCTCGTTCCTGAGCAGATTTAATATCCTTAAATTAAGCAAGTGTGAATAGGAAGATGAATCTTATTAAAAACTTAAATCTGATTATATTTGAAAATTATTGGTTTCTTAATGTAATAAATTACCCAATACAGACTAGAACAAATAATATGTCCTAACTTCACATAACTCCACTCTGTAACAAGTGACAAAAGAAATTATGTGTGACTGTGGGGCAAAAAGAAAGGTCTTTTTATAAAAGTCATTTTGCATAATGAAATACCTAAATCATTTTAATAAACATTTGGGGGTAAAAAAGTGCAAATGACACAGTTGGAAAGGGAATCATTTACCCTATTCAGAAAGGGAATGTGGAAATAGTGATGCTGATGTTTTTTGTTTTTTTTTTAATTGCCATTCTGGCCAATTTGTTGTAAATTCTGAAAAGAAAAGCTGCAGCTTATGTTGTTGGTAGCGAATTCCTTCTCCAGAAGGCTAATGCAAATGTGAGCCATCTGCCAGGCTTTCTGCTGAGAAAGCTGGAGTCACAAACAATGGGCCAACAGTCTCTGAATACTAACACACACCCTCCACAGGCAAGAAAAGTTTGCATTTTCCCCAAAGGTATACTTTGCGTTGCCTCCTTTCCCATCATCACCAAGACCACCCAGTACCCCTTCAACACCCTGCCACCTTGCTCCCTCCCAGCCCACTGGCACCAGGCAGGCCTCCACATGATGACTCTGATGATATTCACAAGGAGAACCCCCCAGAGAAGCATTTCTGTTGAAACTGACTGAAGTAGGAATGCAAGACCTGTTAAATTATTTAAACAGACAAATGCTTCACAGTGTGCATTTTTTAACTTCATCCTATTTTAGCAAAAACTGGCGTTCCCCCATGGCACTGCACATCAGAACAGTGCATGGATTTTATCCTTTTATGACTGGATCCTTTTGGAGATCTTGGGAACACTGCCCTCAGCTCGTCTCAAAGCCGCTGTCTTACCAGCAGATGGGTGTGTTAAGCAGAATGTACCGGGCAAGCAGGCACTGCAGGAGCCCTCATATCTGAAACCAGGTCTGCTCTCCTACTTTCAAGTAATTCTTCACACTCCATTCCAGGAAACTCAAATGCTCAGTATTTGGCAAGTGTGCCCAAATGGCTCATTCAACAACATGGTGAAACATTTTAAATACTGTTCGGTGTTTGATGATGGGGCACAGGGAGAGGCAACCTCCAGTGAAAAGCCATCATAGGTTCAACTTCACCCCAGATCTGGCCCCTGCCAGCTTTCATCTCCAATTTCTTCTCACTCCGATTACCATGTTCCTTCAGGCTTCTTGCCGGAGGTTTCTCAGACTTGCCAGACTGTATCTTATTTTCCTGCCTGTGTACAGCAGTTTTCACTGCCTAGAATGGCTTCCCCAAGACCCCTCTACTCACATGTCATGTTTATGCTGTAGAGTGGGATTTTCTGGGTTCAAATCCCAGCTTCCTTACTGCTTGTGAGGCTGTAGATAAGTTGCTTAATTTCTCTATGCCTCAGTTGACTCAACTGTAAAATAAGCATAGTAATACCTAACCTACACCAAAGACTAACTAGTCTGAGACAGCATTTAGCACAGTATCAAGGATAATATGTGTTCAATAAATGTTAGCTATGGTTATGGCTATCATCTCTTTTGTGGAAGAGATGTGAAGCTTATTTGCCATCCCCTCTCTCTCACTCTCCAATATTAGTTATTCTTTCTCTGAATGTCCATGTGCTTCTGTACAAGTACATGCTTATGCTGTTACATTCATCACACATTTTAATTAGGTGCTTATGTCTGTCATTTCTGCTGGACTATAAGTTTCTTAAGAGCTTATTCTTACTCATCTTTATATCCGCAAGGCTTAATATGAGAATTAATTAATTAATGAGTTTAGTAAGAGCTCAATTAAGCATATAAACCAAGATAGGGAGGAGATAAATGTTTCTCACTGAAGGGGTTCAGACCAGGCCTCCCCAAGATGTACCACTTTGACATATGGATTATTTAGAGCTGAAGTCAATTGAGACCTGCAGGATCAAGAGAAACTTTATCTCTCTCTTAAAAGAATTTAAACTGGGGCCTTGCACAATGCAAGAGATAAAACCAGAAATAACTATTTACGATCTATCTATATTTCGGGACAAACTTCTAATGACTGAAGACATGCTCTTCTTATCATCTTGTGAATGACCTTCCTACCTCTGAAGTTCCAGGCACCTTATTTCATCCTTAGCTCAGGATATCACATATACTTCATTTTCACTTTCTGTCTTGAAACCTCTCAGATATGTGGGGTCTCCAACTCTCTCACAACTGGGGGAGATATGTACATAATTAAATTTATTTTCTCCTGTTAATCTGTCTCATGTCAACTTAATTACTAGATCAACTGAAAGAACCTAGAAAAGTAGATAAAAATATTTTCTCCCCAACACCCCCACAAATACAGCAAGAGGGCTACAGATAGCTAGAATAGAATTTTCAGGTGTTGAAGAGGATATAGAGCAACTGGAACTTTTAATGCATTGAGAGTGTAAATCACCTCAATAATTGTAGAAAAGTATTCAGCAGTATCAAATAAAGCTAAAGATATATCTACCCTAAGGTCCAGAAATTCCACTATTTAATATATATGCAATATTAATTAATTAATATATTTATTAAAAAGACATGTAGAACAGTATTCACAGCAACTTCATTCATAATAGCCTCAAATTTGAAATAATACCAATACCCACCAGCAGGAAAATGGGTTAAAAATGTTTGTGGCACATTTATACAATAAAATACTACCCTCAGATTTAAAAAAATAATAATACCTTCAAATTTAAAAAAAAAAGAATATTGATATAGACAACAATAAGAATGAATCTTTAGACTAATACATTGAACAAAAGAAGCCAGACATACAAAAGTATGTATTATATAATTCCATTTATATGAAGTTCAAGGACAAAGCTAATCTTTGGTAGCAAAAGACAATATAGTGGTTACCTTAAGGGGGAACTTTCTGGGATGCTGGAAATGTTCTATATCTTGATGTGAATGGTGGTTACACAGATATATTTGTTAAAATTTATTGAGCAATATACTTCAGGTTTTTGCACTTTACTCTGTATAAACTGTTCCTCAAAAAAACTAGTAAATTCCTGGCAGGCACGTAAATTGGTACAACCTTTCTGGAGCGCTGTCTGGCAATATATGTTAAAAGCATTCCAAAACCATTGACTCAGAAATCTCACTTCTAGGAATTTATCCAAAGAAAATAATTAAAGAAATGCACAAAGAGATATGTTTAAGGATATATGTCAACCGTCTGTTTATAACAGCAAAAACTGAAAATAATATAAGCACTGAGCAGCATGGAATAATACACAATGAAATAATAGGCAAACATTTAAAAAGAAGACGTAGGTCTATCATTTCTGACAAAGAATGATAACCACAAAATTTTACTAAGTGAAAAAAGCAGGTTACAGAACAATATTTTGGTATCATCTTATTTTGTTAACACATAAATATGCATATATATATATATATATATATATATATTTGCCCAGGAAAAGGTCTTCAAGTATACACAACAAAATGCCACAATGTTTTTCTCTGTGTAGGATTTCAAGTGATTTGGTTGTTTTGTTTTTGTCAGTTACTTTTTCTATTTTCTTTAAGCTATGACCATTTGTCAGTTGTGAAACTTAAATAAACGCATACATAAGTGATAGCTGTATACACACAAATGAGTTAACATGACCTATGGCATATCTGATGAAAGAAGGCTGCATTCTTTTTAAGTACAAAGTTGTCCTTCTTAAGACAAGGATACTGCAGGGCCGCCCTCCGTAAGACACAGGAAAGCCTCCCTGACTGATGGAAGCAGGAACAGTCCCTGACAAGGATAGGTGGAATTAGAACAAAGAATAAAGAAACTATAGGAATTTGTATATGTGGCTTCCATTTTTTTCATGAAAATTATGTGTCAACCGTTGATGGAAATTGGACAGGGACGAGGTAGGGGTCTGGGAAGGATAGTCAAGATGACATCAAGCAACCGTAGAGTTTGATAGCAAGAGCTTCCTGGGAAACTAGGGTGTACATTTGCTCTAAAGGGAACCATCTGGTCATTTGCCTTAAGCCTCCAAGCCCTCTAAGCAATGTTTCCCAATTGAAATTTGACTGCTGATAATAAACCAACTAATTTTAAGGACTACGATGTTAGCTATGTCTCCACTAGTCAGACATGATTTTCGGTCCTTACTGACTTCTCTGGTTACTCTTGTCCCTGTGACACTGCCCAGACTCACCTCTGGCCAGAGCTAGCCTCAGACCTAATGCTGAACCAAGAGTCCACACTCTCTTCAAGGTCTCCAATGCACTGATGATCTCTGGACTCCGTTCTTCTCTCCGTTCTTCTCTGCAGATTATCTTGCCCCCATTGTTTGGTGCAAAAAGGAATAACTTCCAGGTGTTGTACCCCCGAAAATTCTAATATTTCCTATATTCAAACTTTAAATTTATTTTTCTTTTGCTTGAAGCATAATCTTATACTCATACTTAATAAAAGGCTATGCTATTGGTAGCCAACGAAAATCTTCACAATTTTTAAATCCACCAGTATTTCTTCCTCCCCATCAATCTCTATATATACTTACACACATACTTACCTACAAGCATATGTATATGTGTGTGCATTACATCATTTCTCCCAGACCTGCTGATAGATTTGTGTACTGTTTCTGTCATACCGAACAATCTGATTAACTATCATGTATATTCATAAGCATTTAACTGGCCAGGAATTAGAGTAGGATTAACTAGTGCAATTGATGATTAAATATATATAGTCTTAAGCTAGCTACTCTTGTACTCTAAACACCTGAGTTCTTGGCCATAGTGTCTGAGCACATTAGTCACACATATTCAGCCCTATTACAGCCAAATTCCCTCTTGGCCTTTAAGTGGTATCTGAAACGCTTATGAAACTTTGTCCTCGCAGAAATATTTCTATACCCAGTGTCATGGTGGGAACCTCTTGGAACATATTTACATACATTGGACACCATTGGCCAATCACAGATTCTGGGACATGGCAATCACCCAGCAACACTGCACACTGTGTGAGTCATGGATCTGTTATTTGTGGCAGAAACTAAAAACTTCTGTAAGACAACAGGCTAGAAAATGAGCTTTGGAGCATAGTCGTTTACATGTTATCACCAGGGCAAGCCACCAACATAATCCATGGGAATCTTCAGACCTCTAGCCTTTTCTAAGACAAGCAGCAGGTCAAGTTTTATGTGAGAAATATTGTTTTAAAATGGTGATAGAAAAAGCCTTCTATATAATGAGTATCCCACAGAAATACCATGTGCAGAGGTGCCCACAGTTTCCCAGTGAGCGAGGCTCATGTCTACAAGTTTTCTCTTAGTTACGTAGCACTCTGGGAATTAAAATCCATTGGCTATAAAACTTGCTCCTGTCTCAGCAACCACACTGTTGCTGATAAGTTCTAGTTCGTAGCTTCTGGACACAAGGATTCAAATATGCAATCAGCCCAGCTTCCTCACCTGGTTTTGCAAAATACTATGCTATCTCTCTCTATGATGATAAGAAGAAGCAATCACACACCACACACACACACACACACACACACACACACACACACACACACACCATGTCCTTGGAGGGAGGGAGACACATTTTTCCATAACAATAAAATCTACTGAAGACCTCCCTCCAATTTTATGTCAATTAAACCCTTTAAAAAGCACAAATTCCTATAGGGCGGTAGCGGGAGGGTGAAGTGGGTAAAGGGGATCAAATATATGGTAGATGAAGGAAATTGGACACACAATAGAATATACAGATGTCACATTATAATGTACACCTGAAAATTATATAATTGTATTAACCAATGTTATCCCAATAAACTTAATAATTAATAAATAAATAAATAAATAGCGCAAATTCCAAAAGAATGGAGAAAAGCTACAATTCTCATTTGAACACTAGAGCATTCTATGTTTTGGCCATCTCAATGTGTCTGCATCATGATGTTATATGGAGGAATTATCTGGACAAATTTAAAGAAAGAGGGACTACCTGTCCCTAGTACGTTTTCCTTAACCACATTCATCTCTTCCAAGACCTGTGCTTTTCATACACCCCCTTTTACCTTTTCACACTCACTGCTCTATGCAGAGCCATCACTGAAAGCCAGCAAATTGGCATGATTCTCCAAGTCTTGCATTTTGGAGGGATGCATAGCCACAGCAGAAAGAGATAGAGATGAAGCACTAGTGTCTATTAGCTAAGTTCTCAGCATGCAAAAATAAACTAAGTCTCACTGCTCTTTATCTATAAGAAGATCTATTCCTGGCACTTACCAAATGCTTTCCTTGATCCTCTAATACCTATTGGTCAGGAATGGTCTTCGTGTTCATTTTAACCAAATTTCACCTGCATAAAAAATATGAGAGTAATGGGAATACATTTTGCTTTTTCTCGGACTCTGTACCTCCTAAACATGAACATAATTCTCTTCACTGTCTCCTTCCAACCTTCCCTCTGTCAGGCTGACAATTGAGTTCTTCAAATGGGCCTCCAACGCTGTACATGCCCAGGCTCAACTACCTTTAAGTTCAAAATCTAAAAATTAAAAGGAAAAGAATCCCCCACCCAAAAACAAATACCAGCTTTATTTAACACGTAAATTAATAAATGCTCTCTCTCCTCTTATCAAATATAGATTATATGGAAAGCACAATTTCTATCGTGTAACAATGTAATAAGCATTAGGTGAAAATGCATCAGATCAGATCAATGAATAGCCATAGCAGATCTGTCAATGTGACACCTCTCACTCCTGGTCAGCACATTTCTCTGTGCACTTCACATTTTATTCCTCTTTCCTCATCTTTCTTTTCAAAATCCTTCAAATGCCCTTTCTCGCGTGTCTATCTCTTGATCGACACGTTTTAGTCGTGCTGACTGTTTCAGCTCCCTGAATGCACTTTCGCATGTATCGTCTTCTGTCCCTGAAACAGTTTCTCCCTCCTGTGTTATCTCTTCTGTCCAACCACTATTCGCCCTGCAGGCCTCAGCTTAAAAGTCCTTTCTTTAGAGATTTCAAGACTAGGTTAGAAACCTCTACTGCTATAATATCTCCATAGTACTTATCATAATTGTTTTTGAATAATTATATTTATTATTGGTTTCTCCCATTAGACTGTAAGTTTTAAGGAACTTCCAACAGCATGGTCATCTGAGCCGAAAAAGGCAATCACCATCTACTATAAAGTACAGAACTGCTGGATTAAATTTTAAATATCTACTTCAACTCAAAAAAAAGAGAAACAGAAATCCATGAGCACAAGAAAAAAATGAGATGTTAAAGAGAAAAAAAAAAGTTAGAGCATTAAGTAAGTCTTACCCCCTCCATATAGAAGTAAAATTATGAGAACAAAAGCATAACACCTAGGAAGGAAGAAATGGAAATACAGTGTCATAAGGCTCTTACATGATACATGAATTAGTATAATGCCACTTAAGATAAACTATGGTAAGTTATAAATCCTAAATCAACCACTTAACAATAGTTACAACTTTAAGCCTGCTGTTTTTATACTAATAAATTTGACAGCTTAGATAAAATGGATATATTTCTTGAGAGACACAAACTGTCAAAGTTCATTCAAGAAAAAAACAGATAACCTGAATTGACCTATGTCTGTTAAAGAAGCCAGACAAAAAGAGTATGTATTGTATAATCCTATTTATATAAAACTGTAGGGGGAAAAAAGTATTCTAGGGTGACGAAAAGCAGTGCAGTAGTTGCTTTAGGGCAGTAGGGTAGAGGAGAGATGAATTAGTCCTGAGGATGTAATATACAGCATGGTGTCCCTAATTAGCAATACTGTATTATGTATTTGAAAGTTGCTGAGACTAGGTTTTGTAAGTTTGAACCACACACAAAAAAAAATTTGTAACTATGTGAGGGATGGATGTGCAAGCTAACTTTATTTCCGTAATTATTTACAATATATATGAATATCAAAGTATCACATTGTACAACTTACACTTACACAATGTTATATGTCAGTTATGTCCCAAAAACCTGGAAGAAAAAATTGAGATAAAATAACTGTCAATTTAAAAAAATCATATCCAGCTAAATTATCATTAAAAATTAAGATCAAAAGAAGTGTTTTAGACTGAGATTAAGAAAACATTTTTGGTGAAAGAACTACTAAAGGGTGTTTTTCAATAAGAAATCAAACCCAGAGGAAATGAATGTTTTGCAAGAAACAATGGTGAGTAAAGAAAGTGGCAAATGTGTCCATAATTCTAACTAAGCATTGACTGAAATAGAATAAAAAAGACAAAACAATGACTAATATTGGATGGTTAAAGATATGATGGAATTCAAATATTAGATAACAATAACAAAAAAGCCAGGAAGGCAAAAGCCATCAGTATACTGTTATGAATTCCATATGCTATTCTGGAGGATCACAAAATGTTGATTAATTTTGGACTTTGTTAAGCATTTTTATTAAAATTTAAAGATAACTACCAAAAGAATAAGCAAGCAGAAAAGGTCTGTTTAGTGCAGAGCCAGCACAAAGTATTTGCTAAAAAGCTTAAATAAATAAGTTGCTTGTTATTTTCTTTATTTCACATAGCGTACCTGTATGTTCTTAACGTGATGTTATATCTATTATTGAGCTTTATGACTACAAGGATTCACCCCAGAAACAGAACCACTAGAACATGCAATTGGATTCCATAGTTTTGGGACTGAATCCATTAGATGAAATTAGGTAGTACAGTGTAGTTCATATAAGCAAGTCCAGGGTTAGGAATCAGACTTCTGAGTATAAATTCCAGCCCTGTCATTGATTAGCTGAATGATCCTCAGCCCGTTACTTAATCTCTGATTGTCTCAGTTGTCTCACCTATAATGATATTGTACTTTAAAGTGTTACAATCAATTATTGATATAATTCATAGATGAAGTGCTTAATAAGATGTCTGGCACATAGTAAACATTCAAAAAGAGATAGTTGCTATTAAAACAGTCTCCCCTTATGCACGGGGGATACATTCTAGGACCCCCAGTGGATGCCCGAAACCATGGATAGTACCAAACGCTATATATACTATGTTTTTCTTATACGTACATACCTATGATAAAGTTTAATTTGTAAATTACGCATGGTAAGAGATTAACAGCAGTAACTAATAATTAAATAAGAAGATTATAATCATCTACTATAATAAAAGTTATCTGAATGTGGTCTCTCTATGTCTGTCTGTCTGTCTGTCTGTCTGTCTGTCTCTCTCTCTCTCTCTCTCTCTCTCTCACACACACACACACACACACACACATAATTGAGACATATACTAAGTGACTAATGAGCAGGTAGTGTATACAGAGTGAATACACTGGAAAAAGGGATGATTCACATCCTGACAGGATAGAGTACAATAGCATGAGATTTCATTATGCTACTCAGAACAGCACACAATTTGAAATTTATGAATTGTTTATTTCTGGAATTTTTCATTTAATTTTTTTGGACCATGGTCGACTGCAAGTAACTAAAACCATGGAAAGAGAACCACAGATAAGGAAGACTACAGCATTTCTGCATCTCTCTGTCTTCCTCAAAACTCGTTGATAACTTAAGAAATTAAGGCCTTGATCAGCTGGTGAGAGGTAAGTGTTAGCTTGCCTAGGATCAATGCCTTTATTCTGGCCTTCTAGAAAAGAAGCAATTCTGCAGATGCTAGCTAAGGTCTAGTGCTTAAGACAATCAATCCTGGTCAACTCCACACATGGATCCCACACACAAATGCCAAGGGAGAGGCTGGCATCAGAGAAGTGGATGTGGCAAATCCTTACCCTAGATCGCCCTGATATACAGATTCAACTGCAAGGTTTAGAACTCGGCTTCCTGAGCCCACAGAGGAGAGCATGGTTCTCTCACCACCTCTAACGCTGAACTAGCAGGATAGGGTTGGAACCCAGGTTCTGCCATGTCATATCACTCATACGTCACACCACTGATTTGTCAAAGGAGAACCCAGTGCTTCCCTAGTGAAGCAGTTTGTAAGTCTCACAACCCAGTCTCACCTGGCCCTGCCAGATTTCTCTGTACTGCCCTGAAGTGCACTGGACAGTGGTGGATCTGCACACTGCTCTGCTCTAAGTCAGAACATTTTTTCCAACACCCACTGCTCCAGAAAGCTTTGTGTGAGCACTGCTTGGCCATTTGCCCTTGTCTACCCAACATCCAGCTAATTAGACCCAAGATACAGCAACAGAACTACACTGATCCCACTCTGCTAACCCTAACTTACCTTGTTGACACACTGCATGCAGCCTCGACTCTTGAGATAGCTTCAGGGATCGGCCCTCATGTCCTCTTTGGTCTACCTTACCTGAAACACAAAGTCTTTGATCACTTTGTCCCCATCTTTTTGGCCACTGCCTAGTCTGTCCTACATCCCCTGCTCCTCTTCCCTGGATAATTTCACTGGTAACTACACTACAGCTAAGGTCTCCTTTAGTATTGAGCAAAGAAACTGAGACCCTCTTCTCTTGCTGGGGAAGCTGGAAGCAGTGATCAGTGTAGGTAAAGACTGAGGTCACTCGAAGGACTTCCTAACAATATTGACCTCGGATTGTTTACTGTGTGATCACTACACAGCTGTTTGAGGAAACAGCCTTGAAAAGCAAGAAAAGGTCTATCAACATCCACCTGCCAGTTTCTAAGTACCCACTATAGCTAGATGGTGAACCAATTAATATACATAAATAAAAGGAGTAGTTGGAAAAAGTGAAATGGTGAATTGTTAGAAATGCAAGATTTCATGCTTGCTTGCAGCAACCTGGGTGATTTAAATAAGGCTAATCAGCCCTTAAAAAAAAAAACCTCTGGATAGCATAGGTTTGTTTTTTTAGAGGTACAAATGTATCTAGCAAATTTGAACCTTTCTAATGCAAATATGTAGATATATCAGAGATCATTACCCAGATGTAGGTTTAGTTTCTTTGCAAATGTGTGTTGGGCACTAAGCTAAGTTACCCACATACATAGGGTGGGAACTCTAGAATTTGAATCTCTGTGTGCTACCATACAAGAAACAACAAATAATATTTGTGTTACTGTAAGAGAAACTCGGTCTGGAAATATTGACTTGAGGAAGAATTTAGCATAAGGCATGTCTAAGGGGGTTTTGTTGGTGATGTAGCAGGAGGTGCTCAAGGTGAAGGGGTCTCAGCCTGAGGCAGCTCAGTGCTGCAGACCCCAAAGGCAGAATTACAGCAGGGCTAGGTTACAGAACTGCCTGGAAGGTCTCCTGTCTTCCCACTCAAACCTGAGTGCAAAAACACCTGGTGGCTATTTCTTCAACTTGAACAAACCTTTGACCTGATGGCTAGAGGGACTCTGTAAATCTTCACACCCAAACAAAATCTGTCAATTTTCAGGGAAACAAATACAGAAACAAAATGAGCTTTTTAAAAAAATCAACTAAATCATATCCTAGAGAAAAATCTCACCTTGATTCCTCTGCTGTCTCACCTATTCGATTCCCCAACCCAATCTATGTTCCTTATTAATTATCAAAAATTACTTGCGCTGGTTATTTGGGTAGTCTGCTAAGTTCTTATGGAAACAAGCAAACACATTTTTTTTTTAATTTTGCCAAAATCTGCCGTTCCCACTCCCTCAGAAGCACAGAGAGTGAGAGTGAGTTCTTGTGGTTTCTTAGATGGATGACAGATTTCGATCTAATTAATCCAGAGCCCTGTGTATAAAATGACTGCAAAGCAAACATGTTTATTAACAAAAAGCAGTGATTACTGGTTGGCACCGAGCCAGTATCTCTACATAAGCAATGAACTGATGCCTACAACTGTCTCTGTGCCATATGGGTTCTGCTGTAGCAATGAGTTTGATCCAACGCAAGGTTAAGAGATGTCAAATTTAACTGGGGTTTAATTGATACTGGTAAGAGGTTCTAAATAAAGAAACAGTGTGTGCAAGATCAGAAACAGGCAACACGTCAGGCTCTATCCTTCTAGTTTGTTGGCAATTCAGTTATAACCAGACATTCAAATTAGTTTTCAACTCAACTTTTTCAAATGTGGGTGTTTGGAATTTTTTTTTTTTTTTAATTGGGTTAACAGGTTTATCAGCAGCTAATTGAGGCTGAACACTCTATTACAAATCAGTCTATGGTCACTTCTTTCTTTATCATAGTCATTGCATAAACAAACCATGTAGAAAACTCAAATTCAACATGTCCAACATGAATTCATTATCTTCCCCAAACTCACTCTTTCATCTCTATTTCCTGTTCGGACAGTATTTCCTGATACTAAAGTAAAAAATATTAAAGACATCTTGACACCTCCAACTTTCTCGTCCCCCACATCTGATAAGCCACTCAGTTCCAAAAATTAAACTTCATAAATGTCTCATACGTGTCTACTTCTCTTTCATTGCCAACTGCTAAGCCTTCATCACCTCACCTCTATCATAGCCTCCTAGCCAGAAGGCCTGCTTCTTTCATCCCAACTGCTGGACACTTTCTTGCTTCAAACCTCCTGATAGTTTTTCTGTAACCTTTAAGACAGATTTCAGACTTTGCTCCAGCCACCCCGGGTTTCTGATCCCTCCCCAGGCATGTTCATGCATCTTTGTCTATGCTGCTTCCTCTGTTTAAACCACCCTCACTACTCCCATAAATTTTATCTGAAAATTAACCAGGGAAAGCTCAAAGCTGACTTTTCTGAGAAGCCTTTCCCATCTTCAAGCAGAAATCATCTCCTTTTCCTGTGCTCCCTCAGCTCTTTGTTCATAACTTTATTATAGCTCTGATCTGATGTATTAGAGCTGTGTTTATGTCTACCTATTCATCTCAATTATGAGTCCCTATGATTCCTATCTATCTCAGTTATGGAAAATCATGCCATTTATCTTGATACAGCTGAGTTCCCCACAGTGCTGGACCTGCCTCTCTGGGTGAAGTGAAGCATACACAGCAGGGCATATTCAAGCCATGTGGATTGGCTTAGTGAAGCCACATTAACCACAGTACTCAGCATCTCACCCTTAATATGACAGGAGGAGATACTTCCTCTATATCCAGTAGATAAACTCAAGTTCAACCAGGTGTGTCTCTTACCAATTAGCAATGACAACAACTAATGTTTATTGAGCACTACATTTTGCTAAACACTATATAATTATTGTTTCATTTATAGTTCACAACAGTCCTATAGGGTGAGCATTTTTCTCTGCTTTTTTATACTCTAGTCTAGGACTTGGCACATATTGACTGAACAATAAGTATTGCTGATTAATTAATAATATATACACTTTATTATTACCCTCATTTTACTGTTAATGAAACTGAGATGTAGAGAAGTTAAATAACTTATCCAAGTGTTGTGAATTATATTCCTCTATTGAAAGCCTAACCTCCAATATGACTAAATTTGGAGATAGAGTTTTAGGGGATAATTAAGGTTAAATGAGGTCATAAAAATCCAATAGAATTTGTGGCCTTATAAGAAGAGAAAGAGAAAGAGAGAGATACCTCTCTCTCTCTCCTTGCACATGCACAAGGAAAGGCCATGTGAGTACGGAGAAATAAGACAGCCATCGGCAAGCCAGGAAGAGTCCTCACCAGAACCCAGCCATGATGACACCCTGATCTCAGCATTCTGGAGGCTGGAAATATGTGTTTGTTGTTTTTCCAACTGTCCAGTATCTGTTCCATCTTAATTTATTCATAGTTCCCAATTTCTAACAAGTTACTTGTTTCATAGTATATTATGGCTATTAACCAAGAAGCTCCATTATCCCCAACCGAGAGGGTAGTCATGTGATCCTACCTGGCCAGTCAGATGCTCCCTTCCTAGAACATGAATCATGAGAATAATACTACGATAGTTAGAATTCCTTATTACTGAGGCAGCCCTTTACCCCGACAAGGCAGTTGGGTACTTGTCTCTATCTAGTACGTGTGAAGCTGCAAGCTTCTGATCTGTGCGAAACCTGGTTCTTTGACCTCAAGAGCAACTTTCATATTTTTCTATATACTTGTCTTTTGCTTACATTAGCCAGCATTTATTGCTTAAATTAGGCAATTTCTATTACTTATATCCAAAAAATCCTAACAGTTTCATGTGCTAAGGACAAATATTAGGCCTGGAATCTTGGGATTGGAGGATGAAAGGTGGATTAGGTAATAAACCTACCATTGGCAGACAACCAAGGGACTATGAGCCAACAATATAAATTAACTTATTTCTAAATCCTTACACACTTCGGCACATGCTTTATGCATAGTTGGTACTCAAAATACACCTATTGAATTGAAGCATAGATAAAATTTATGATAAACTGAGTATGGCCAGGAAAGAGCGGGGTAAATGATGATGAAACATCATTTCAATAGTATAAACTCTGGAGGAAAGAAACAGCTCTCAAAAAAATTACTGTTACTTCTTAGCCTCTCTCTCTCTCTTTTCCTCCCTCCCTCCCTTCTTCTTTCCCCCACCCTCCCACCCCCACATTCTTTCCACTTTCAACCACACATAAAAATTTCAAAGCTTCATTTTGGCCCTCTCATTTGTTAGGGCAGAAAATGCAGTGTCTGTGATACCATGAAGCAAAGCAAAATAAAACCAATGTAAAATAAAGGCTTCTCAAAGAATTCCTAAATTTTGATCCTTTCTGGTATTCCCTTGACTCCAGTTAATAAAAATAGCTACCATTAATAAAACATTCTATCCACTCCTTTTCAACACTGCCTATTATTCTCTAATGCTCAAAAGCCCCAGGCTCCCAGCCAGGTCAAAAGGTTTCACGAAACATCCACGAATTATTTCGAAGCCATGAGACTCCCACAGCATGTCTCCCCGGAAGCTGTAAGGCAAGAAAATCCATCCTCTCTTTCTGATTGAATGTCAGAATTTACTGGAGGAGATCTAAAGAAACCACTGGGTAAAGGTGTATTCTCATTTTGTACCTTCAATCTGTAATCCCAGGTCCACCCCTCACCTAAGTGGGAGCATCCTCTCCCAGAAGAATCTCAGTGTACCTCCTATGATCATGTGTTTTTCAACTTCTTTTTATAATAACTACAAATTCAGTTTTTAAAAAAACAATTCCATTTCCCAGAATGCTGGAGGGCACTAGAAGTTTTCTCTCCCAAACACTGAAGGGAGAA
>NW_006442103.1:1692274-1709926 GCF_000325575.1 Pteropus alecto | reverse complement strand
CAGACTTCAGCAGGTTCAAGTTGTGCCTGCCAAGGAGAAGCCTCTGTTCACTCTCCTGTCAAACCAGACCTTTGTGTACAACCTTTGGCTTTGCTGGATGTGGTCATAATGCTGCAGTCCCTGAAAGCAACGCAGTATTTACAGTGGAAGCTATCCACATTTGATTCCTTATCCGAAACCCCATTTCTTCACAAGTGGATTGTGACTTTAGAATGAGACCCTTAAACCACAAACTCCTGTACCTGCTACCTATATATAAAATTCTACCCTGACTTAATCTCAACCCACTGTCAAACAATGGAACATTATATTTCCTACTGATGTTGCCAACAGCAAAAAGGCTTTGAAACTCAAAAAGCATTAGATTACAGGGAAGGCCAACAGGGTTGTGTAAATAACTCTGCTTTGATATTTGCGTTGTTAAATTCAAATCAAGCTTTTTGATAAACAGAATCCACCCTCTTTCATAAACTCAAAACACTGTTATTAGGTAATATTCTCCCTTTGCCTCTTGCCATGATGCCTTCAAAAAGTTTGTGATATTTTTGCCAGAACGAAGTATCCAGAATCTATTTGCTTTATGGATTCTTCAGCCAAATTATTCTTCTTCCTGGTTTGGAGAATCTTAAAAGTTAGAGAAGATGATGGCATATTATTTTTGCTCTGTTCCTACTGTATAATCTTAGCACATGACAACAACAACAACAACAAAAAAAAAACAATTTTAAGCCAAGTAAATATTATAAGTACCACTTCCCATGCCCATAACATTTTGTATTCATTCATTCAAGAGACATTCCTTGAGCACCTACTTTCCATCAGGCTTGGTACTAGGCACAATACAGGAAACAGTAAGGTAGATGATGGATTTTAAGCATTTTGAATATGTCACTGGCCATCTTTACCTGTGAAACAATCTCCTTTATTAGCACAAAGTCTTTTTTATAGAGATTGCTTGTGGTGTCCTATTTTTGGGTAAAATTAGGACTTCTGTTAGAATCTGCATTTCTGCTTAGGCTTCTATCAGACTTGGGTTTTTTTAATTATAATATTTTATTGCAGTAAAATTGAGTCCTCAGGCCAGATCTTTCTACAGCAATTACAATTACAACAAAAAGTTCATTATAACAAAAAATATTCCAAAATCCTGCTGATGGCAGAAGGAGGCAATGTTCAGTTGACCCATAAATGTCTCCCCACTGGCACTAAGAGCCACAATAGCTGGTAGAACTCCATAGCAGATTTCGTTACTGTTGTCCCCTCTCCCTAGCATTATAATTTGCAGGGTTGTCCTCCAGGAGAGATTTTTACTGTAGCTATCATCTTCTATGACCCCGGCCTTAATTTCTTCCTCAGAGTGGTCTAAGACATCAGGAAACTGAAAATTAGCTCTGTTTTACCAAAAATAGAAAAAGGGAACAGTTCTCAACTCTCCCAGTATAGCTCAGTCTCCTGCACTGGATAATCAGCTTGCAGCTAAATCATGGCCCAGCCCAACTCTCCCATTTCGTCTTTCGTAATGAAGATTCTAGTCAACTGCTCAGCTAGGTACTTTCCAAATGGGCTCTATGCATTCTCATCATGATTCCTTCACCCAAAACATCCTCCCCACCTAGAACATCCTTCAAAATTCTAACTATCCTTTAAGACCTCGTTCAAACCCTACTCCCTCAAAAAAGCCTTCCCTTAACTGATCCAGACTAATGTCATCACCTTTTCACAAATTAGTGTAATTTCAAAGTTGAAAGATATTGAGGGTCTAAATTAGGACAATGGCAGCAGAAATGCACAAAAGAGAATAGATTCAAAATCCATAATGGTGATCAAATGGTCAAAGCTAGATGGCTGATGATGAATATATTTATGGATCCTTCTTGCCAGAAAATTACTTGGGAATGAAGCTGAGGCCACGGAGAGAACCTGAACCTTTTCCCATGCAATTTTTACGAAAGTACAATATTTAGAATCTGAAGCAGAAATGCCCACAGTTCTGACCTAATGGGAAAATTCTTAAGATTTTGTATTTTCCCAAAGGAAGGAGGAAGTAAAAGAACATCTTCCTAGCACAGAGATCTGTGGCTGACTCTAATTACAATCATCTCTCATTCTGAAATTACTTTTTTTCCCCTCACTGGTTCTTTCATCACAGACATCCAATTTGAAATCAAAGACAACTGACGTCACCTCTGAAATTTTCATTACTTGAAGTATGGGACATGGAATATATATCTTTCATGCCCCTTGAGCCATGCATGTGCACGCCTCAGTCTGTCTTTCCTGAAATAAATTTGCTACACTCACTGTTTTTACAATACACTAAAGATATATTACCAAAATAAGCTCGCTCCTCCACAGAATAAGTGAGCTGAAGGCATTGTGTTCCATCTTTACAATGAAATGCAGATTTCTCATTGAAAGACTAATCTTCAGTTTCAAAAGATTGAACAAAATGGTGCTTAAGAAGAATTATACCCGGTTAAATATAAACTGCTAAAAACATCTAGGACAAGAATATTCTTTGAGTATCAAAGCATTTTCATCTGCTTATGATTTAAACAAATATTTTTCAGCAGAAGATCTTGTCTCAGTATTTTCTTCTGAGATCAACAAACAAAAATCAGAAAGTAGACTGACCCAGAGGCCTCTTTACCTAAATGATCTTATTCTCTCCATAACTGCGTAAATAAGAGATTACTTCAAACTGGCAAGATTTGCCTCTCCCCAGCCTTCATATCCCACTAGCAGAATTGAAGAGCTCCTGGTAAAAATTCCCTTCCCCTAGTCTGGACCTATATACATCGGATTTGAAGGGAGATCTAGTGTGAAAGTCAAGCCCCTGGTGTGACATTCATGCTCACTTTCACTCAGCATTTCCTCTCAGACCACCGCTCAGTGACAGAGATCAGTTCAAGGAGTCTCTGCTTAAAATTAATCATCCATTCCTTCCTTAGAAGACTAGGAATCAATTTTGATGTATTTCATCCCTGTCACCTTCGCAGCCCCATATAGTTTTCTCTATCTTCACTCTAACCCAGTCTCCTTTTCCTTCACCAGTCTCCACACTCTACCCCTGGGCCCTCTGGAACTCATGATCTGTCAGGAATAAAAACACCTATGCATACATTGCCTCTGAATACATTGCCTTCTCCCTCTGACTGAAATCTCAAGTAGATCTTACAATCACTGACCTTCTGTGGCTCCCTTAAGTGGTAGATATTTGTTTTCTGACACCACTTGTCCTGAAGGAGAGGTAGGTCTCCTCAACTCTCATTTTCACATTCAGAATAATAGTCTTAATTTTTCCCTGCAAACTTCAGCTATACAACCCTATTCTTCTCATTGCAATGATCTACTTTCCTCTCTGTCAATTGCTTACATTAAATGTAAGAATCTTTCCCTTGCTCACTGCCTCTCCGCTTCTATTTCTGTAATAATTTGTGGTGGGTTCATAGCCACAGAGATCTGATAGATCCTTGATCTTTTCACATATCCCATCTCATCTACTCACTTTCATAATCATAACTTCTCCTTTTTCATCACCAATAACTTTACACCTTCAAGTGCCCTACTCTCTAATTACAACCCAGGACTTTTTCTTTTACCTCAGCACTAACTATGCTTTGACTCCCCCAGGATATCCAAATCATTGGTCTTACTACCCTTGTGCTGTCCATCAGCTTCTTGCTGCCCTACTTCTCCAGCTTAAATTCCACAGCCTGTCTCTAAAATCACTTCCTATACACAGTCTCAGCGCTCCTGCTCATTTCTCCATCATGTGCTCAGTCAACAAAACTGCAATCCTGGTTAAATTCAGCTTTCTGCCTACTCCATGCCTATAACCAAACCAATATTAAATGTTAGATTAAAAAAAAAAAAGCTATAATCCCTCTAACTAATCCCACTTTAAAATCCTGACCACAAACCTCAACTACATCCTCCTCATTAACCAGGAATTCCAGCATGTCGTTCTAGCTAATTCATTGTCCTGCCCTCTGAGACAAGTCTGTGTCACACGCTCTTCTTCACTCTGTACTCCGGCACTTCTTATACACTCCTCCCTTGAGTGATAACTCCATTTATTTTACTAAGAAAAAAGGAGCACTAAGAAGAGAACTTTCTCATCCCGCAACCAAATCTCACATAATTTCTGTTGTTGTGCCCATATGTTGCCTGCCCTCCTATAACAGTGACTGAATCATCTGTCCTTCCCAAGGCCACCCTATCCCCGTAGGCAGTGGATCCATCACTTTGTGCCTGCTCAAGGGCTTTGGCACAGCAATTACCCTCCGTCTCCTGAGTAAGCAATTATGGCTTGCTATCAGATCACACACCTTAGCAAACATACTATAATAGTTTCCTTTTGAAAGAAAAGAAAAAGCCCTCCCTTGATCCTACATCTTTCTTCTCATCCCATTGACTCCGCTCTCCAGTCTTGGCTCCCAGTCACAGCAAAACTATTCAAGAGTGTTCATGCTTTCTGTAACAAGTTTCTAACTTCCCATTCTTTCTACAACTCCTTCCTGTCAGGTTAAAATCTTCTCTATTTTACTAAAACTGCTCCTTCCAAGGCCTCTATATTGCTACATTTGATATCTTTTCTAAGTCTTCATCTAATTTTGGCTTTCCAGCATCATTTTGTAATTTATTAGGAAATTTACTAAGATTTTCTAAAATTTGCTTCCTCTTTCTTGGAACACTTTTTTTTTTCTCCTTCTACTTGGAACATCCTGTTTCCAGTGTTCTTATCTTAGTGTCTGTTACTTCCCAGTCTCATTTGCTGGATTCCTCACTACCGCCCAAGGCTCAGTCCTCAGACCTCTTTTCTATCTGAACATTCATATTCCTTAAGTGATCTTATTCCTTCCATTGCTTTCAATAACATCTGCACGTTATGGCCCCAAACTCATATCTACCTACATCTTCTGACTTTTCGCATAAACTATCCATATATTCACCTCCCTACAAGGCATCTCCACTTAGGTGTCTAACAGGAATTCTGCAGATGTACTTAAAGCCATCAAAGGATTTATGCCATCGATGCCTAATAACCATGAAAAGGTGCTTAACTTCACTAGTAATCAGGTTGCGGGAAACAAAAGCAAAATGCTTTTTTCCCATCACATCGTTATTACCAATTATGCATCCATGAATATTCATGTGTTCATGTGTTTCCATTAATATTCATGTGTGTGTCTTCAGTGCACATGTGTGTGCACTTCTTTTGGGAACGGTGGGGTCATAGGGCCTGCAGAAGTGCAACAGAAGATAAAGCCAAACTTTTCCAAAGAGTTTCTATATTCTCAGCAGTGTTTGCAATTTTCTGTTTTTAACATCTTTCTCATCATCACTATTTAAATTTCCATCATTCTGCTGTGTGTATAGTGCTATGACATCATGTTTTTAATTTGCATGTTCTTGATTACTGGTGAGGTTGAACACCTTTTCATTACTGGCCCAGCAAACTAAACTATGATATTTAGAGATGGAAGCTCAGGTGGTTAAACTATAAAGAAAACCTATGAAGAGATTAGCAAAAAAATCAAGGAAGTGTTTACCCTTGGAAAGAATGGAAGTTAAACTAGTAGAAAAGCACATGCAGAGGATGAGGGGCCACCTCAAGGCTGGCAGTGCTGTGTTTTTTGCTCTGTGCAGTAGTTACAGTGTTCGCCTTGTGATGAGACATTGGTGAGACATTGGGCTATACTGTCTTGTATGTTTTTCTAAATCTGTTTTATTTCATAGTAAACTTTTCAAATAGAAGTTTAAGTAAACAAAATAAATATTATTTGAGTACCTACTATGCACTAGGTTATACGACAAATATTGCGGATTCAGAGATTAATGAGGAAGATTCTTTCCCTCAAGGTTAACGTTAATCACACGAAGAATTGCTGACAGCATGAACTGTTCTCGGAGCACTAAAAACCAGTGGAAGATGTCAAAGACGGGCCTGGAAACATGAGTAGGATCAGATAAGCGAACGAAAGTAGGAGACATGCTGGACACCTTTTGATTTGTGACTACAGCCATCTACCAGTCTACACGCACACATGCACACATGTACACACTGACACCCAGATGCCCACAGTCACATACACACTTATTGTATTCATTGGCTAGAGCTGCCATAACAAAGTACTCCAGACCAGGTGGCTTAAACAAAGGAAATGTGTTGTCTCACAGTTGTGGAGTCTGGAAGTCAAAATCGGAGTGTCAGCAGGGTTGGTTCCTTCTGAGGATCTGTTTCTGGCCTGTAGATGGCCCTCATCTCCCCGTATCTCCTCACATTGTCTTCCTTCAATGACTGCAGATGAGTGGGACAATTTCCCCTTTTTATAAGAACACCAGTCCTATTGGATTAGGGTCCACCCTAATGACTTCACTTTCACTTGATGATCTCTGTGAAGGCCCTATCTCCAAACAAGGTCACATCGAGGTACTGGGGTTAAGGTTTCGACACATAAATTTGAGGGGTGCGTGCGTGACACAGTTCAATCCCTAACATTCAGATATACATACACACTCACAAATCCACATATACATGTACTTCCATACACATACACGGTCACACACGTACACACATTCACACATAGACTCATACTTGGATTCTCACATACATTCATGTATTTATACACACAGACTCCCACACATTCACACTCATACATGCATTCATATATTCTCAAGGACACTTACACACATATATTGTCGCACACTCAGATTATACATACACGAATTCACATGCAAGCACACATGCATGCACATACACACACATACACACCCCTCACTTCTGTAAGGGAGCTGCTCTATCTCCCTTTCTCCCTGGAGGAATGTACGCTAAGCCAAGGAAAGCAGAGCCTTCACCAAGGGTGAGTCAAACTGGAACTAAGGAAAGACTCTCTGGTGGCAAATTTTGAAGACGTGAACTAGGCCCTATTAGAAACCCTGTCCCTTGTCATCTGAGGGAGAAGCCTGTCTGCCTGTCTGGAAGCAAATGAAGGAGGTCCACGTGAAAGACAAAGAAAGTGAGCTTTGGTGATCCTTACCCCAGGTTCCAGCCATTCGTGGGGTCAGCTGCACCCTGACTTGCTCACAGTTCAGTAACTCCCCTCTGCCGACCAACTTAGTTTGCATTGGGTTTCTGTTACTTATAATTTAAAGAAGCCGCATTCCTTAAAAGGGCTTTCCAAAGAAGCCTGGGAGGGCTGAATGATACCATGATGATAGAGGGTAAGTGACAAAAATGAAATTTGTCACCACATTTGGGTTTCCTTTTCTTTCTGTTCCATTTTGCTTTATCATACCAGTAGTGCAATGTTCTCCAACCACGCTGCCTTCCTTCCATACTTCGCTAACCTCCTTCCCCTTGCAGACTTTGCAATCCTCCCTTCTCCTTACAGTGCGCCTGTCTGTGTGTCAGTATCTCCAAAAGCATATCCTGCCCACTCTATAAAAGCAGTTTACCCTCATGTGATCTCCTAACTTAAAATTTTTTGTTGTTTTCTTTATAACACTTCATCACAATTTGGAATTATTTTATTTCTGTGCTCTCCCTCTTCTCTATTAGACTATAAGCCTCCTAAGAAGAGGAACTGAGTATTGTTCCCCATTTTATCCCTTGAAGTCCAGCACCCACTGTGGTACTCATGGGTGATCCATGGTCAGTGGAAAAGAAGAGAAAGGTAAAGAGAGAAGTTGATGGATTCTCTGTTCCTGCAGTGACTTCCCAGGTGTGCCCCTCAAAATCCAGGCCTTCTGAGAAGACTATTTTCAGCTGACAATTTCACCTTGGATTTCTATGCCTCTTGCTCACTGAAAGTTGTGCTGCTTTCAACTCCTCCACCGTCTCTTCCTCTTAGTCTTCCAGGCTGCGCCCCGCAAAAATACCTGTACTGCGTGACTTGTTTACTTTAAGTGCATGGTGTCTGGGCCCTTTAGTCTCAGCACAGCCACAGGTGAGTCACTCTTGCCAAGCATTACCTTGTTTTGATTTTGGCCAATGAAAAAACAAATTGAGAATTTTAAAGTGATTGAACAAGTTTAAAGCTCACCCACCCACTTAAGGGGAATACTTAACCCCTAACGGAGGGCATGTCACGGGCGATGATAGATGTCCCGAGAACAGCAATGAAGAGCAGTATCTTGCTCAAAAACACATGGCAACATGAAGACAACTCCCTGTCTGGCAAGCCCTCTTTGGGGCTAAGGATAGAGGACTCCTTTAAAGTCTCTATTTACAAAATTGTGTTTGAGGGGAAAAAAAAAACAAAAACAAAACTATTTGTCAAAGTAACACACGGGAGAAGTGACCATGATTTATTGATAGTCAAGAATCTTAGATAGCAAAGCTCTCATTTACCACGAGGAATACTCCAGGGGAGCAAACAGTTAACTGTGGTGTTTTTAATGCACCTGAAAACCACCTTTCCTCCTCCCTTTCTTTTCAGAAACTTGGTCTCTGAAAAACCAAATTGACAAGTTTCTGGCAATTCAGTACCTTGTAGCACCCCATGTCAGAAATCAGTGTGGAATGTCACACTCACTTTGCCTGTAACTTTTTACAGCCTTTAAATTGCCATCTCGATAACT
Source organism: Pteropus alecto (assembly GCF_000325575.1). Classification (NCBI taxonomy): domain Eukaryota; kingdom Metazoa; phylum Chordata; class Mammalia; order Chiroptera; family Pteropodidae; genus Pteropus; species Pteropus alecto. Next base: position 1,701,340 of record NW_006442103.1, on the reverse strand, counting down.
ACATTTCTTCAGACAATATTGCCATTTGAGTGGAGTCAATCAGTCAGGACTGCCCTTTGACTTCAAAACTCTCAGCCCATGTGAATAGATTCTGATCACTTCTGCATTCTAAAGAGAAAATGGATTTTTTTTTAGACGATCATGAGCTATGAGTGGGCATTTAATAAAAAATAATATTGACTTCTCATTTACATGTGTCTAATACTAAAATTAGTGTACTCTGTTCACAGAACCACCCGGGCTTAGCTCCTTCTTCACCAGGGCCTAATTCCTAATTCTAAGCAGCTTTCATGACCTAGTTTGTTTAGCTGATTTTTAAAAATGCACTAGTTGAAACTTGACATTGCAGGTTTGATCGCTGTGGGACAAACTGGCTCGTAAATCTTCACCAGGCCACTAGTAACTTGGAGGGGCCGCTTTCCTCAGTGAACATCCCCTGCTGCTCAGCGATAGGGGTGCCTTCCATCACTCGGGGGGTTTTTCCTTTTAACTGAATGTTTGTAGAAGCATGACTCTGAGATAGGAGGCCTGATCAGGAATAGAAATTGCAGCACAAAGTGCCCATTACTTAGCTGAGACAGGGCCTGAGCCCCGCTGCACGTTACGGAGCCTGGATGCCCAGGAATGAGGATTTAGGCTGCCGAGCTGACCAGCACCGTCACCCAAACCGTAGTTGTGCGGGGAGATCAGGGAGCTTGGGTCTGCATGTTCTCTCCACCCCTGCAAAGCTGAAGTTTCAGAAACTAATGCAGTCCCTCTGTCTTTGTTCCCTCCCCCACAAAAAAAAATTCCTCTCCCCAAAAGAAAAAATGCAACTTCTCTGCACACCAGAACAACCCATCCATGTTTTCCCAACCCATTTGTCCTCTGTAGGAGTCAGGAGTCGACTTTTAAAGCTTTCGTTACTCTTCGAAAAGAGAAAACTAATATTTTTTCATCTCCGGCATTGTATTAGAGCTTTCAGTATACCGCTGTCTTCGTCCTTCCAACAAGGCAATCCACTCCGTTCCTGCAGTGTGAGCAGCTACTGGGAAGACCTGGGCCCTATCTTGGCTCTCCCAGTCCTGATCTCTTGGGCCCCATTTTCCTAGCCCAAAGTTCTTCTTCTAACACATCAATATGGATGAGACTTTACTTTGAACAGTTCATTCTTCCAGGAATGACAGGTGTCAGATTAAACTGCAAAACTCCCCAACTCTGCATTCACGGCATTCACTTCCAATCAATAACCTTGTCCTGGTGCCTCTCAGCAGGTTAAGGCCTGCCTTGGCAACCCAGCACTGCTCCTCCCAGCCCCTCATTGCTTACACTGTTTTATACATACACTGCTCACCGCCGATGTGAAGCAGGGTGTGTCTTCCAATGTAATTATTTGAATTCTAGAAGAAACATTTGAAGTATATTTGGGTAGCCCCAGTCCTGAGCTGAACCTCGCCATGTTGCAGAAATGGGTGATCACTGGCACCTGGGAACAGCTACAGCCCCCTCTGGGCTGGGACAAATGGCAGCGTGGCCTCTCCACGGCACCTGCCACACTGTGAGCCCTTTTCCCTCAGATAATATGGCAGCAACATCGCTAATATCTACTTCACAGAAATACTCACCAGTTGTTCTTCCTTCTGTTTTTCAAAACAGCAAAACCTCTGCTTTGACCTTTGCTCTCACTGCCCCATATTTTTGCCTGCCCCTGCTCTGTCGCGAGGCTCCTGAAAGTCCCTGTTCTTCCTCACTATCACCTACTACTCTTCACTAACAACTAAAACCCTCCCCAAGAAGGGGACGGGCTTCTGAGCTGGGTTTTCAGAGAACAGGAGCATGCAGAGTACCGCTGATGGAAGAAACACCTGCCCAGGGATGAGACATGTTTTCGGGGACCTTCTGATCAGGGATTATTTGTCCGTAAGAAGCAGGCACCATTTTTAAGAAGATAAGTAGAAAGGAAGGTTATTATTAGTATTGAAGGGGATGGTCAGGACGCCAATCTCAGGCAGTCAGGCCAAGAAGAGCACCATGCGGCCTCTCCCCTCCACTTCCACCTGAACATCTGCCCCATCCTCCTCCATGGTAATCAGATTCCTCTGCCTATTCTCATAATTTTGGTATCCATATGGGCTGGGCCACCTGGAAACATTAGCCTTCGTTCCTTAGGCCGACAAATGTCAACATCTCAATCTCACAACATCTTAACTGTAGATAGAAAAGTAATCCAATTGTACAACGTACGAAGAAAGCTCCGAGGAAAATTTCGAGCCTGGTGAATGGGGACAAGCTTTTGTAATCTAGGAAGACTCCCAATTCAAACCTTTACGCTCTCAAATCATTGCCTCTAAGTCATAGTTCATTCTTAGGACACTTAGAACTTGAGTCCAACCTGAAATAAGGCACAACAAGCATCAAGCAGTCTTCCTCCTAGAATCCTCTCCATTCCCACCGTGCCGTTACAGAAGTCCCTGCCAGATTTGTCTACTTGTCTCCCTTTGATTGGAAACATTGAAGCATAGTAAGAGGTGGAGTCAACCATCTACCATGTGACAGAGTTCCAGACAGAGTTCAGAGACAAAAACTCAAGCTGTCATTTCTAGTGCCTACCTTAGCCGCAGCCATTCTGCTGTACATGTTCTTTATAATGTACATCAGAGCTTGGAATTATTGTTGGGTTTTGCATTTTTAGGTGGATAGGGAGAATTCAGGTGGAGAACATTAGTAAAATGCAAGAAGTTAAAGCATTATTGATATAACAAATAGAGAATATTTTGTTCCAGTTGAAAGAGCTCCAATATTTCATCCTAAAGTCATCTTCTGGGAAAACCGGAATGTAAGGAGCCTGACACACACCGAATAAGATTAAGGAGGCACATTTCCAGGTTATGCACAGGGCCCGTGTTTTGCTGATTTTACACTTCCTCTTTAACCTTAGATCTACCTCGCCAGATATCTACAGTGCCTCATGCGAACAAACTTTCAGGGCATGTCGTCAACAGAGCAGAACGTTTTTATTAGATACTTATTTTTTGGATGCTTGTATTTGCAAGACATAATCCCTTGGTCACAGTCAACTTTCTCCTTTAAAATCAAATTGTGCAAAAACAGTTTCAAAGTATTGTGTTCCATAGGAAAAAAGACTGGAAGGAAAAAAATGCCCCGATCTGAATGATTGCCAGTTGAAAGTATTATTATGTATGTGTTTTCTACTTCTATTTTCTATAATCTCTGAGATGTCTGCCATGAATTCAAAATGCTGTTTTAGTTAGAAATGAAAAATGAAGTTAAAACCTGTGGAGGAAATACACAGTTCCATGTTTGCCCATGTTCCACGAGAGGATGGGTCGAAGGTTTGAGTGGCAGGCAGGTGGGGTGATCCTGAGGTTGCCGCAAACAGGCAAGTGGTAGGGTGGCCAACCTGAACCTCAGAACAGGTTAAATCTCAGAACAGCCCCTCACTGGTTGTTTGACCTTGAGCTGATTGCACCATGACTCAGTGCTTCAGATTTCTCATTACTCATCTGTAAATTGGGGGAAATAATCAGGATTAAGTGAGGTGATATTTTAAAAACTGAGATCAATGCCTGGTATATTCCAGTAACATAATAAACACTAGGTATTATGCCAGCCAAATCAGAAAGAAGAAAATACTCTTCAATTAAAGGTATTTCAATTAAAGGGCACTTAATACAGGGAATTGGTTACACAGATGAAGGAAAAGATGAAGAGTCAAAGATAAATAGAGAGGCAATTCAGAGATTAGCAACAACAGAAAGCGACCACCCCTTAGCTGGAAGGACACAGTGAAGAAACAAGACCACATGAAGAAGCTGGAACGAACAATGGTGCATGTGTTAAGTAAGAACTAGAGCCATGGAAGAGATTCAGCTGCTGCCAGAGCAGCTGCCCAAAGCAGAAAGAAAGGACGCAATACCAGGATTCTCCCTCTTCCCGCCTCCAGTGTTCTGCTGGAGGTGCCAGTTGGTCAACCCCTTTTCAAGTTAAAAGGCACAGGATTCTGGGAAATATAGTTCCCTCTGATGTAGTCATAATGTCTGCTTTCCTGTTAGCTTTGCAAACAGTTCTTTGGGGCACAATGCTGCTTTTGGCCTAGTCCAGAGGTTATTTTGCCAGTTTAAACTTTCCAAAGGTTTGGAAAATAAGAGGTGTGAGGCAGTTCCTCTGCGATGGCAGCTTCTACTCCATTTTGAAGCAGCTCCATTTCTATTACTTTTCACAATGGCATCCTGCAAGATGAATATTATTATCTCCATTTTACTGATGAAAAAATTGAGGTTCAAAGACAAAGTATCTTTCTCAAAGCTATGGGGCCAGTAAGCAACAGAGCTAAATGATCATGAGCAGCAGGGACAATAATAGTATGCTTTCCACCTACAACACTGAAGAATGTTGTGGCCACTCCAAACTTGGACTGTCACCTGGCAGCTCCACTCTACATCACGTGGCCCACATCCAGAAAGAGCTCCAACTGGGGCCCTCTGTTCTCCCTACAGGAAACACTTTGGCATAACGACGTGCTCCTCAGATCTCTGCTGGCAAGGGGCAAAACTGAGGGACAGCCCCATTGGCTGCTCTCTGAAATCCATCACCAGACCTTCACACGGAGGCCATGCTTCCCAATGCCTGCCTCAGGCTACACCAGGGACACTAGGGCAGGGCCATTTCTGGAAGATAGAGAATTTGTCTGATGGACACCACTGGTTCCCCAATGGCCTAAGACTCTTCCATCCAACTTCCCTTTCTTCCTTCTCTCGTTCACTTAGGTCAGATCTTTATTGTAGTGATGGTTCTCCCAACTCCCTCTCTCTCCTCTCATAAACATGTCCTCTAATAAATGTCTAGTTGGTCTAATCCAGCCTGGCATGCATTCATCAGAGGACCCCTACTAAACAGCATCTCTTGCTTGGTTCTTGTTCCTTCTCTTACCTTACATCTGTAAGTATCAACTTGATCTTTCTTTGCTCATCAAAGATAAAAAAGAATGTTATAAATCTACTGCCTCTAACATATAAATATTAGCAGCTTAATGTGCTATCTCTCTAGGGAGTCTGCATTTTAAAGAAGCCAAATCCAGAGGACAATCACTTAACCCAAAGAAAGGAATAAATCTACAGATATTGCTTCAGCACCTGAGTCACGGAGCTCAGGAGAAGCTGAATTCAAATTTAAAGAGTGTAGCTCCCTGGTGAAATTTAAATATTGCTGCCCCTTGGCTGGGAGATCTTTTTCTCATCAGAGCAACTTCTACTCAACAACAAGTTGAAGGCAATCTTGGATAAAAGCTTGTCTCCCCGAACACTGCATTCTTTTTTAAAGAGTGGCCATTACATGCTCTTGTTCATCAGAGGAAAGAGGAGTTTCCAGTTGGATTGAAGCAACTCAAACTCCAATCAGTGGAGTCTCAGGATAATTCTCGACCCTCGCCTACCCCCAACACTAATCCTTTAAGTTAACGCCCTTTAGTTACAGTGAGCTGGAGAACTCTATTGTGGCATGTTTCATCACAGAGGGTGCTGCCTCCTGGGTTTTGGCTGGCACTGGCCAAACCCTTCCCTGAACAACTTGGATAAGTGTTCCATTTCCATGGGTTTGCTCCCCTATACATAAGAAAATAAGCAAACCCATGCTGGGGATACTCTATCATCTTTCTAAAAGCTGAGCATGAAAAATAATTTAATGCTGTTACCAAAAGAACACATCAGGTTGATTTTGTAGTTGGAATTTTATTGCAAGCCAGTAAGTAAGGAGCCCACTGGGGAATGTTCCCAAAGCAGTGTCTCCCTGAGCAGAAAGGATTACAGGGTTTTATCAGGCTGGTTGCTTACATCATAGCATGTTGAGTTATGTTTTGGGGTGAGCATGCACAGTATGCAAAGGTGGCTATACATATACATACATTGATTGTACAGAAAATGGAGGATAAGCTCCACCTTGGGTGGAGGTTTTAGTATTACAATGAGAACATAATGAGAAAAGTTCATGTTAAGGTCACTGGAGGGGTCTTCAGGCACCTTCAAATCGTCTGAGGCAGTTTCAGTCAGTTTCTTAATCTTTACTTTCTGGCCCTGTAAAAACTATCTCAGGCAAGCAAGCAAGCATAGTAATATTTAATAATACAAACTAGCTACAAAGTACTTTAAGATATATGATGCAGTAAATAATTTTTTGTTGTTAGCCAGAGGTCTCACGGTTTTGTTGCTGGCCAGAGGTCTCACGGGTGTTCAAATATTAAAACAAAATAAAAACCTCAACACACTTAATAGAATGAGTAATTTTGCAGTCATTCAAATAAATATTCTCAATGTGTAGTCTCCAAGCCAAGCATATTACATGCAGACATATTTCTCTTTTTTCACTAAAAAAAAAAAACTCTAATAGGTGCACATACATATGCGCACACCCGAGAGCAACAAGAAAATTAATAATGTAATACAAAGTTAATACATCATCACTTTTCTGCATTTTAAACACAAAACTCTAAAAATATGGTTTTACTATAAGTCCAGGTCATTGAGTGGTCCCAAAGTTACTATTCTGCACTCCCAGTTCGGTCCTCAGCTCACCATGTAACACTAACAAAGGCATTTACTCAAACTGTACTTCCATCTTCCCATTTATAAAAGCAAAACAATGCATTCAACTAATTTCAAGTTTCTCACTAGGTTCACAGGAAGGTCATAAATATTCATGAGATGTAGCTCAAAACTCTTCCTCACCCTCAGAACAAAAATCGCACTGCTGACCAAAGACATTCCAAAACCATGGAGATGCCATGTCCACTGAGAAAATGCGCCACCTGAGTCAGAATGCTAAAGAACATTGGTTGACTAGAAAAGGACATCCCAACCAGGAAAGAAAGAACCGAGCCAAGAAAGGGCTGTCTGGTGACCAGGTCCCACTCAGTGATGGGACCCAGGGTTGCTGCAGCATCTTAGAGAGTTTTAAGTAGCTTTATTCAAAAGTGAAGGGGCTCCCCCTTCCTCTGACATCCACAAGACAGGGTTACCTCAAAATATCTCCTCAATAAAAAAAATCTGAGAAACTCATAGTATTTTAGCATTTTTTTCATACCATTTTATAAATGGTATGAAAAAGACAAAGCAAGGCAGAGAGAAAAAAATTGGTTAATAAAACTAAATATGTTGTCAGTAAGGTAACTATAAGAAATATCAAGTTGATGAAAATTATAAGCTATGAAAACAGTTTTTCCACAAATTGAACATAATACCTTATAGTCATATGTGTTTGAGCCAACATTTATTTTTACTTTTTTAAAAATTTTTTATCTTTCAATTATAGTTGACATACAAAATTATTTAGTGTTAGGTATGCAACATAGTGATCAGACATTTGTATAATTTGCAAAGTGATCACCCCAATAAATCTAGTACCCATCTGACACCATACATTGTTATTACAATATTATTGATTATATTCCTTATGCTGTATTTTACATCCCCATGACTATTTTGTAACTAACAATTTGTGCTTCTTAATCCCTTCCCCCTTTTTATCCATCTTCCCAACTCTTCTCCTGTCTAGCAACCATCAAAATGTTCTCTAGCCACCTGAGTCTGATGCTCCAGGTATGTCCCTCGTATGGGTCGTATGTGCCCCTCGTGTGGGTTGTGTGTGCTCTCTTGTTGTAATTGAGCTTTGATTGCTATTGGCACATCAGTGAGAGGGATTGACTTTCAGGCTGATTGGTTGTGAGGACTGGCCATGACTACAGTGGAGGAGCTGTTGTGCAGGGGCTGACCCTACAGAGCAGCATTCACTTTAGCAGGGCTCTGGTGCCTGCTGAGTCTGCCCTGTGGGTTTGTCATTTGTAGAGGTGGTTAGGTGGTGATCTAGTGTGGTCTGAAGCTGACCAGTGATTGGTTTGTTAATTCTGGTGCCCCTTGAGAGGAGCTCTGGTGCAGACCAAGGTCAGACACTGCCTGTGTCCTGCACAGGGCCACTTGCTATGAGCTACAAAATGATCTGCGGATGGTTACCACTTGTGCTGGGCTTGGAGCTTCCTGAGAAATGCTAAGCTGGGAACCAAGGCTGGCTGTTGCTAGTGCCAGCTTGGGGCTGTTTAGCAAGAGGTATATGGCACGCCAAGGCCAGATTTTCCTTGTTTGAAGTTTGTGAACTTTTGACAAATTTTAGGAAAGTTGAAAGCATGAGCCAAGGTAAGCCATTTGTATGGAAAAGCCACTGGAATGGCTTGGATGGACCCACAAGTTGGGTGGAGCAGTCTCAGGAAATCACTAGGGCAGAGCCAATGGTGTTAGTCAAGTTTAGAGACACTCAGATATGGCAGCTGCCTACGTCTGTATGCTGGGTGAAGAGAGGGCTGAGCAAAAGGACAATGCCCTCTGCCAGCACTTCTGGCTGGGATAAAGCTGACCCTCCAGCCCTTGTTCTGAAGCCAGAGAATTCAGTTTCTTCCTGTATATCCCAGCTGCTTTCAAGCTGCTTCCCAACACTGGAGTTCAGAGCGAGTGAATCCTTCAGTGAGTAAGTTTGTATGAGGGCCCTTTAAGAAGAAAGCCTAGGACTACAGTTGCCCTCAATCTCTCTCAGCCATAATCTCTGCCGGTTTTCACAGCCAGAAGATGTGGAGACTTTTCTTCCCAACACAGGATACCTAGGCTGGGAGTGTGGTGTGGGACTGGGCCCCTTTGCTCCTCACGAGGAACCTTCGCAGCCAAGATATCCCTCCGGATTTTTAACCACCACACTCGGCATGAGACCAGCCTGTTTCATATCTCCGTCCCTCCTACCAATCTCAAGGTAGCTTCTTCTGTCTGTCCTTAGTTATAGGACTTCCATTCAGCTAGACTTCAGGCAATTCTCATTGATGGTTGTTCTGTAGTTTAGTTGTAATTTTGATGTGCTCAAGGGAGGAGCCAAGCACAGAATTTACCTACTTCACCATCTTTCAATGAACCCTCATAGTCATATTTATAATCCCAGAGTCCTATCAACCCAAGAAAATGTAACAAAATAGCTGAATAAATAGGGTTCATCTTCTCTGGAGTATCAATTTTGCTTCAGGATTTTGGAATAAATATA
>NW_006442103.1:1662983-1673856 GCF_000325575.1 Pteropus alecto | reverse complement strand
ATATATATATAAATGGAAATATTCCAGAATACAATGGCAACTCTTGTGAAATTTAAAGAAAACATGAACATTCAGAGAAATATTTCCTGCCTGCAGGAGGCAGTTTTGAGCCATCTTCTTTTTCTGACATAAGGAATGTGATAGAAGCTCTGAGAGGCTCTGCCCAATATTGAGCCCTATGCCCAAATGAAGCCAGAAGAAAGGAACATGTGCTATGAAATGTGATTCACGAGTCAAATATATTTTAATATCTTATTCTTTTCACACTCTGAGAAACCATCTGATAAAGTGACTGTTTTGTAAAAGAGTAAACTCTTCAGATAATATAAAGGTTTTATAGCTATTGCACAGATTTAATAAGCAAAAAACTTACTAGCATGAACTGAGTTCAAGCCAAACCACTGTACAGTTTAATTCAGCACAATCTCTCTGTGTTTAAAGTGCATGTAATTGCCAATTTATGTGGTTACCAAGACTAAAGTTTTGCTAAATAGAGTTCTGCAAACAAACACAGTACGGAAAGCTTTATCCCCAAACACCATACGCCAAGAATGAATGAAACTAATCATTAATCAAGCATGTATCTAATTCATTCCAACAGCTTCTAGCAACTGTAGAATTACATCAATGAATAAAATCAAACCCACCTATGTTAGTATTTCTCCAGATCTTATCACCATAAAGTTTTTGAAAATTCTTACACACTCAAGAAAACATGTAAAATGAAATTGATGTTATCTTAAACAGTATTAGGTTGTTATTCTCTCCTCTTTTGTAAAGATTTTCTTTATGGGGAGCTATTCTTAAGTAGCACTGATCTTTCTGAAACTTTCTTCAAGTTCTCTCTCCTACCTAAAGAAGTTTTTATTTAATGAATGAATAATTTATAGCATTGTTTTATGGGTGTGTGTTTCAATTAAAGACATTATACTATAAAAACTCACTCTGCAACTTTTCCCACCAAGTTGTGATATTTGAGATGCATATGGCGATATAAAGATATATCTATTTTCACTAACTGGAAGAAAACACTCAACCTTTATGAGAAGGGATTTTTCTGGGGAGCCCGGGAGGGGAATAGGAGAGGAAATGGCATTCAAAAAAGCAAATGAACTTCGTAATGTTTTATTTATTGTATTAAATATTAAAGTAAGCCTGACAAAGTGACAACAATTGTTAAGTGTGTGTGATGTATACCTGAGTGATCTCCTTGAGCATTTCTGCAGTTTTTAAATATATTAAGCAATGGAAAATATATTATTTCCTCGCATAGTAAACAAAGATAAATTTTCTCTTTTTATAAGAAACTTTGGGTTTCCAAAATGGCAGAGCCCTCGATTCCACGTCCTCCTTTTCTCCATTTATTTTTTAATATTTATTTTTCAATGACAGTTGATAATCAATATTACTTTATATTAATTTCAGTTGTACAGCATAGTAGTATATAATTTATATAATGAATTATATATAATTTACAAAGCGATATAATTTACAAAGTGATATAATTTACAGTATCTAATTTACAAAGTGATCCCCCAATAAGTCTAGTACCCACCTGATACCATACATAGTTATTACCATATTATTGACTATATTCCCTATGCTGTACGATTGCTTTTTAAGGGTCCATGCTGGCATGCACTGTCCTAGGTGCTGGACATACAGTAGTGAAAAGACAAAGATCCATCCTCAGAGTTTACAGTCTTACTAGGTAAATAACGAACATATTAAGTAAGAAGTACCCGGTAAATTGCCAGGTGAAAATCACTATGGAAATTAATAGATACAGAGCACTAGGCGTGGGAGTGGTTGGGAAGGTGTTACTACAAAGGTAACATATGAGCAGGTTGAAGTAAGGGATGTGATCCATGTGACTCTCTAAGGATAAAAACATTCTGGGCAGATAGAAAAGCAAGTGCAAAGGCCCCGAGGTGAGAGTATGCATGCAGTGCTCATAAAGCAGTGAGGAGGCCAGTGTGGCTAGAGGAGTGTAAGCACAGTTTATGTAGCAAAAATGACATCAAAGGCATAACATGAGGGATAGGGGAACATAGCTAGAGGGCAGCCCAATTGCATAGGAAACTGTAAAGTCTGCTCTAACCTCTATGTCAGCGCTATTTAGAGCAGTCAGCAGATCTGCAGCATCAGTGTCACCTGGAAATTTGTTAGAAATGCAAAGTCTTGGACATCGCCCCAGACCTACTCTGGGGGTCTTTGAACTCTCCATACAATTCTTATTTATGCTAAATTTTGAAAAAAGCACTGTAATAAAAGAATGCACCAATCTCAGCTTCAAAAATTTTGAGCTGAAAATTCAATTCTGTCCCTTCCAAACAGTCTAACATCAAAGTAATTGCACAATCTGTCCAGGCCTCAGCTTCCTCACCTTGAAAGTAGATAAATTCATGTTTGCCCTTTTTTAACCAACAAACTTCCCTTAACATTTTTTTAAAATCAAATTTTATGGTAATTGTTAAAGGCGATGACTATAAATCTCTTAACAAATGTTTTTATTATTATGAGCATGAGCCCCCAAGTCAATTCACTCTCAGAATTTTGCTCTTTTCTGTGAGACCAACCCTCCCCCCCACCCCCAGTGTTGTTGGGCTGATTAAGATTTGTACACGAAAGGCTTACAGTGAGTCTTGTCTGGTTTTGTTAAATTTGGCATGGAGCCTTGACATTTGAGACTGCAGCTGGTGTGGTGCCGTTATGATATATATGGTACCTGTCCTCACTTTGGCAGGCAAAACCCTTTGCGCCAAGCATTTCTGACTAGGATAATGGGACAACAGAGATGCTATGGGACACTTAGCCCAGACATTTCTATCACTCTTTCTACCCCAAAGTATTTGTTATGTTTTATGCAAACAACCCTTGTTTGCTGTGACTTGGTATATGCGGTGAGGATTTGGGGCACTGGAATTGGAGTCAAAATAGAAAGGCTCAAACTCCCAAGTGTCCTACTTGTAAGGTAGATAACTCAGAGTACTCACATCACCATGTAGCCTTCTTCCTTGTCTGTCCCCCAAGCTGGTGGGAAGTTAAGCAAAATGATGTACATGAAAGCTCTCTGAGAAAAATAAAGCAGCATATAAGAGAATAGCATAGTGTTATCATATCCAGTTCTTCAGTCAGTCACTCAGTCAGTCAATAAACATTTAACAATATGTGCTGAGTCCACAATGTACCTGGCTCAGTGGTAGTCGCTAGGACAAAGCAATGAATAAGACAGAATAAAATCACATTCCATGTGGCATTTATATTCTAGGATAGGAACAGAGAGAACAAAGGGCAGCATAAATTAAAAAAAATAGATTGTGTCAAATGGTGATAAGTACATTAGATAAAAATAAGGAAGAAAAAAAGAGAGAGAATGTTGGAGGGAAGGGGTTATGATGTCAGAAAAGGTGGCCAGGGAAGGCATCCTCACGGAAAAGGAGAACTTGACCAAAGACCTGGAGGAGGGGACAGAGTCCACTTTGGGAGAAGAGCATGTTCAAACCAATTCTAGATCTCGTTTGTCTTCAGACATCAGTGATTCAGAATACTTGCAGAATTTTCCTTATTTGTTAATATTTCTACCCTCTATATCACTTTTGGGGTAATTACCTGAGTGTCTTCTGTGCCAGGGTAACTCACAAAAGTACAAACTCAAGCCATGTGAGGACAGTGCCTGATTGTTGAAGGAACTCTTCTTCTGCCAACCCCACAATCCAGCAACTTTCTCTGATGGAAGAATTGGAGCCGCATTTGCTACAGAATAAAGACAAACTCCATGTCCACCTTGTTTTATTATTAATATTACTGTTTTCATTCTCTCATTAGTTGCCATTTGCTGAGTATCTACGATGAGCTTAGTATTTTGCAGTCATAATGGGAAAAAGAACAATTATTGTTTTATAAAGAAATGATTACAGCACTTTCACATAGTAGAGGAGGGATAGAATTCATGTAAGGCAGATGGATTCCTAAGTACATTTTTAGATTCAACATGGGTGGACTCCAGAGCCTGGTATAAAATGGGAGTATTTAAATACACGACATAATCAAGTAAGAGAATGTTTCTGTTTCCCAGTGGCAGATGTGGAGATTGGGGCTTAGGGCACCTGGAAATAAGACAATCCAAGAGAAAGTACAGGGACAGTAAGAGTAACCCCAAGAGGTGAGGGGATGCACAAGTTGAAGGAATGAGACAGCAAAGCACAATTCCCTGGAGCCAGCCTGGGCAGGGAGTTTAAAAACAGTAAAAACAAATATTCCATTTTAAATGTATTTTCTATTTCATGCTGTAGCTCTCCTCCATTATCCAAACCTTCAGTAAAATCTGTTGTGTACACCAGTTTTGGGGTATCGTCTTTAGGGAATGAAGGAGAAGGGACTACACCTGCAAGATTGTAAACAAAGCCTTAGCAGAAACCAGAGTCGAAAGCAAGACACAACTAGGCAAATGTGGTGATCCCCCACCAACCACACCCTCAAAAAATCCTTAGGAATGTGAGAAAGGATGGTATCTAAATCATTTTATATTTACTCTAAATTTAAGGGAGGTATCGAATAACTGGAGAACGTGGGGACCAGAACGTCTCACTGCACAAATCCAGAGGCCGCCATTTACATTACAGTCTATGAGCAAGATGGTAGCCTTCTTGGGGACACTCAAGTTACACATATATCATTTCATTTAATCTTTACAACACTCCTAGAAGAAAGGCATTATTATCCCTGCCTTACAGATAGGAAACTGAGACTCTGAGAAAAAGTCATTTGTCCAAGTTATCGTGTGTCTACTAATTAGGTAGAATCAGTGTTGATATTTAGTTCATTTCAACCACAAATCCATTCTAATTCTGCATATCATCTGCTTCCATGAAAAGGTAAATGTGAGAGGTTTTTCCATGCACAGTGCCTTATTGCCACTTTAGAACTACAGGTGGCCCTTGAACAACACAAATTGTTCAAGGTCCACTTATACATAGATTTTTTTTTCAATAAACATACAGTCAGCCCTCCGTATTCTGGGATTCGAGCCCATGGAGTCAAACAGTATTTCTGTTTCGCAGTTGGGAGGGCCAAATGTATGCATTGATCTATGCCATTTTTATATAAGAGACTTGAGCATTCACATATTTGGGTATCCGTGGGGGTCCAGGAACCAATCCCCTGTGGATACCAAGGGATGACTGAGTTTGGGAGGAGTCCAAAGTTGCACGGATTTTCAACTGTGTGGAGGTCAATGCCACCAGCCACTCACATTGTTCGAGTCAGTTGTACTCTCCTCCACCTAAAGTTGAGCAGCAGGAACCTACAGAAACTCAAAAGGACCCCAAAATCCATTAATTTTGAGTCACCGTACCCTATCTAAAACAAACTTATGCAAATATGTATACATGAATAAAAAACAGGCAAATAAACAGAAGTGTAGAGATAAGTGAAGGAAAATGAAGTCATATGAGATAGCCCACTTGCTGCTTCTACCTTATTCCCCAATCTAAACATCATTTCATTTTAAATGTATAATGTCCTAAGACAACTCCAAAGGATCAGAGTGCTCTCCTGTCTCCCCCCCTGTTAAAAAAAAAAAAAGCTACAAATGCAACCCATTTTAAATGTCACCAAGGTTTTAGAGCAACCGTGGCCTAACAATTCTCAGCACCAGAGAGTCAAGTCTGATTTCCCTGGAGCTTTTCCACCTTCTCCATTATCGCTCACCAATAACAACCTTTATGCCTTCCATTTTACTCACAGTCAGCACATCTGGCTCTGTACACCACAACTGCAAGCGTTGTCTGCATTTCCATTTTCTTGTTTGTATCTTCACTTCCATCCAGTCTGTAGACTCCTCTCTATATGACTCAGCCTTCAGTCAAACATTGTCTGTTTCTTCGATGCTGTGAATGCAGTGAAAATTAAGTGGCTACAGACAAGTGTTCTATGGTTTGTCACTCTAGTTAACCACCAAAGAATTTAGGCTTGTGGTAAGCGAATTCCTTAGAATAAATCAAGTCACGCAATCCATGTTCCAGAGCACTCACTCTGATGGACGCCATGACCCATGACCCTGGTTCCAAAGAAGTTTGTCCAGACTTTGGTCGTGATCTGAAAGAGAGACGTCATCAAGGAAAAACAAGAGTGTCATTAGTGGTAACAAAGAAGCGGGAAAACTTTCTTCCCAGGCCACCTCTCAGTTACTCTTAGCCACCCAAATAAAAGCACTAAAAGGAAACAGAAATTGATGCCTATTTTTGATGGGAAAATCTGCTCTTGTTAGTTTAAGTTTCCCAGTTAATATTTACAACACACACACACACACACACACACACACACACGCACACACACAAAGGAAGGAAGCAGGAGGAGAAGAAAAAGGATATTTTTCTTTTCTTTCACACAACTGTTGTTGACAATCTGGGTATTTCTTTTCTGTAATAATTCGAGCCATGAAGCTCCTCCCACACCATGGGAACATGTCTGCAGGGGCTCTCACCTTGATCACCTGCACAGATCATTTCTATTTTAGTTCAAGTTGACAGAAAAATCATTATATTCCTTCTCTGACTACTGTTCTCCACTGGAGCTGCCTAATGAAAAATACAAGAAGCACTTTGGAGACTGAGAGAGTTCCTGTCTCCAAAATTTACTGCCCCTCTATTCTGTGCAGTACAATGATTCTGGAGCTAATCGGAACTCATGGTGAGTGGATCTGTTAGGAACCAAAATGCTTAGCACCAAAAGGAAATGCATTGGGTCATTCCAGTGAAAAGCTAGGGTAGCTCTGGACTGGCAAAGCTGGATTCAGGTGCTCCAACACTGTCATCAGAAAGTCCCTCCCGTCTAATCTCATTTCCCCACTGCATGCAAGAAGGCCACCAGGAGGTCCATATCTATTTTCTCTCCTCTCAGAAAGTCTACTGGAAAGACAGTCTCTTCCCTAAAGTTTCAAAGAAAATCAGAATTTCATTGCCATGATCTGAGGGTATAAATGGCTAGACCAAGTACCCATCCAGCAGCTGACAGTAAGGTTAGAGACTGAACCACGTAATCTCTGAATCATGGAGAAATGTTCCCAAATGTAATCAAGGTGTTGTAACCAGAAAAAGAGTGAGGAGTATTATGAGGTGAACAAAGGTGGATCAACAAGCATTTGCTCATTTCCAACAGACCCTAGAATTTCTCAAGTGTCTTATACTCAGACATTTTAGAGGATATGCAGAACCAGACTATAAAGAGAGGAAGGAAACAGTGCTAGAAAAGAAAGACCCTGAAGACTGACAACCTGGATGTAGCCCACGAATAGGTGCACATTTCGTCACCTCTCGCATTGCTATTAACATGCCTGCTCTCTGCTACGCCAGAACAAGTTTCCCGGGTCAGTCACACTTAGCTTCTGCCGAAGTCTGTTCCCAGTGATGGCAAGCAAGGTCTCACACTGCCCGGCAATCCCTCCCACACAGCTGAGTGAGAACACCCTCCAGGAGAGTAGAGGTGCGATCACAGCCCTCCATATGCTCTGTCCTTAGATGCCAATTACTCACAACCAAATGTCCATGACCAGGGGGAAGGATGAATATTTCAGATAAGAGCCCTGAAATAAATATAACCTCGGACAAAGCAAGCTGTCCTTCTAGGAACTGTGTGCCCATGCAGGTACATCAGCTACACAGACACCAACTATCCAGCCTACTCTACCTAACTATCCACCTACGTGGTCACATACATAATAGCAGTGAGTTTCTGATGGGCATTTCTCAGTAAGTAAATGTATTATTAAAACATAGAGGTTCAGGTTGAGGTGAAATGGAAAAAGGGGAGGCATCCCATCATCCTGCTACGTTTTCATCACACGTAACAGCCGCTCCATTCTCTCCTAAAGGGGACTACTACTCTCCCCCATCATCACGTCATTCTTATTATGCCAACAAATGATAAGGCAAAAACCCATCATCACAAACCAGACTGTGAAAAACTAACTAACAATAGGAAGTTGAAAATGAAGAAGAAAGTCTTGCATTTCTTTTCACCTGGAGGGGAAAAAATGATGATGCCAAGGCAAGCCCCCATAACCATTCAGCAGTCCATCTTACTTTAAAATATACAGCACACAGACTGAACAGGAAGATTTCTGCTATGCACAGCAATTGTTCCATTTTCTGTATTTCATAACCTGCAATTTTGAAGCCATGCTTGGTACACACGCTTGTAAAATAGTCATATCAGATAAAACCAGAGGGATGCTAAACTATTGGAAAATAAATCAAATTCTCAGTGAGCAGTTATATCCATCATGTAGCAGCAAGCACATGTATAGTTTAAGTTCTGCGCGCACAGTCTATCCATTGTAATGATTGGGGGTCAGGATCCTGCCACATACATTTAGCATTCACTAAGAAGAGAGCCCAGGAGTGCAGCAGGAAGAGCGCGGAGCTAGCTCATAGTCCTGGAAGTTATCTTCGCTGCATTTGTGCGAGTACAGTCTTTGTAACTAAGCAGCAAGGCAGAGAAGTGTTAACGCACACATAGAACTTGACCGTGTACAAAGCACTTACATGAGCATTATCTCACTCGATCCTTGAAAGAATCTCAGGGGACAAATGGAGAAAAGCATTCACTTATTACCGCAGCAAGAAGACATTTCTAAACACTGGTGAAATGTGAAAAAAACTCTGAAAACCCATCCGCATCTATGCCCCTTCAAATTGGGGTGAAGGTGTGGGAGGAATGTGTTTCAGCAATGTCTGGCCCTACATCCAACATATTTACATTCGAATATTCTGTGTATTTGATTTTATTCTTTTAATACAACTAGGCTAGTTTATTAAATTAATTAAATAAGGCTAGTTTATTAGACAATTGCGCAAGATTCTGTGATACCTTATTTAACCACCAAATATAAAATTTATTCAGAGAGAGGAACCAAAGCTTATAAATACTATTAAACAGAATTAAAACATTATTAAGCAATTCTGTTTAATAATGTTTTAATGTAAAAAGTAGAGAAACTGAAAAGCATAGGTTTTACGTGAAACACACACAAACGCACACCCACACACACACCCACACACACACACAGCTTCAAATTCCAAATCTGAATATCACAGCATCGTTCACAATGCTACGTAATAACAGCATTACCTTCATCATTACAACACTCTCCCAGACATGAGCATCCAACAATAAAGCCTCCAGTTTCCTTGAAACTCCACTCCCTCCCAAGATGAACTCTCCAGACTCTCCCTCCTCCGCACAAGCCTAGACTCCAGATTTGACCATCTAAATCATTCTCTCTCTCCTGTCTTCAACTTCATAGTCCGCTTGTCTTTCCTTTTTACCCCCTGATGAAAACTTAACCTTGGAGCCATGCTACAATCCACATTTTTCACCTCTAGAGAGGATCATAGGATTCCATACATAAAGTGGCCTGTATTAGTCTTTTCAGGCTCAGGCTGCTATAGCAAAATACCATGGTGTGGGCGGCTTAAACAACAGACATCTATTTCCCACCATTCTAGTCTGGAAAGTCCACAGTCAAGGTGCTGGATGATTCGATCCCTGGTGAGGGCCCACTTTCTGATTTGCAGATGGCCATTTTGTCCTACATGGAAGAGAGAGAGCTCTAGTGTCTCTTCCTCTTCTAAGGGCACTAACCCCACCATGAGACCCCATACTCATGACCTCATGGAAACCTAATTATCTTCCACAGGCCCCACCTCTTAATACCATCACATTAAAGGTTAGGGCTTCAAAATATGAATGGGGGGACACAATTCAGTCCATAGCAGTCCCATTTCTAATTCTTCATGTATACTCTCTACAGGGCTTTCAGTGCTCACAACAATTCTTTTAAGTTATTCTTGTCATACTCCCTCTCCAAAATTATAAATGGAGCTAAAGAATTGCCCGGATCATAGCTGAGGTTATATAAAAAAATTATTATACCCTTATAAAAGAATAGAAAAACAAAAGCTAATGTATTAAAAAGCCCATATAACAAACTCTTTTAACAATCTTGAAACCCCTTTAGTTATTCTCCTAAAGTTCTAAAAATTCTCCTCTGATTAAAATTGTTTTTCCTAACATCTGGCAATTATTATAATTACATATTGGTTTCTTTTTCAGTCTTCACATTTTTAATCTTATATATTATTTTAGTAATGTTTTTCTCTCTATTTTTCAATATAAATATACACTGTTTCAGGTGCATTATGGACGAAAAGAGTAGTGTAGAAATCTATCCATTTTCATATTTCTTTGGGAAAATTTCTTTCTGGGTTTCAAATAAGCTTTTTATTTAAATAAATTTATAGAGAAGAAATAATCTGTATGCTGGGGACCATCCTGTTAAAAGCATTATATTCACTAATATAAGATTTGAGGCAATATAGTTAAATTTAGAAAACATGTTTTCAAATTTAATAAAAGGGAGGGAGACAAAAACAAGGGTCAAATGACAGCAAGTACCAGTGTATAATTACTGATTCTCTATGAAAGTGCAAAACTTGTCGTAATGCCAGGGTTTCCAAATACAAATTAAAGAATAAATCTGTTCAATTTATTAGACGAGTTGACACTTGTTCAAAACAAATTTTTTAAAAGTGTGTTCTAGGTACAAACAGTATTTCTGTAGCATTTTAGAACCAAGAAAGGCCATTGACCAAAAGGAAAGCTAAAGAAACAACCAGAGAGATCTAGAGATGATCTTCTTTTAAAAAAATAGATGTGGTTTCATTGAAAACCCTCAGTTCTCAATCTGAAACTATAAAGCAGTTTTAAAAACTCCCACTCTCTTGCAATCCTGGAGCAGACCTTCCCCTGCCCAGAGCTGACCACGATATGTCATAGACCCACCTGTCACGTTAAAAAAAAAAAGGACACA
>NW_006442103.1:1629944-1662961 GCF_000325575.1 Pteropus alecto | reverse complement strand
TGAAGAGGATGTTCAAATAAATCTATTACCTCTTCCCACACCGTACTCTTTCCAATTTTACCTTCAAGTTCTTAAAAACTACTAATAGATCTAAAATCATATTGGGCAGAGGTACCCAGCATTGATCAATAAATGATGCATAATCATGACTCATCATATATTCTATTTCTGCAAATTTCAACTCCAGCCTCTGGAGAGAAGCAGAACCAAGATATGGACATCATGGAATGTGCCTTTCCAGGAGCCAGATGAATTTTTATCCCCATCTTAAGCTCATCCTGCCCAGAAGCCTCCTGTACAAATCAAACAAAGTCACTGAACTGAGAGGAAAACAAATTGAAAGGAAACCTGTGATAAAGAAGCAGGAGATGCTCAAACCCTTTCAGCTGCTCCATTGTTGGAAAGCACCGCCCCACTGGGGCTAGCACTTCCACCTTCCCAGGGCATTTGATACCTTATTTAAGGGGGTGAGTGTCACTTATCACTGTCCCTTTTGGAAAAGATAGCAGGGGATGGTAATGCTAGTAATATTGAGAGTTTATATAGCAACTTTAGTCCAATGAGTTCCAGGATCATATTGCAAATCACTGGATTTTAGAATTTTCAGATTATTGAATTCATCCTCTTTGTATTTTTTTAATTCAAATGTAAAATATTATGCTACGCACTTAAAATATGCCATAAAAATTATGTTAAATGCTTACAGTAAATATCTGCGCTTGGAGGGAAAATCTGTTCTCAAAGAAATGAATGCCTGGAACTTAGTAGGAACCCAATAAATACGTTTCAAATGAGTGAAAGAAGTGTTATTTAGTGAGCATTATTCTTTGATGACCTAATGCTGTATCCATGTACATTACCTCATAAGTTAGATATTGTAACTACTTTATGAATGAGTAAAGTTACTTGCCCAAGGTCACAGAGCTGACAAATGGTGACATTGGGGTTCAGGGAAACACTACATGTGGTTGGGAAGTCATGTAGGACTGGCGTCCAGGACCCTAAATTCTAGCTCTGGCCATGCCAAACTTCTGTGCCCTTGAGTGTGATTCTTAATTCATCTTGTCCTCAGTTTGCTTATATAAGGTTCTGTCCCAGTTCTAAAATCTTACAATTCTATAAATGCATGCCATCCTGCACCTGCATTTCAGTTAAAGACCCTTTCAGACAAGTGGCTGGATGAAAATCTCCCAGATGTGATATAAAAAAACCATGTAGTTCTTCCATCATGCAACACTCAGATTAGTCATGCCTTGAGTGCACTACCTCGATTTTCTAATCCATGCAAGTGCTAATTTGTTGTGTGTAATTTGCTCCCTTTCAAGTTAATATCCCTGTATTATAAAAATCAATAAACACACATTGAAAATAATTACAAAGATATAAACCTCTTACTTTGCAAAAATATGTAGGAATGCATGCATTTTTCTACTCAGCAACATTTACTATGTGTTAAAATGATGCTCTATGCAATCTTAGGCAGAAGAAAATGTTTCCCAGGGAAATTTCAAACATCTACACAGAAAAAAGAGAATACACATAATCAGCATAACGATTTCAAGAATGGAATCACCAGAAATAAAATCTCCTCCTTTGGTTCTTCTGGGAGAATAGCTAGTTAAAGATAAAATCAACACTAGCAAGAGGGGTGGCTTCTTTAGCCAACATCAACTCACTGCTGTTCAGAGGATGCATTTGTCTGCCTTTGCTACCAAAACACTGCAGGATCCCTGATGTTGTTTGGGGCCCTGAATTTCTTACTCTATAGAACCACTACTTTCCACCCTACGTGAGCTGGTCAGTAGCATGGCAATACAGACCCACTTGGTGGGAGCTGGTTTCCTGAGCTCTGACCACTGTTTCTGAGGATGTCCAAACCCCCTGGAGACAATAAAGCCAGATTCCAGTGGGTGTGGGCATTAGGATTCAGTATTTTACAAAGTGTGCTTCATTTAGGACAATTAAATTTGAGAAATATTTTATCTCTACCTCCTTTTCGAAGAGTTACCAGGCATATTAGCATATTAAAGGCTCTAAGAAGTTCTTTGTAAAGATATGTGCTCAAATCAATTAAGGTCACAACCTCTAAATTTGTTTGCCCACAGAACCTCTCCCCTAATATCTACAAAGACCTCATGAAGCATTTCAGGAAACACACTCTCTTTAGCCACTTCCAGGGCTACTGATTCTTGGACGTGAAGGTTGATTGAGAAAGAAGAGACATTCCCATTCATGGGCCTAGCTTTGCTCCCTGGGCTTTGCATGCACCATTTCACTTAATCTTCATGACAACTCTATGAAATAGTATTTGGTTCCCATTTGAAAGATAAGAGAACTAGAATATACATGTAAAATTGACTAAACAGATGTGTAGAATTCAGTGAAAAAAATCAGATTATTAATATATATTTATGAATATATATAAATATCTATTATATATGTAATCCATAAAGATTGTTAACTAGCAGCCTATAGGGTTTTGGGTTTTTGTTTTTTTTTTAATTTAAAAACATTAGTTGCCAACACTTAAACCCCAGGAGGTTTCTTGATATATGGGGTCTTCCTATAGCCATTTTATCTTTTGTTTTCTGGTAGCTCAATGTCTCCATTGTTATTTGGCCTTGTGTTTCTGTCTATTTTTTTAGTTTGGTGGTGTTCTATGACTTTTCCCTCTGTTCCCTCTTTTTTTATGTTATGTGTCTCAGTTCTGGATTTTGTGTGTGTGTGGTTACCATTAAGTTTATGTAAAAGATAGTTTCATATATACAGTAATCCTTTTTCTTCTGCATACATCTTATCTCCACTCCTTTTTGCAGATTCAGATCTTTACTCCCTCCCCTTTTCTATTTTTGTTGTCTCAAATTATCTCTATTTATGCTGTGAGTTCATTTCTGAGTTGCTGTAGCTATTGTCTTCTCTTCTTAAAATGTTTTCATCTCCTTCAACTATTATATAATATTTAAATTCATAATACCCTGGTCTCAATAAGGTGGCAATTTCCTGTTTTGTCTGTTTATTAGTCATCTTACTCACAGTTTCGCATTTTTTTTTTGTTGTTGTTGTCATTTTGTTTAAGGTAGAATGGCCCCCTTCAATATTTCCTGTAATGCAGGCTTTGTGCTGGAAAATTCCCTCAGCTTCTTTATGTCTAAAAAGGTCTTTATATCTCCTTCATAGCTAAAGGAGAACTTCACTGGATACATTATTCTTAGCTGGTAATTTCTCTCTTTCAATAGTCAATATTTGATTCCACTCTCTTCTAGCTTATAAAGTTTCTGCTTAAAAATCCAATGATAATCTAATGGATTTTCTTTTGTAGGTTACCATTTTCTTTTTCCTGGCTGCCTTGAGAATTCTTTCTTTGTCATTAATTTTTGACAGTTTTAATATAATGTGTCTTGGAGAAGGCCTTTTTGGGTTGAGATAATTAAGTATTCTGTTTGCTTCTTGGATTCAAGGATCCAGTTCTTTACATAGGTTTGGGAAATTCTTGTCAACTATTTGTTTGAATAGGCTCTCTGTTCCCTTCTCCCTCTCTTCTTCTTCTGGTACACCCATCATACTTATATTGCTTTTTCCAATGGTGTCAGATACTCCCAAGTCTCTCTCTTTTCCATCTGCATCATTTCCAGATATTTGTCTTTGATATCACTAATTTTTTCCTCCATCTTGTCATCTCTATTTCCTAAGCTCACTGTTTCATTCTTCACCTCTTTAATTGAGTTCTTCAGCTCCGGAAGTTCTGTTTTTTGTTTGTTTGTTTTTTTAGAGTTTCAGTCTCTTTGGTAAAGTATTCCTGTTGTTCATTGATTTCATTTCTGAATTCATTGAACTGCCTATCTGAATTTTTTTTGCATCTTCATTGTGTGATCATTTGTTCCTGGCATTTCAGCTCATCTTTCATATTTTCCATTAACTCCCTACCTCACCTCTATGTTCTTGTATTTCTGCTTTGTGGTCTTCTTTCATCAAGGAAATTGCTTTGTCAAGTACATATTTACTTTAATTCATGGCAAATTGATAGCACAACATTTTCATCTGCTGTGAGTATTCTCTGTCTGCTGATTAGTTATGCTGCTCCTTCCCACGATTTTTCATATAGCATCTTTTCATCAATGCCTTTTTTTAAAACTTTTCATGATTGAATCAGTTACACTTTCTCAAATGGGCTATTTTAAAGAAGGTGGGTCAGGGTGGCCTGCCAGGCTTTTCTCTTTCTCTGCTACCCAGAATTAGACTGCTCGCCGTAAGTATGGATCATCTTCCCATTTTTTGTTCAGCCCTTTACTCTGTTTCTGAGAGCCAAACCAGGCGAGAAGCACGACTACACCAGCCTTGTTAACCTAAATTCCCGAAAAACTTCATTAACTTAAGCACTTCAAGTGAGCCCTTTACCTTCAGTGTGAGGTTTTTGTTTTTGTTTTTGTTTTAATTAAATTGAGGTAACAGTGGTTGATAACATATAAATTTCAGGTGTACATTATAATTCAATGTCTGCATACTCTGATGTGTGCTCACCAACTAGGTCTAGTTTCTTTCTGTTACCATATATACGACCCCCTTTTATTCAATTTTCCCTCCCCCTATGTTCAATGTTCATTGCAGCATTATTTACAGAAAGAGTTTCTTGCTGGCACTTCCTGCAATCTGCCATCCCTGGTCTCTCTCACCACCATCTGTGCTGCTGCTTTTTGTTTCTTCCTCTGCAGCTACCACACAATTTCAGCTCCTCTTCGCAGCTCTTACAGGTGTTGCAGAGTCTGTGGTTTATATTTGTCTCCGCGTTTTTCTGAAAATGACGGAGACTCTTCTTGTTCTATTTTTTCCCTGTTGTATCCTTCCTAGGTATAAGAGGAAAAATGCTGTCGTGCCTAGCTTCACGAAACCAGAAGTCTGACAACATTATTAAGGATGCACTCTTGAGAAGCTTTACGCTTCTGCTTTTATTGTGGCTGACTTTGGTTTTGTTACTCTAATTTTAATGAATTTACCCTCTATAAAAATGGTTCACTTTCTTCTCACTCAGTGTGTGTATAAAACTTGTTTAGTCCATCAGAGGCTTTCTTAGCAAGAGTAAACCATCTCATCTGGGAAAGCATAAAAATAATGTAAAGGGAAAGATAAGCCCAGATGCAATACAATTCTTCCACTCAGTCAGTCCTGAAATGGAAGCAGGATTATTGCAAACCAACTTATGATGCCTTACCAGCTGCTGAATTGGATCCCACTTTAACTCTGCAAGATGACAAGATGAACTTATTTTCTTTCCTGTAATGAAAGCAGGATCTTTCATGGTCAGTAAGAGTTGCAGAAGCATCTGGATTCATTGACTGCAACAGACCTTAATAGTGTGTAACTCGCTGGGGGAAAATTGTGTGTATCATATTGTCGTTTTGCATCTGTTACTCTGATTAGGATCATTGTAATACATTCGAATTCATTAATGGTGGCTACTTTGGATCCCTAAATAATTAATGGCATCATTGGTATCTCCCTTAGCAATAACTTGATGGCACTGTGCATTAGGCAGTGCTGTGAGTTTGGAATAAACAGTGCTGACACAGAAGCATCTGCTTTGCCAGGCTCCTCCTCTTACACCAGCTTTCTTAGCCAAGCCTGGAAAAATGGGTAGAGCCAAGAGTAGAAACCAAAGGAAAGAGTAAAGCAGACTTCACGCCTCATGATGGTTTTAAACTAAGAATGCCAGGCCTGAACTCATGCAGAAAATCAGGATCCCTGGATGGTAGAGCCTGAGAATCAGCATCCTAACAGACAGCCAGTAGTTCTTACATGTCTTAAAGACCAAGAAACTCTGCATAGAGACCTCTTGCCCAGGAAAAAAGTCAACAAAATGGGGAAAATATTTTGTTGTAAATCCTAGCCCACCAGGATGCTGTCATATCATGTGTGACTACCCTTTACCCCAGATGCCCAATATAGTTCCAAGGAAACAAAGGAAATGAAGGAAAGAATTTCTCCCACTTCTGAATTACAAAAAATCTCATCCTCCCTCACCTAATTTGTTGGTTGCTCTACCCAGTTCAGCATGTACTCTGAGGATGTGCAGGTGACCACATGTGAAGCAAAAATGTTAATGTTCTGTGATTTTTCTGAGAGAAATTTAAAGGAATAAAAAAGAAAAGCCAATTTATTGGGCCACAATCAAAAACATGCACACAATCAACTGTGAAAATGCTTGTTTCTTAATATGCCAATGACAATGCCTGGCAGAATTTTCCTTTCATCTGCATTTTGTCAAAGTAGAAGATGATACAAAGAAATGGCAGTGGCATATCCAAGGGCACTGCAGGGTTCATGAGGTCTATAATCCACATAAATTGCAAATATTAATAAAGATAATGCCCTAGTCAGGAACTGTAGAGTTAATGTATATTTTGTAAATGTCTCAAGACTAGATGAAAAGAGGAGGAAAGGAGGGAAAAATGAGAGTAGAAAGTAAAGGTGAAGGAGGGGACCAAGAGTAATGACCAAGGAACTCTGATACAATTTACATTCCAGAAATCCCTCTACTGGGGTACATTGGCTTTCTTCCAGGCTGCACTTCAGGATGTGCTCCAGAAAGTATTCATAGATAAGCTCAGTAGCCCTACCCACAGTCACCATTAGAAAATCAAACAAATAGCAGCCTATCAGAGTAGTTGAAGGGAACCAGAGGATTTGTATAAACTTCAGATATATAAATCACTACTCACACATGCAAATGTCATGGGCACACAGAACTAATCTATGGTAAGCAAGGGCCATCACTTGCAAATGAAAAATAGATATTGAGAGAAGAGCAAATTTTAGCAAAATGTTGCTAGTCACCACCATTTGTCAACCTTTTATTAAGTGTCACACATTTATTTATTTATATTGAATCCTCATGGCAACCTTTCTGGATTATACTTATTTTATTGATGAGTAAACTAAATATTCAATAAAGACACTCATCTAGTGAGTAGTGGAGCCAGGATATGAACCATAAACCTCTAACTACAATGTTCGTGCTTTGAACTACAATCTGAGCATGAAAGATGCTGAGTTACTTCAGTGGTATAGGCTTAAAAGCTGACATTCAGGTACGATATGCAGAAGGAAGAGTCTACACATATGAGTCCACACTCGATGTGGCTGAAAGAGAGGCACTGAGAGACCTAGGGAAACTAAGCTGGCTTTGGATATGGGCAGCACGGCTGACACCCTGGATGAAGTCTGAGACCATTAGTCAAGAATTTCTGGTTTCATCAGACTGTAATGTACATGCAGAAAATAGATACTCATTAAATAAATTATTTAATTTTGACTTTGTCGATCTGTATTTCCAATGTTAAACATAATATTGCCTGACACATAATAAGTGCCCAATAAGTGCATGATGAATCAGTCAATAAACACATAAACTAGTAAATGAAGGAATCTGTTTACAAAGAAATAAGCATCCCCATATTCACCTGTAAGAAATCATTGCTCATATACCAGCACACTAACCCCACCATCATCAATCCTTTTTGCCAGACATTGGTCCCCAAGGTTCTGCACAAGAAAAGGCGGGTAGAGGATATCATAGCTGCTTATGTAACAAACTGGACCAAGAGAAGTAAAAGCGAGGTTTAGACCATGAGTGCTTCAAAGGCAATAACTCACACACCCAATTTTTGGACCACAGATATTTTTTTAGCATTTTCTTGCACTGTACTTTTACTACAAGAATCAGTCCGGACTTTTATTCATTTGTTCTTTGATCTAAAGCATATAGATTTACAGCATACTTTTCAGGACTATGAAATCTTCATTTTGCATTTTCCATAGTTTAAAGATCAATCTTAATTAATCAGAGCAAATTAGAGATCAATGAAACCTTCCAATCTCTATCTAGAACCCATAAAAGTATTTTTAAAACTATACAATTTTGCAACTGAGTAAAAGTGTTTTGAAGAAAAAATATTTTTAATATAATTTTTATATTTTTATTTTTTTATTATAGTTAACATACAATATTATATTAGCTTTAGGTGTACAACACAGTGATTAGACATTTATATAACTTACAAAGTGATCACCCCAATAAATTTAGTACCCATCTGACACTCTACATAGTTATTACAATACTACTGCGTGTATTCCCTGTGCTATACTCTACATCCCCATGACTATTTTGTAGCTACTAATTTGTACCTCTTAATCCCTTCCCCTTCACCCATGCCCCTATTCAAATGCCATCTGGCAACCATCAAATGCTCTCTGTATCTATTAGCTTGTTTCTGTTTTGTTTATTCATTTATCCTGTTCTCTAGATTCCACATATAAGTGAAATCATATAACATTTGTCTTTCTCTGTCTGACTTACTCCACTCAGCACAATATCCTCTAGATCCATCTATGTTGTTGCAGATGGCAGGACTGCGTTCTTCTTTTATGGCTGAGTAATATTCCATTATATATATTCATATCATTTTTTATTATTTTATTAGTTTCAAGTATACAGTACAATGGTTAGACATTTAGATATGAAGTGATCTCCTTAATTACACTACCACCCATCTGGCACTACACATAGTCATTACAATAATATTGACTATATTTCCTATGCTGTACTCTGTCCCTGTGACTGTTTCATAACTACTAATCTGTGCTTCTTGATCCCTTCACTGTTTTCACCCAGCCCTCCAATCCCCACCACCACCAGTTTGTTCTCTGTAACTATGAGTCTGTTTTTGTTTAGTTTGTTCATTTCTTTTGTTCCTGAGATTTCGCATACAAGTGAAATCATGTGGTATTTATCTTTCTCTGTCTGATTACTTCACTCGGCATAATATCCTCTAAGTCCATCCATGTTGTTGCGAATGGTAGGATTTCATTTTTTTAATGGCTGAGTAATATTCCATTGTATATATGAACCATAACTTCTTTATCCAATCGTCTATTGATGGCCATTTAGGTTGCTTCCTTATCTTGGTTATTGTTAATAGCACTGCTATGAACATAGGGGTGCATAGCTCTTTAAGAAGTAGTGCTTAGGTTTTCTTTGGATAAATACCCAGGAGTGAAAATGCTGGGTGAAAAGGTAGTTTTATTTTTAATTTTTTGAGGAACATCCAGACTGTATTCCATAGTGGCTGTACCCATTTGCAATCCCACCAACAGCATACAAGGGTTCCCTTTTCTCCGCATCCTCGCCAACACTTGTTTTTTGATTTATTGATGATAGCCAATCTGACAGGTGTGAGGTGATATCTCATTGGTACCTCATCTTCTTTATCCATTCATCAAATGATGGACACTCAGACGGCTTCCATGTCTTGGCTATTGTAAATAATGCTGCAATAAACACATGGATGTGTATGTCTTTTCAAATTAATGTTTTGGGTTTCTTTGGATAAATTCTTGTAAGTGGAATTACTGGGTTCTTCTTTGTCTCTTGTTATAGTCTCTGTTTTAGAGTCTATTTTGTCTGATATAAGTATTGTTACCCCAGCTTTTTGTTTTGTTTCCATTTTCATGAAATATCCTTTTCCATCCCTTTACTTTCGGTCTGTGTGTGTCTATGTCAAGTCTTGTAGGCAGCACATGTAAGAGTTTTGTTTTCTTATCCATTCAACCACCCTATGTTTTTTGATTGGAGCATTTAATCCATTTATAGTTATAATAATTGTTGCTAGATATGTAGTTATTGCCATTTTATTATTCATATATTTCCCTTTTTTTCTTCTTTTTTCTTTTAAAGAAGTCTCTCTAACATTTCTTGTAATGTTGGTTTCGTGGTGATGAACTCAGCTCTTTCTTCTCTGGGAAGCTCTTTATCTGTCTTTCAATTCTAAATGACAGTTTTGCTAGGTAGAGTAATCTTGATTGTAGGTCCTTTCTTTTCATCACTTTGAATATTTTGTGTCAATCACTCTGGCCTGCAAAGGTTCTATTGAGAAATCAGCTGACAGTCTATGGGAGCTCCCTTGTAGGTAACTAACTGCTTTTCTCTCTCTGCTTTTAAGATTCTCTTTTTGTCTCTAACCTTTGACATTTTAATTGTGTGATTTTGTGTCAGCCTCTTTGGGTTCAACTTGTTTGGGACTCTACGCTTTCCTGAGTGTATACATCTATTTCCTTCATCGGGTTAGGGACATTTTCTTAAATTATTTCTTCAAATAGGTTTTTAATTCTCTGCTCTCTCCTCCTTCTAGTACCCCTATGATGCGAATGTTGGTACACTTGCTATTGTCCCAGAGGCCCCTTAAACTATATTTACTCTTTTGGATTCTTTTTTCTTGTTGCTAGTCTGATTGGGTGTTTTCTGCTACCTTATTTTCTAAATTGTGATCCAATTCTCTGCTTTATCTAATCTATCATTAATTCCCTCTAATATATTCTTTATTTCAGTTACTGTATTCTTCACTTCTTCCTTATTATTTATTTATTTTCTATTGCATGTTTATGTTTCCTATCTCTTTGTTAAAGTTCTCACTGAGATCATGAAGCATCTTTATAACTGGTGATTTGAACTCTGCATCTGGTAGATTGCTTGCTTGTCTCCATTTTGTTAGTACATTTTCTGGTGCTTTGCTCTGTTCTTTCATTTGGGACATGTGTCTTTGTTTCCCATTTTTACTGCCTCCCTGTTTGTTTATATGTATTAGGTAGAGCTGCTAGTTCTCCTAGTCTTAGTAGAGTGGCTTTATGCACTAGATGTCCTGTGGAGCCCAGTGATGCAGTCTCCCTAGTCTCCTGAGCTGGATGCTCCAAATGTGTCCATTGTGTGAGTTGTGTGTGCCCTCCTGTTGTAGCTGAGCCTTGGTTGCTATTGGCATATCAATGGGAGGCAATGACTCTCAGACTGATCGGTTGTGAGGATTGGCCATGACTACAGTGAAGGAACTCTTGAGTTAGGGTTGATCCTACAGAGCAGGATTCACTTTAGCAGGACTCTCGTGTCTGCTGAGTTCACCCATTGGGTATATTCTTTGTGGAGGTTTTTGGGTGGTACTCTGGTGCGGTCTGAAGCTGACCACTGGGTTTTTTGGTTCTAAGGTCTTGTGGGAGGCCATAGTCAGCCGCTGGCTGTGTCTTGCACAGTGCCACTTGCTATGAACTAAAAAGTGGTCTGCAGATGGTTGCCACTTGTGCTAGGCTTGGAGGTGCCTGGGAAAGGCTAAGCTTGGAATTGAAGCCAGATTCTGCTAGTACTGAACTTAAGGCTGCTAAGCAAGAGATACAGGGCATACTTAGGCCAGATGCTGCTTGTTTGTGGTTTGTGAACCTTTGAAAGATTTTAGGAAAGTTCGAAGCTTGAGCCAAGATAGGCTGTTAGTATAGAAAAGCCACTGGAATTGGCTTGGGTGAGCCCGCAAGTTGGGAAGGGTGAGGTCTCAAAGAATCACCAGAGCAGGGCCATTGGTGTTAGCCAGGTTGATGGAGACTCAGATATGGCACCTACCTGGGTCTGCACACTAGGTGAGGGGAGGGCCCAACAAAGGAATAATGGCCTCTGCCATCGCTTTTGTCCAGGAGAAAGCTGCCCCTTCAGCCCTCACCCTAATACCAGAAAATTCATTTCCTCCCCATATGTTCCTGGTATCTTTCAAGCTCCTGCTCCAGTGCTGGAGTTCAGAGTGACTGAGTCCATCCATATGTGCAGGCTCTTTAAGAGGGATGCCTGGGACTCCAGCAAACTTTTGTCTCACTTAGCCACAATCTCGGCCAGTTTTCACATCCAGAAGTTGTGGGGAATGCTCTTCCTGGCACTGATGCTCCAGACTGGGGAGCCCAATGTGGGGCTGGGACTCCTTGCTCCTCTGGGGAGACCTCCGCAGCCACAATATCCCTCCCAACTTTTAGCCACCACACATGGGTATGGGGCCAGTACATTTTACATCTCTGCCCCTCCGACCAGTCTCAATGTGGCTCTTCTGATATCCTAAGTTATAGGACTTCTGTTCAGCTAAACTTTAGGCAATTCTCAATGATGGTTATTTCTGTAGTTTATTTGTAACTTCAATGTGGTTATAAGAGGAAGAAAGTTTACCTATTCTGCTCTCCTGACCGGAACCCTTCAAAATTCTTTTTATAGGCAAGTTTAGGAAGGACTCCTTTAGCAAATAGCCATTAGTTGTGCAGCTTCCAAATGACAAATGTTTCAATGATGGAAAAAACAAAGGACAGGAAGTTAGACTTCCTAGGATTAAAATAGGTTTTCACCACTATTACATATATAATCTTGAACAAATCACTAAATCACTCTAGATCTGTTTGCCCCACAAAAAAAATGAAATGTTACACTCTCTGCTCGATCTATAAACACACATGTCATTTTATTAGCGTTCATCTTAGTCCATAAGTTTGACTTGTTTATCAACACAGTTGTAAATTACTCAACGATGTGTCATAAACTTTCTTCTTTCATCTCTTTCATTGCTACCAGAACTCTGTAAAACACAAAAAGTTGATCAGCGGTCAACTGGATTGAAATTTTAAAAAAAGTTCCCCACAGTATCTTCCCAAGAATATGAAAGCCTTCCCAAATTTACATAAAGGAAGTGTTTCAGTAATCAAAACAATGCACTGCATTTTGTTGGGAGCTTTTTCTTTTCTGTTTTATTTTTCACATGTGTGATTGTCTGTGTGTGTGTATGTGTGTGTGTGTGTGTGTGTGTGTGTGTGTGTGTTTAAAATAATCCATGCTTCTTTCACTCTTAGCTAAAATTTTAATGGATTTCTACATGATTTCCTCAAGTGAAATTTTCATGGAATATGAAAAATACACAATTTCTGTTTGCACTGAGTGATTTAAAATGTGTGACAATTAACAAATGAGTCACAGGCAGCTTCTTCCTATAACTAATGCCCTGCAAGTGGATTCATCAATTACAGCAAGACTACAATGTCAACTTCACCAAATGTCCAGGTTTCTTAGATTTTGTGCCTTTTTTTGTTTGTTTGCCTTCGTAGTCTCTCTCTGTGTGTCTGTTCATAAATTGTCTCCAGCACATTACAGCATAGGTGTCTCCCTTCTCTATCACCACTTTGCAATCTCTACTTAACTGCAGGGTAACAGCTATAGAAGCCATAACAGTGCCAACTCAAGCCTCTAAATCTGCAACTACAGCTTAGGAAGAATCTTGTGTCAGGGTGTTATGTGCTAGATTGAATGTGGATGTTGTAGTCTAAAGCAAAAATTATTTGTACAGCTGGAATATAACATTTGCATAAGTTACAATTAAAAGGGAAAATATAATTACAAATTTTCAACTTAATTTGAATGGTTTTTAAAATGTTCATTTGGCATAGGCAACAGCTTGCAGGCAAACAGAACACACTCTCCGAGCTGCATCCCTTTGTCTGAGTTGCAGTAGTGAACTCATTTTGAAGGGTTTGCTTTCACCCCTGGATCCCAACAGAAACCAGAATTGAGCACCTAAGATACAAAGCACTGTTTGTTTTCAAAACAGGATTACAATATACACAGCAATTCATAAATATTTGCATCTTTTAATTGTTTCTAAAAATGAAGTGGAAAGTGGCAAGTGGCATTGAACAGTAATGTTATTTCTCCCATGGAGTGAATGAGCACTGGAATTTTAACTAGTTTCTTTCCCTTTCAGCTTTCAGATCTGAGATCTTTGGTCACATCTCCTGTACAATGTTTTTCTCATATCACAGTCTCTTTAATGGCTCCACTTTCTGATTTTTTCCCTCCTTAATTACATGTTGAAGGCATATCATTTTTCTCAGACTCGGGCTCAGCTAGGTGTCAGTGCGCTGAGTCCATTTGTTAGTTTGTTTTCAGGATTTCTTTTCTAAGAAGCAGAGGAATCCTTTTTTATCCTCAAACATGAGAATCAAATTTTCATAAAATACTTTGTACAGCAGGTTTACTTGGTACCCCGCTTCCGCGAAGTCATGATAACTATGATTATCATGTAACATGCATTGTGTCGCATCAGTGAGTTTTGAGAGAGAAAAGAGAGAAAATTAGTTCATTCAATCTTTCTCAGAAAAAAAATCCAAAAAACATATAAGTGGAAAAAATTTCTATTATTCTGAATTACACAATTAACTATGCCTTTCTATTTTCCTGATTCTTCTTTTCACAGTTATCTCCAAATAATGAGACATAAGAACATACTCTTTGGGAAAAAATGAATTATAAAAAATGATCCTTTGTTCTATTTGCCCTAGAATCTGAAAAGAAAATTCTATGGCAAACAGAAAACTATAAAGTAATAATATAACCTTATTTTATCTTTTTCCTGAGAAACCACAAAGGTGTCCAATTGATTGAGGGTATTATTAAGTAATGTGATTTTTTTCAATTACAGAAACCTGTTTGTTTATAGAATAACAAATACAGGACAATGAGAGAACCAACACACCACCTTCAGGAAAATACACTGCTACTTAGAATGACTTGCTGAAACTAACAAGGGAACTACTTAAATAGTGCCCTTGTGAATAGCCATCTTTTGTGAAACAGACTTAAAATAACTTCACCACTCAAAAAGCTGGGATGTAAATTAAATATATATAATAAACATGATATATGATATACGATAAATATATATGATAAATATGTATACATCCTATTTAAATTGGAAATAATCCAAGATTTTAATAAATTTTAAACTGGGGCCTATAGGTTCTTATCAATCTCCTGGCCTACCAGCTTACCCATTTCTTTTCTCTTTGATGCACTATAAGTAATTGTATCAGACCCTAAGTTTAGATTCAAAGTGATAAGCCAGCAGCAGACGGTTTCCTAGAATGAATGTTGCTTCCCAAATGGTGGAACATTTTACAACTAGTGAGATCATTTTAGTTGCCACATATCCAAATATTTTCATTGTTATCAATTTATTTTTTAAAATATGAACATTGCATGAAACTTGTGATTTTACCATTTTTATTACTTGCAATTATTCCTTTTTAAGTTAATTTAAGGAAAAATATTGAGAAAAATATCACAGATGGTGTGCAGGCATAGCAGAGTCATAAAAGAGATATAGAAATGATTAAAGCTTAGAAAACTGTACCCTAGAAAATCACTTCTCTATCAGGGGCTGAGTTTTTAATTTTTTTTTTTTTTTAAAAAGCATTTCTCAAAAATATTTTTGGAAGAAAATTAAAACCACAAAGAATAACAAAATATTTCTCTTTGATTCAGGAAAACATTTCTCAAAAAGAGTAAAGGCATCACAGCACAGTGACTTTCTTTGAACGCAGAGAGAAGATAGGGAGCAGGCATGCCCGGGAAGTTATGAGAATTTTTCAAGAAGGAATCTCACAATAAGCCAAGACAGGAAAGGATACAGGAGAGCCTTGGCCAAGTTGTAAATGTGGTTCCAGTTGCTACTAGTGGCTTGGCAGGTCATATTAGGGCAGGACTGGCATGATGCTGACCATAAGGTGAGGGCTGCTCACCAAAGAGATTCTGGATAGAGCTCCCAGAACAAGAAGAACCACTATGTTTTGGTGTTCTTTGTAGTATCCTGAAGAAGTCATGCCATTTCCAATAGTTATCAAGAAAAGTCCAGAGTAATTCACTATTAAGAGAAAATAGATCATTCTTAAAATTGGCCTTTACACCCTTTTCCATATGTTATGACTCTTAGAGCAAGTGTCAGTATGCACAGATGGAACAGAGCAGAGATATTCACCTTAAATTCCTCAGAGCCCTGCAGTTGCTGGGGGATGGGAGAGGGGAACTGTAGTGTGAGGAGAAGGGGCAGTAAGGGGAAAGCTCTCCGGATTCCACTGCCCCCTTCAACCTCAGCAGCTCCACTGTTTTCTGTGTGAAAATCAATGCAGGTCCCTTTTTTTTAAAGGATCCCACTGTTTTTAAAACTTGAGAAATTATGGAAATGGAAATATTGATGTGCCTGGATTGAGTCTGGAAAAACAGGAAACAAGTTACAAAGATGGTGAATGTTTCTCCAGACTGGCAGTTCCTTTTTAATGCCTCAGAGGGCTCATTAGGGTATTTCTTGCTCTTCTGTTGCCTTGGAAATCATTCTCCACCCTCATATCTCTTACTCCTTGGCATGTGGGAAGGAGGAGTAAGGGGAGACACATAGTTCAGATTAGTTTACTCTCCCCCTACAGTTTCCCATAAACTTGCCAAAGTACTAAGATCTCTGTTCTGACAAGAGTCAGGGAATCTAAATATTTCTTGCCAGCAGAGCTGACAAAATTTAAAAATAGTGTGGGTAAAAGATACCCATTAATTTTGAATGGATATTTGATTTTCAAAAGGAAGACTACCTCGTCAGTTGGAGCATTGTGATGTCACAGAGGAATTTCATTAGTGTGCCTGTTAGAAAGGAGTCATGAGAATAAGTAAAATGAAATGTAAATGGCTGCTTAATAAGGCGTCCATGAAAGCTGAGGCATCTCCAACGTCATTAGAAATGACCATGCTTGGCAGGCAGCTTCTTCAACTAAGGGTTAGTGCTACCTTCACAGCTGGAAGGTGGCTGAGAGAGTCCTCATAGGTCCCCAGAAGACAGGTTAACCTGCATGAACCAATTCAAGACAATAGGGTGTAACAATATTTGTGTGGTTGAGATCCTCTAGAATAGTAGTTCTAGAACTTTTGGGGACCATTTGAGCAAAAGAGAAAAAGAGAATACTGAGGAATCACCTCCACTCCTGCTGGGGTCGGGTTAGGGGCAGACATAGAAAGAAGAGGCTTTATCACAAGGAATGAAGAAAATGGAACTGATTTTGATAAAGGGCATTGTAAGTCTGTAAGTTCACATTAGAATCATGAAAACAGAGTCCTATCCTAATCAATATTATAAAAAGTTAGTCTACAAAATACACACAGAGCAAGCAGACATCAAGCAGACTTTAAACCATGGATTGGAAACCTCCCCTTGACGGGAATGTTAGAGAGCTCCTTTCTGTCTAGTTCATATGTTAAAGCTGGTGCTAGTCCCCACCTTCCCACCCTTATCCTTGACTGCCAAATCAAGTCTAAATCCCTTGGCATGCATCACAGCCCTTCAAGATCCAGCTTATTCTCCTCTCCCAGCCTTATCTCTCACCACTTCTAACCTGTGCGTTCTTTATATGTCATGCAGTTTGTACTGGCCCCATGGTCTAGTTATATTCCTTTCTTAAAAGTCTCTGGCAAAATCGCATTCATCTTTCAGAATCTGGTTCAAATTTCACTTCTTTCTTTGAAGAGTTCATGACTTTTTCTTTGTGTTACAGTTACATCTACTTTAGCATCTACTTTAGCAACTGATTCAGTAAAGGGTATGGAGACAGCAGTGCTCACTTGAGCCTCAGGCCAGACATATCTGCACAGATTTTGAAAACCAACGGTGTGCACCCAGAAATCTCTGCACACGGAACACTGAGGGAGAAGTAATAGACCAGGTGACAAGCCCCAGGGTGATGGGAGAAGGCAGATTTGGAGTACAGTGTGGGACTGGTCCCTTGCATCTGCCCCCAGACTAACTCTATAGACACATGTCTAAGTCCATATAGACTGATGAGTAAGAGCACAAATTGTAAAGCCCAGTTGCCTGAGTTCAAATCTCAGTTGTCACTTACTGGTTGCCTTGAGTGAGTCAATTAACGTTTCTGGCCTCAGTGGAGATGATAATAATAGCGTTCCTGCCCCCTAGGTCTGTCACGAAGATTACACAAGTTAATGTGCGTAAAGCTTCCCCACAGTGCCTGGCACATACAGGCATCACATAAATGTCAGCTATGATATTTAGAAAGAGACTTGTGGTAAGTAAAAACCAGAACTGCCATAACGCCTTAGGGGCACACGCAGCACTAATTCAGGACCACTCAGTTGAGGGGAAACAAAAAAAGGGTGTTATTCCCAACTCCACCATTGACCAGAGGCAGCATGGACCTTTGAGGTGGTGGCATCTACTGGAACTGGAAGCCACGATCATCTCAGCAGAAGAAAGCTTGGGTGCTGGACAGAATCAGCAGCTCTCAGAGAGATGGATTCTCAGCAGAGGCAGCAGCAGTGCCCAGCAGGAACAATAGCAGTTGCAGTGTGTTCTCTGTGGTACCCAGAGGTGGTGTTGCAAGACATCCAAAGTGTCAAGCGAGTGCAAAGCAACGCAATAGAAATGACAGAGGAGCCTGGGGGAAGACAGCCGATAGACATGGTAATAACTGTGTCAATAACGGCAGTGATGACAGCATAAGAGGGGTCGATATTCAGAAGACACCACAAGGTGGGACATCAGACTTACCCACACGCCCATGGGAGATATTCTCTGGGGTCAAGCAGAAATACATGGGAGGCCAGAGTTTACTAGGGAGCAGAGATCTTCTAGGAGTCCAATGGGATAAATCCCTCAAATTAGCATTGAGGTGGCCTTGT
Source organism: Pteropus alecto (assembly GCF_000325575.1). Taxonomy (NCBI): domain Eukaryota; kingdom Metazoa; phylum Chordata; class Mammalia; order Chiroptera; family Pteropodidae; genus Pteropus; species Pteropus alecto. The sequence continues at coordinate 1,644,615 of NW_006442103.1, read as the reverse complement.
TTTTACAGAAAGGGAACACTGAGAAACTGTTAAAATCACAAGCTTTGGATTTAGACAGGCTTGTACTCCATTCAACTGAAAATATTTACTGAGCATCTACACTGTGCTCCAGGCTCTACTCTAGTCAGTGGAAATTCCACAGTGAACAAGGCAAAAGGATTCCTCCTCACAGAGATCTTACCTTACAGAGAGGACACAGAAAGTAAACAGGTGATATGGTATACAGATGGGATAAGTTGAGGTACTTAAATATGGCTGCCAAGTAAAATCTCTCATTCACAGTGAGGGCTAATGGCCAAGAAGAGGCAGCTCAGGGAATATCTGGAGGCAGAGTGTGAAACCTTGAGGTAGGAAGACGGCATACTAGAGGAACAAAAAGAAGGCTAATAAGTCTGAAACAAGAGTCAGCAAACTATGGCCTATGGGCCAAATCCAGCCTGCTGCCTGGTTTATGTAAATAAAGTTTTATTGGAACACAGCCATGCTCATTTGCTCACGTGTTATCTATCTATGGCTGCTTTCGTGCTATAATAGCAGTGTTGAGTAGTTGCAACTGTATGTAAATCTTCAAAACCTAAAATATTTATTATTGGCCTTTTACAGGAAAAGTTTACTGACCTCTGGTCTAAATTCTGTATTCCAGCTAAGGCAAGAGCAGTAAGAACTGAAGTTTAAGGGATGATGGGGATGGCAAACTCTGCAGGACACTATAAACCATGGAGGAAATAAAACTCAGATTATATTTTACATGTAAGGGAAAGCCACTGGAAGGGTCCAAGCAGAAGAGACACATGATCTTATACATGTTCTTCACTCTGGGAGCTGAATGGAGATATAGCGTTGGGGTAAAGTAGCAGCAAGGAAACCAATTAGTTTGCTGTAGCTGAGCCCAGTGAGGAATGAACGTGACTTCGATGAGGATGGTGGCAGTGCAGATGGGAACAAGTAGTCAAGATGTATAATTTCAGGTATAACAGGCGTGAGTTTCCCAACTCAGTTATATAATCTTGGGCTAGTTATTCAAACTCTTTAAGCCTCAGTGTCTTGTCAGTAAAACCCTCATAGTATATTGTGTGGATTAAACTACAAAATGCACCTGAGATACCTGTCATAAAATAAGTGTTCAATAGTTGTTGGCTATTAGTGTTGCTGTTGTTGTTGACTGCTGAGGTCTATAGAAAACTAGGTCACAGCACATACCTCATTGTGTCGATGAATGCACTTCTCTCCCTGACTATATTTGTGAGATCCCTGAAGACAGGGACACCGTAATTCATCTTTATATCCCCAAAACTGTGCCTGGCACATGGTAGATGTTTAATAAATGTTTATTGATTAAACTATTAAGCACTTTTTTTGAGGAAAAGAAAGTATTTTTCATTCTGCCATTTTTCACCAGAAATGTTCTGTTTTGAGGATTGGTATAGTACATTTCTATAACATGGACTGTTCTGAAGATAGTTGTCTATAAGGAGAGCTAGTACCCAGAATCCTGTTTGGTGCAAAAGGAAACTCAGAATCTGCTCCCCAGGAAACCTCTAACCTGATAAAATATGTCAGTGATTGCAATTATATATTAAATCTGAACTAAAAAGTCACCATACACAAGAAATTTGATTGTATCAGATGCATATACCTACCAAAAATATCTACTACAAAGTGGACCCAGAAAGAGACAAAAAACATTGTCAAGTTGTTTTCAGATTCTCCTTTCAAACCAGCTGGATATCCTGATCCCTTGTCCAGCCATGTTTAACGCTCCCCTATTTTACATCACTACTTTGATTTTGTTGATTCATTATTCTGCCTATAAAACTAAAAGGACCTCTACTAAAATAGAGATTTCAGAATTGTTGGTCAACTTTCTTATTCTTCGACACTACCATTTAAACCAAGAAAGACTGGAAATTTCCTTTTGTAAAAGGGTTAAATTTTCTCATGATAGAATGATCAATACTATATAAACGATTATTTCAAATAAACTTAAATACAACAAATTTTCAAATGAAATATGATATGCATAAAATAGATACATACTTCTATGTGACATTTTAATTTTTTAAAAAGGCGTTAAGTATCATAATGGTTGTACAATACAAAATTACAGAACCCTAAGAGGGTCAACCCAAATAAAATGTTACTAGATATATTACCTGTTGTATTCACAGTGGCTACGTGTGTCCTTACTACACACAGGATGCTATATCTAAAAATAAAATAAAATTAAAAAACCTAGAATTTCTTTAAAATTAACAATATAAGACTAGGTGAGAAAATATTTCAATAGCGGTCACCAAATCATAGCAGTACTTAGGCAAACATCGATTTAGCCGACAAACTCTGAAAGTATGGGAGATGAAAAATTTTTTAAATATTTAAAATAACAAACATTAAAGAAGAGAATCCCTTAAAATAGTAAAGAAAAGGTAGAAATCTTTGAAACATCAGAGAGCAGCCACGAGAAGGGAGTTTGTTTTGTTTTTTTTTTTTTAACATGAAGCCTGGCATCTCACAAATAACATATGTTCCATATTATGTGGCAGTTGCTATGGTAACAACCTTTATTTTCTGAAACAGTACACAGATGTGTACAACATACTAACTTACTGGTTATAAATTACAGCTTTTCCCATAGTTCAACAACTTGAGAATTCTACATTTTCGAAATATCAGAAGTTCTGTTGTTATTAAATTTCTTTTATAAGACAATTTTCTGTGTACTTTCAAAATGAGAGTGTGCCCAACAGGCCAAGAGAAAGAAGGAATGAGGAAATGGGGTATCTCAGAGTAGCAGCAGACTGAATACTGTTTTCTACGGAGTCTGGACGAGATCCATCAAAATAAAAAAAATTATTTTAATGAATTAGGTATCATGTACAATAGCGACGAGAAATAAGTCGCTTACAAAATGTTGTTACAAATAAAGTTGTAAATTAATTTCATATCATAAGGTGCCATATTTGCAGTTTTAAAGTAAATGAAGATTATTCCTTAGAAATGTTACAAGCATTAATATAATTTTACAAGCTACGACTGTGTGGGGAAGTAAATTAGCCTGATTATTTGACTTCAGATGGAATTTTTTGGATCTCAAAAAGGCATGAGTCTGGGAAAAAATTTCTATTCTTATATTTAATAAAGAATTAACATTCCAGTGTCCGATTACAAACAAAAGACAGATTTTTACTAATTGGGATATTTTTCTTTTTATACTTTAACCTTAAACAACGAATATTTATCAAGTGCCCTCTATGTGCAGAGAGCTGACTATCCATGCCTAGAGGCATATAGATATGTGTAGAAACATCCAGAAAAATGAATGGTTTTTTCCTATACTAAAATTTTGCATTATGTTTTCTGTGTGCTAGAACTAGTTCCTTTAAATAGATAGCTCACATTGTAGATTTTTACACCTTGTCAAAAGGAGTATTCTTTGAAGCATTTATCATGCTAAAGTTTACTACCTGGGAAACATGTTTGAAAATAAAATTATACATTTAACATTTACAGTTAAAAACCATCTTTCTAAAAAAAAAGAAATTTCTAATTATAAGGAAATAAGTATCCTTATATAAAAAGTAACAAAGCACCTTGATTCAGAAAGTCCAGAAATTACACAGCTAGTGGATTTTCCTAACAAACACAAAACACTTGAAAATGGTATTTTAAGTCCCAATACAGTTACATTCAAATTCAAGATTTTCTTATAGCAGTAATGACAGAATGAGAAACAACTGAATACCGTGCAGCTAAGTACAAATCATTTTGAAAAGCTTGCACCATTAAGTGGTTGTTAAAATTTTTGTTAATGCTTTCAACACATACTCCTTCCTGTATCCTTCTGAGATATATTAAAAACACGACCGTGACTAATCCATTCAAGTCCTTATGTTATCAAAGTGAGAGAGTTAAGTTATCACCTGATGGGGGCTGAGAGGTTAGAACTCGGAACCCAGCAGAAAAAGAGTATTTCACTGCTCGATGCATTTTTAAAGTATTATTTAAATTACATTTAAGTCATCAGATAATTATGAACTTTCTTCTCTTTTATATTTATATGGCATATTTATTGAATTGCACAGTGTGCTTTTACAATAAAGTACTTTTTACGTTGCCGCCTTTGTTCATCCAAAATAAAACTGACAGTTATCCTTTTATAAGCTATTCCGAGAACATTTTCTCTTCTTTGAAGCTGATTGATGCCCTACTTTAAATGTTCCTGCAAATATCTTTTCAATTCAAGTCTTTGCATAATGTAATAAGAAGATAAAAGAATTCTATACTTCAACAAGAGACATTACAAAGCAAGCAGAGACATAATCAAGGGCATTAACATGCTCCTAATAGCAATAAAACCTTTTAACTGTCTGATGTAGAACAAGCTCCCACAAACCACCACATATTATGGTAATTGGCTCCAATTTCTGAATCTTACATAGCAAAGTTACAAAGAGTTAGGTAGAACTGGAAAACAAATCCAGAATACTCATCTTCGTGTTCCCGTCATAAAACGTTGGCTTTCTACCTTCAAGGAGGACTGCTCTGCTCTATTCCACCATTCTTTCCTGTGCCATGTCATATTGTTGTCCTCTGTCTCATTTTTATTCCTATGACTTTGATATAAATATTTTTTTCCCAAATAATCTTTTTCTAACTCCAAAATATTACAGTAACACCAATAGCATTTTTCTCAGAATTTCAGTGTAACAAATGAGTTCTCTGTACAAGCCTGTGTCACATCTCGTTCACTTTATGTGTTCTGTCTTCACAGGAAGTTACAACAGGGAGAAATATTCCATGAGGATGCTTTGATTTTTCTTTACAACACACGACTGAATTACTGAGCAACCTTTCCATCCTGGCCGATAGGAAATATAATTTCAAACTAAAGTTGAGCTCAAATTCTGTTAAATTAAATAGCAAAGAAAAAATATTTCTTGGCTTTATTCCTCTTCGATGGGAAGTAGGGCAGCAGGGGATTGACACAAGTCGGTCCTCGGTGATTAACCTGCAGTTTATGGTTGTGTTTCAGGTGACGTGCCCATCACGCAGGAAGCTTCTCCGAGGCTGTGGAGAGCAGCCTGTCTGCTTTAAGAAGTGCAGATCTATCAGGATCCAGAATCGGGCTCTGAAAAAAGCTGTCATTTCATGTCTCTAAAACAGCCTCTGATTTAATGTGCAAGATGTCAAGAAGTAAAGGACAATAAAATAAAAGCCAAAAGGAGAACTATTTCAATTAAGACACATTTCTATACCAGTTCTTGGAAATCACATGAAATAAAAACTGTCAGACTCAATCTGTGTTTAAAAGGTTGATTTTTGTAGTGCTTACATACAGCCTCCAAAACAGAAGAAATACACAAATTACTAACAGAGCAATTGAACCTTAAAAATTCCTTTCTCACTAGATATTTGGTTATTAAATTTTCCTAATGGATCTAAGAAACCCGTTTGAATGGCAGATGCTGGAGATTGGAGAGAGAAGAAAAGGAATAAACCCTCATACAGGAAAAAAAAAAAAATCACAAAGGTAAGCTCCAGCCCTATAAGAAAGAGTTTCATGCATTTCCAAGAATTTAATATTTTATTGCCAGTAATTAAAACACTCCTTATATAAAACTAAGAATTTATCTTTTATTGCCATGACGTTCCAATGATGTTTGAATGTCCTTTTCAGAGAAAGATAAATATTTCTTCAAGGACTGCCCTATCGCCCCAGTAATCAAATATTTTAAAGGTGAACTGAGAAAAAAAAAACTTTATGAAATTTGAGGCAACATTTATCTAAAGATATAATGATATTAAACAAAAATACAAACATTGCCTAAAATAAATAAAATTCTTCCAAATGTGACTTATTATGAAAGACATAACTTTCATTTTCATCTATTTTAAAAATATTCTATTTCAGAAACATACATTATAACTCCAACTTACTCCTGTCCTTAGACTTTTTATGATGTTATACATTTTATTCCACATTTTCTATTAAGAGGGATATTGGGCAGAGAGAGAAGAGATGAACTCACTAGCTGTCCCCAATTGATTTGTATATTTCAGGGAGGTGCGCCATTCAATGGTCTATTTTTAGTTCCTTTATTAAAAGAAAAAAATCAAATTTCTCTGAAGGGAATACTTTAAAGAAGAACATTCACTTCCTCATCATCAAATCAAGAACTTTTAAAGGAACTCTTCCACAAGCAATAAAAGAAAAACCTAAGAACTGCCTCCAATCAAAAGAAGAAAAAATCAGCTCACTCATTTCCTTAATATACTTAAAACAACTAAAATCCCACTGCTGCCTCTAAAAATAAAAATGAAGGAAAGAGCAACTTTATTGATTCCCTGAAACCAAGGAATGTGTAGCTTATTGATAACACTAAACACCATCTAAGCCTTTAGTGATTTTCAACCAAAAGTCTGCCTCTGAATGAAGATTTAAATCATCATATTAACATATTATGGGAGGAATTATCATGGGAGACACTTGGAAATTAATTAAAAACCCTGCACTCAGTTTGTTTGTGAGAGAAGATAAATATCACATATGGGAAAAGATGCCTGACAATCGCCATCGTTTTCAGATCCAAAATTAGACCCTGACAGCTATGTCTTTGTATGACTCTCCTTGGAGTATGATATGCAGAGGTATAGAATATGAAGTCTTCCGATAGAAGTATTTATTACTGACACTTCAGAAACATTCCATGTATACGGCATCAGCAAAGCATGCTCCACCTCAGACAGAAATGTCAGGTTTTCTTCCAAGATTTTTTTTCTTATTCCTCTTCCCTTATTCCCATCCCTCCCTCCCCATCCACCACCACCCCCCTTCTCCTCCAAAATATATCTTTTTAGAAGTTCAACAGCAGCCCCTGGTGGAACTCCGCAGTTGTTTCAGCCTGAGCACAGTTGTTCAAGAAACTCCATCTACCCTGTCAACAAAAAGAAAAACATGTCCATGTGGTCACACCTGCAGTCTGTTCCTATGGGTCAGAGGTCAGAATACAATTCCGGGGAGACAAACGCTGCACTTTGTGATGGTAATGCGGCCAATTTCAGTAGCTGGAGTTTTGAAGAAAAAAATATATGTAACAAACGATAAACATCTGCCTCAAATGTCACATTAGTTTTATGCATGAAGACCAGTAATTAACTGCTCATGAATAATGCTCACCATAGAGTTCGTCGAAACGCACAGAAGCTGGGGATCACCATTTTGTTTGGCTCCTGTTGTGACAGATTCAGCTTTGTCACTTAGCAAAATGAGCTAGCTATGCAGAGTGACAATCCATGCAAAGAAGGGACTTCTCAGGGTCAGAGCTCAGAAAGCACCACAGGATGCCACATCAAAATAGCAAGTGAGGCTTCACAAGAAAACCCACCAAAATACTCTTCTAAGAATCATGACTAGTCTTCTTTCTACTTAGCTGGCAGCCACACATCGTCATCCGGGAGCAAGAGGGAGATGTGTGGCTCTTTGCATCAGGCAGGGTAAGTCCTTTCACTTCACAAAGGTGCCTGGTAGAGGGGCTCAGATCCTTCTCTCCTGCCAGTGGGGCCGTCTACCTAGAAGATCGTAACCTTTTTCTTAGCTGGTTCTGTTGGTTGGTTCTGTTGCCAAGCCCCGTTCGTGCCTTTGGGGCTGCATCACTACAGAGAGTTTGCTTTTTCCTAATTCACACAAAGGTGCCATCTAAGCTAGAGGTGGCCCTGGTGCTAGGCAAGGAGAGGAAGAGTTATATACTGAAGAAGTTTGCTTTCATGACTGAGATTCTCAAGTGTGCCAGGGTTGGGGAACATGGTGGCATTCATCCAACATGAGGCTCGTGTTAGGACAAAGGAACAATTGTAAATTTACTCAAAATACTCAAAGGTGTACTTGAATAAATTTACTGAACATCCTTCACTTGTGTATTTTGACTTTTCTCTTCTTAAATGATGCTGTTTATTAAAAGAAGCAAAAAGTACTTTGAAAACTTAAAATAGATTTATGACACCCTACTAGAATAAATATAAATCTATATTTAAACAATGGTTTTTAAATTCTGACTTCATATTAGGCCTTCACCCACCCTTGAGGTCATTCGGATCTCTTGACTGATCTCATGTAAAACTGAATCAGTGAGCTGATGTGTTGAGACCAGAGATAATCTCATGATAGATCACTTACTGAGTACCTAATGGGTGCCAAGCACTCTATTCGACACTGGGAAATAAAACATGTAAAAAGAAATAAGACTTGGTTTCCAATGAAATACAATCTAGTGGAGGAGATAGATCTATCTGGATAATTTTAATATAATGGGGTAGCAGCATGTAGAGTCCTAAAAGACACAGTGGGGCACTTGGCTGGCTTTCTGTAGGGATGACATGCAGGAAGTCTTAAATAAAGATTAGATATTAGCTACAGAAAAGAGAAGCAGAGGGCAATATAGGAGAATCACTATGACCCAAGGGGTGAAGGTGTAATACTACACAGTTTATCCAAAGAACCTCGGGCAGATTGATATTGCCGGAGCATGAATTACAAGATGGCGAATGATGGAGGAGAAGCTGAAGAGGTGAGTAAGGCTGGTCATGGAGAGCCCTGTCCGCCCTCCCAGCGAGAATGAAATTGTCCTATACGCCATGAGTAATGATTAAAAGATTTATGTAAAGGCGTGAAAAAGCTGGGGGAGGAATGAGACAAGATCAGAAGGCTGGTCTGAGGTTTGCTATAATTGTCCGAAAGAAAGAGGATAAGGACCTGAATCCTTACCTTCTGATGGTGGAAATGGAATTGGAGAGGAAATGGTAAGTTCCAAAAATAGTCACAGGTAAAAACTGACAACACTTGGTAACTACTTAAATATGGGCAGTGAGTGGGGGTCTTGAATGACTCCCAGGGTTCAGGTGTAGAGACAATGTAGATTGTGATACCATCAACTGAGTTGGCGACCACAGGGGCCAGAGTAGGTTTGAAGGGAGAAGACAACACTCTAAAGAAGTAATTCTCACAATATCTCCTCAAGTACCCCGCACTGGCCTCCAGACAGCTAGCTCCTTGTAATACTGGTTATTAATGCCGCCCTGAACGTCGCTGGAGACCTCGCAGATCACAAAGTCTCAACGACTTTCAAACTCCTTGCCTGGCAGGGCAGGCAGGGCTCCAGGCTGCCTTTCCTGATTCAACCCAACAGGGTCTACTTTTATCTACTGTGTACATTAGAATTCTTCAGAAGACTTAGTTTGAAAAATGAAAACCACAGTTTGAAAACAAACCACTGATAACCTCTCCCTTTTACAGAGAGGAAACTGAGGTCCACAGAATAGAAATAACATATCCATAGACTCAAATGTGTAGTGGAGGCAGAACTAGATCTTTGACACTTTGCCCCATGTCAATCCCAGATGTCCTCTGGGCTGTGGTTTCTGAATAAACGTTTACTTTTGCCTTGTTTACAGAGTTAGCGTCACAAACCTCCTGATCCCTGGCACACAGTTAGCAGTTTCCTCAGTTTCATTCTTTCAATAAACATTTACTGAACATCATCTGCATGCCAAGACCTCTTTTACTGAGATCACCTGAGTGTTACTGTTTGGATCCCCAATTGCAGTTTTTATTCACTGGTAGGATTCTAATGGTGTCTCTCGTTGGTATTCAACTATGACCAGATGCAGTGTGGTCCAAGGGGTAGGCAGGTATACTAGGGGTTATTTTAGTCTCAAGTAAACTGTATTACTATCAAAGGCATCAGTTACCTAGTTCACTGAAGGACATAGCTAATTTATATTTTTAAATCTAATTTTTGAAAATATTTTTAAAAATCTATGAAGCTCCTAAAGTACCATAAGATTCTATTCATAATTTTCTAAAGAATTACTTTTCAGATATTACATTAACTTTTCCACACACATTACAATACTCACTAGAAATGATGACCCCCAAACTCAATAAGCTTAACTTTATGAAACTTAGAATTGATATCTGAAATAATTACAGTATAAATTGCTTTCAGAAAATGAGACTGGAAGCAATGAACTTGATAACCACTCTCCCCACCATACTAACTCAGCAGCTACTTGTACCAATAAGGTAATTTCTAAAATAAGAAAAAGCAAATCTTAGTTCATTCAACCTAGAGAAATAAATACATGGAGACAAATGTTAGCTGAGAGGTTATGGCAGCCTATTAATCTCTTTCTCAAAGATCATCCCATCTTGAGAACGTTGTCCCAGGACTCCCGGAAGGGGGCAGTGGGCCACTGCTCTGTCAAGTGTGTCAGTCAGGGCAGGGAACAGGAGCCAGCTAGGGAAGCCCCGCTGCTAAGGACCCCAGAGGTAAAATTCTTACAGGCCTTTCCAGGAGCATTACAGAACATCCCAGCTGCAGACAGGAAGCCACTGCTCTGTCTCTCCTGTTGGGGGAACCCCTTCTTCATCTTATTAAACTCCTTAAAATAAGGGACCAGGGAATCAGTCTTTCTTCAACCGCCTCTTTATTCTTCACCAACCCCCTGCCCCATCAATCTCTCATTTTCTTTTTGTACTTTTCTCATTTGCAGGCAATTTGTAAAATCAGAAACTCTGTATACACCAACATATGTAAAACCCAGTTAGTGGATGTGGGTTGCAAGTAACAGAGAAGGAGGAAGAAAAGAGAAAATCTTGATATTAGAGCTCAAACTGATTTCAAGTCTCACTTGTTATAACCTATTTCTTTATAGACGAAAAATCCAGTCAAGCGACTCATCTAAGATTATCCCACCCATTGTTCTACCAGAGGGTATTACTGAGTATAGGAGGCAAATAAGCAAACAAAAAAGTTTTAAAAATCAAACAAAAGCCTAATCATATTCACAGGTCCCCATTTACACCTACCTTCTTTATATTGTAAAGAATGTTAATGAACAAAAATACACTGACTCTAAAGTGAGCAAGCATTTGTCCCCAATGCCCCTTGCACTGCCCTTTTCATTTGCATGAGTGAATCCAGTTAATGTTCCTTTGAGATGATCATGTTTTTCATATTCTAGTCAATTGCCCTGAAAAATCTCCCTTCATAGCAATTTCTTTCATTCACTCAGCTAAAATTAACAGGAAGCTTACTAGGCACTAGCCCTTGACAGTGGTGAGGAGAGTCTTTTTCCCTCCTGCTCATCTGCTGCCACTGTGTGGTAATGATACAGGACCATATTACTTCCCAAATCCAGTAAATTTACCTACGAGCTTTTTCATACAAAGAGGTTTAAAATGGTTTTTAAATCTCTTTAAGTTCATCCTCAGTGTGGTTAATAACAATACTGGTTAGTTACCACTATGATCCTCCTTTGGGTAATGTTCTAGCTTCCCTCTTTCCATGAATCCCTCTGCACTTGTCTGAATGCAATGACTTTGAGTTCCAAATTAATGGAATTCCACATAGTGCATGAAGGCTCACTGGGAGCACTTAACAAAATGAAGTGTCTTGGGAGCTCTTCAAATTCCTCAGAGTCCAATGACTGAAGCTCTCTGGGAACGGAGAACTGAGCATGGCTTGGAAACACGAGGTAGATGGGGCACAGAATTTTCTGGAAGATCCTTGGAAGCATCTGATGAAATGCTATTAAAAAATCCAAAACTTTTAATATGACTATGAATATTAGCATAGGCCTATATAACTAGACTGAAAGAAATTAAGCGGGGCCTAAAATACAGTGGGTCACCTTGTGAGAAAGCAAACTGTTGAAGAAAAAAAGGAAAATGTTACTCAGCTCTGGAAGGCAATATTCCTTGAGGCTAAGAATATGGTTCACCTAAGGATTCAACAAACATTAGCTACTGTTACTATTTCCCTTCTGAGCATTTCAACTTACCGCTTATTACTGTGATTAAACACATTACCCAATGGCTCCAATAAGTCTGTGAAAATCTGCTTCAATTATCATGTTAGATACATTTTTTAAAAAATAATAATGTACCTTATGTAAAAAAAAAAAAATTGTTTTAATTTTATTTTTGCCTTCCCTGCTTCCCAGCCCTTGTATTAAATTTAGTTGGGACAGGGTCAAAAGCCAAAGCAAAAATCCTGTTAGCTAGCAGAATTCTACTGACCCCAGGAGAGTCCTATTTTTATGAAAAATCAACTGCAAGTAAAACAGCCTAACGATTGCTTGAAACACATCTTGAAACAATCCATTTTTTTCTACACTATCAGAATGTTCTGGAATACCTAAGTGAGAAGTACTTTTTCAAGCAATATAAATCAGTAGATTTAATTACACATTTATCGAACATAAATTTTGCATACAATAGTGTGCGTGTTGCTCAGAGGGAAGTTAGGATGTACCATACATGTGCCTGATCTCAAGAGCTTGCTGTCATGAAGTAAATTTTGTTTCCTCAGAAGGTTTTGATTCCACATTTCTCCCAGACTATTCAGAATAAAGATGAGGGAAACCAAAATTTTTTCTAAACTATAAGAAACCTTTGATTGAATCACTGTCTTATGCCATAGCTTAAAGAATATATTTTCCTTTGTGCACTTTGATATTTGAGAATAACGAATTGAAAAATTATTGGGAAAAGTAAGTCTGTAATTGACCACCTAGGGAAACTGTGCAAAATCCCTTCAAAATTTCCACCAGGAGTAGAAGAGAGGTGGATCCAGATACAGCATTCTGAAACCTTTCCAAGCTTTCCACTGGAATTCTAATTAGTAAGACCCGTTAAAGCAATTTTAAAGCTGCTTAATTTAAATACAGGAAGTGTTTCCTTGGGCTCTCTAATGCTTCGGCAGAGCTGATCCTACTTCCTGAGATTAAATAGAAGAAAATTCTTTCCTCAGGAGATTGAGCTGTACACAATACAATCATTCATTAGTATGTTCATGTAAATTCAAAACATACCATGGTTCTGCAATCTATTGAAAGTCAGCCCTCCATTCCACACAAGGGTTTGTGGGTCTCTTCCCCCATGCCCGCACCTCGGGCGCCCAGTGGTGGGTGAGGGGAAGGGCGGGGCGAAGAGGGGAGGCAGTGGCCTGGCTGCCATCATTTTTCACCCTTTCCTCTTCCTTCTGGGGCTGGGGCTGCGTTGAGGGTGTGGGGTTCCACGGGTCAGGCGCCCGCAACCCGACAATGGCGGGAGCGGTGTGGGGCGTGTGGAGGGGGAAGTCCCTGGCCGAGAGGGGGTGCCCGCCCACCTCCCTGCCTCTAAAGAAAAAAAATGTATATATTATACCATTGTTAGAGTAAGTGTCTTCCTCATAAAAGGTAACAACCTAGAAATGCTGAGTGGAGCCATGACTGATTTTACTCTTCAATTTACTCTTCCATTTTAGCCTTTTTTGGGATACAAGTTCTCCAGGAAGCATTACTGAGGTAATAATTCATTTTGACAATGACACTGAGTATAAGATAACTAAAAAATATTAAATCCTTTTTCCTAAATGAAAAGCATCTGTTTATAGTATTTGCTGCTTCAAGTTTTGCCTCCATTCATGATAATAAACTTGTACCCCCCCCAATCTAATTCATACTCCACTATGTACCACTTAAAACTTAGCAGTAGGAAAGTCTCAGAAGCTTAGTAACAAAACCTGCTACTCAAATGTCTGATTGGTGAAGAGAATGGGTGTCAGCTGATCGAGAAGGGAAGGTTTTGACGGTAAGACGCCCAGTTAGAAGAACACATGGGGGGCCGACATGAGAATGAAACAGCGGGCACCAACTTACTGCGGGGGCGCGCTTCTTCCTCCGCTCCTCTTCTGCTCCCCAGGGGACTGCATGGGCTCCACATATATCTGACTACAGCAGTGGAGTTCGGCCACACATGCGTGATACAATAAGCTGAAACACGTTTACATATGTTAGGCGCAGGCGCCCTGCTACACGAATGTAACATTCTAAATCTGGACTCCTATTCCTAGCCGCGAGGCTAGATCACAGCCAGACTCGGGACCAGCCAGGCCTGGGACCCACACTCCAGCCCTACAGGGTCATGGCACAGGATCTGGTCTGGAGGGCACTACCTTGGGCTCACAATCCACTTGCCGTTCCTGGAGTGGCTTAGCCCCATGGGGCACCTTTACTCGCCATCTCTCTGGGTGCTGCTCAGCACATCAGGGGCATTGTGACATGGCAACTTTGCTTGTGCTCAGGTCAATGATAGCCCCCATTATTTCACTACCTGTTCCATGGTACTAGCCATCTGTATACCAGGCTTCCTCAGCGATGGGAGTCCAACTCTCTACATAGGGACTTGGTATGTCTCCTGTCTCAGCAGGCTCTGCCAGGAGCTCTGCTTGAAACACACTGGTCCCAATAGGGAGTGCAGTTGACCTGACAGGGGGCTCTCAGAGAACTGCACCTGCTGCTCCAGGTACGTCCTCCCCACCCCCACCCCCCATTTGGTCAGTTTAGGGATCTGTGCAATTCCCATATAGGGAGTCTTCACCCAAGACTGCAGCCACCCCTCCATGGGTATGTGGACTGCATGGTTACGGGATTAGGGCCAGTGATGGCCTCACTGGTCAGAAGGGCTGCATATATGGCAGCTAGTTGCTTCTCTATCAGAGATTATCGCACTTCTGTGCCTTTCCATAACTGGGACCAGAAGCCTATTGTCACCTTCTGGGAACCATGCTTCTGCCGCAAGCCTCATCCAAATCCTACATCCTCCATCTGCACCGTAAGCAGGCATGGGAAG
>NW_006442103.1:1610966-1629930 GCF_000325575.1 Pteropus alecto | reverse complement strand
TGTAGAGTTTGGGTTTGTGCTATAGCTCGCTTTGGAGCCTTAAAGGCCTCTTCTACCTCAGAGGTCCACTAGGCACCCCTCGCACTAGATGGTGCAGGGGTCACAACGAGGAGGCCAAATAAGGGATGAACACTCTCCAAAACCCCAGCAGTCCCAAATAGGTTTGGAGCTGCTTCACAGTCTCAGGTCAGGGATATGCCTATATCTTATCAATCACCGCCTCCGGCATTACTTTTGACTTATCTGACCAGACAACTCCCAAGAATTTGACAGAGAACCCAGGTCCCTGGACCTTGTCCTCGTTGACCGCCCAACGCCAGTTGGTAAGAGCTTCTCGCAGGCTGGTCGCCGCAGCTTCTAGTTCTGTAAGAGAGTCAGAGGTAGCATGATATCATCAATGTAATGATACAAGTGCACTGTGGGCTGTCGTTTCCACGTGGCTAAATCTTGAGCCACAAAACCATGGCACAGGGTAGGGCTGTGCAGGTAGCCCTGGCAAAAGACGAGGAATGTCTACTGTGGCCCTTCCCAGGTGAAGGCAAACTGTTCTTGACTTTCTAGGGCTATGGCAATAGAGAAAAAGGCATTTGCCAAGTCTACCACATAATGGTATCGTCCAAGTTCATGTGACAACCAGTCCATAATGTCCGTGACATTCAGCATGGCAGCATGCAGGGGTGGTGTAACCTTTTTCAGCTCCCGCAGCCACAGGTCAACCAGCTCCTCTGCCAACTGGGTGCCCTGGATGAATCTGTAATAAGAGAGATAATCAGCCGTACCTCATGGGTTGTGGCCGTCCTGGGAATAACAGTGAATTGCTGGTCAGGGAGCAGCTGATTCCACAGCACCAGCTGCACTTCATTAGGTTGCTGCTCAGTTTTTTTTGCAGTGCCTCCTGCCGCCAGGAGATCTAAGCACAATGCCCCCAGCTCACTCTCACGGCCAAAAGGGCTGGGGGCAGCACCGCCCCCCCACCCCACTTTCTGGCCACGCCGCCGTCAGTGCACTGGCCAGTTTGGGAGGGAGAGGGGGGTGGACCAGCGTGCACTTGGGTGAAATGCTCCTGTGTTTCATTTCCACATTCCCCCTACCTAGCCATAGCAGAAGTTACCTTGTGGATCCACCTATCCACATAAGGGGCCAGCAGTGCCGCCATGACACCAGAAGTACCAGCCAGGCCAGAAGTCAAAATCAAGTCCTTCATACGGGTTGTAAATACCTCTTCATAGAGGCTTGTATACTGGGAGTGAAATATCATCTGTCGCATGCCCATTTCTCAAATTATCTTGACTAGATCTAAGTATGTAATCCATCTACTGACTGTCTCTGGCAGCTCCCCCCGGTGGGCACACACTGTCTGTGCAGCGGACAGGAACCAGTTAATCAGCAAGTGATTGTCTGCACCCCGCACCGTAGGCGCCACATTCTGGAGGTGCTGCCTGAGGGACGATATCGCCATTATGGAGGCCAGCTGAGCCATCTCTTCCGAAGATAATTCAGTCCCACAGCCACAGCAGCCACCCTGGAACCATCTCCCTGGCTCTCTGCCATACCTGTTTCGTCAGGTTCAGGAGTTCGGCGGGGGTGTACTGGATCGAGGTGGTATGCCTTTGAACCTGGGAGGCACAGCCAGCTTGCCCCTGAAGCCAACAGCTGGTCCACTTCAACCTGCTGCTGTATCACTGGCTGCTCCTGCTGTGGTATCGCTGGTGGGCTCCCAGACCAGGACGATGGCAGCGATCCTTCAGGGTCCTGCACCATGTGTTCCACTGCCACCAACCCCCTTTCCAGTGCTGCTTCCTGGTGTTGTAGCTGCTGCACCCACTGTACCTGATCCTGAGCCTCCAGGCTGGCCTGCCACAGCACTGCCAGGAACATCCAGGCCACCCGACCTGCTGCCTCCCAGTAGGGTGCTCCCAGCAGGTCTGACCTGCTGAGCCAGACATTCAGCCCTGACATCTCCAGGGCTTTCCCAAAGTCCTCCAGACTCAGCTTCACTCCATCCCAGTCCTCAGGGGGTGTCCATATAGCCAGATATACAGCCACAGGATACTACTGGGAGGCAGGAGGCCACATGTCGTCCACCCGGGTATCCTCCACCCAGGGACCATCCGGAGCACTGGGGGACACATATACCTCATCCTGCCAACTAACCACGTGTCAGCACCGAGCTGATCGAGAAGGGAAGGTTTCGGTGGCGAGACGCCCAATTGGAAGAACTTATGGGGGGCCGACATGAGAATGAAATAGCAGGCACCAACTTTATCGCGGGGGGAGCATGCTTCTTCCTCTGCTCTTCTTCTACTCCCCAGGGCACTGCATGGTCTCCACGCATATCCAAGTTCAATAGTGGCATTCAGCCACACATGCGTGATACAATAAGCTGAATCAGGCTTACATATGTTAGGCACAAGCACCCTACTACACTAATGTAACATTCTAAATCTGGGGTCCTATTCCTAGCCGTGAGCCTGGATCACAGCCAGACCTGGGATCAGCCAGGCCTGGGACCCACAGTGGGGAAGGATATGCTTCTAAAACTATCTTATTGTCCAAGAAAACAAAGGGGAGCACTTTTCAATCTCTTGCCAGCCTTCTGTAAATTTACATCATCTCACTAAATTTGATGGCTAAATAGTGTTCTGACAGTGTTGTTGAGACTTGTGTGTCAGATTTAGCAATGTTATTGTGGAGGCTTACTTTGATGGCAAGATTTTAGAAACCGATTTCCCTGCTAAACAAATGTATTACAGAGTGATGGATAACGGAGATTCAAAGGATTACAATGAGAGATCAAGAAGTTCACCTGTAATATCTATCGCATTGACAGCTGACTTTATTGAAGTTTCACAATATTAACTGCCTCTCTGTGGACTGACTTAGCCAGTGAGGTGATTATCAATTTATCACCAGTCAAAACACAGATTGCTTCATGTACAGTGTCTGTGGCATAATCATGTACCTTGAGTCCAATGAAACTGAAACAATCCTACTAGGATAATTTTTTTAAGAGTGGGGAAGAAACATTATTTGGAAACTTCTCAAATGAAATTGTATCTGTTTAATAGTTTGCTAGAACATCTTTCCTTGAGCCCAGATCAAGAATACACCACTCCAAAAGGAAGAACAGAAAAAGCCTGAGAGATAGAATGAAGAGAATATTAGAGGCTTTCATTCCTTCTTTCTGAGACTGGCTTCCTCTAACCCATCTCTTACTCCCACTCCAGAGGCTGCAAGTAGGAAACTGACGAGTCCTTGAAATCACCTCCACTGTGGAAGACTTGCACCTTGAAACTCCTCCTAGCATTATGGGAACTGACTGGATTACATGTAGGAAATTACCTGGGATAACCATGAACCAGCATTGAGATACTTACATTCTCTTTAACTCTATTATCATTATGGCAAGAGCATTTAAGTGTTAGCAATTCCGCCCTACTTCCTGATCCTATCTTCTAACAAGGTCTAATCATTCTCCACGTGTGTTCATTAGTAGTCACTCTAATTAAAATTTGTTAAATGCAGGAATGAAGGGGAAAGTTTTGGCCTTAGGTTTTTGTCTGATCAGGACAAGAATTAATGGCACACTAGCAAACACTTATTTACTACTTACTATGTGTCAGGTATTAGTTTAAATACTTTTCAAGTATTAAGTCATTTAATCTTCTTACTACCTATAAGGAAAGTACTATTATATTCCCTAGGCTAACAAGAAAATTGATGAACAGAAATATTAAGTAACTTGCCCAAGGTGACACAGTCTACAAGTTGAACCCAGGCAAATGACCCTAGCACCTTAAAAATTATAAAACCCAGACTCTTTTCTGTCATTGGATTGGATTGAGTTGTACTGCCCCTATTTAGGCTGTCTACCATTAATAAAGTGAACCCTCATTAGAGAAAAACAGCATCATTCAGAGCCTCTATAATTTTTCATACAAAATGTCTGGCATTCAAAAAATTACGAGATGTACCGAGAAATCAGACAAAAAAGAAAAGATAGTAGAAACAGGGTTACAGATGATCTAGATATTATGAGTTATTAAACATTAGTTAATATGTTCGAAAAATAGATGACAAGATAGCTTAACCAGAGGAATTGAGTCAAAAAAGAAGAAGAATCAAGTGGAAACATTATAACTAAAAAAATACAATAATTAAAATTAAGAACTCAACAGATGAGTTTAATAGCAGATTAAACACAGGTGAAAAGAGGATTGGGACTATAAGATAGCTCAGTAAAAAATATTAAGACCAAAGAACAAAGGAAGAAAAGAAATGGAAATGTAGAAAAGAGTGCAAGAGGTACAAGGAGAAACGGCAAAATTCTAACGTAAGAGTTAACGGCAGCTCCAGAAGTGAATTAGAGAAGAAATGGGGACAAAAGCAATGTGCGAAGAGAGAATATCTGAGAATTTTCTGAAACAAATGAAAGATGTCCAACACCAAGCACAATAAATACATTACTAGTCATGTCATAGTAACACTGCCAAATGACAAAGATAAAGAAAAAGCCATAAGCACATCCAGATTTTAAAATACCATATTACTTTCAAAGGAGCTACAACAATGACAATTAAGTTCTCAACAGAAACCAAGGAAGCCAGAAAAAAATAGAATGATATCATGAAGTGCTGGTCTATATACAGTGAAAATATCCTTCCAACATAAAGGCATCCAAAAAAAAGAGCATTTTTTTTTCTTGTCAAAAGACCTGTATTAAAATAAATAAATAAGTTATATAGACAAGAGGAAAATGATCCCACATGGAAAGAAAGAAATGCAGGAAGAAATGAAGAGCAAAACAAAGGTAAATATGAGTATAAATATAAGTGACTATTGACTACAAAGCAATAATAACATGTTGTGGTGTTTAAAATAAATGTATAATTAAAATGCATGACAACAATAACTCAAACAGCTGAACGAGATAAATGGAGTTAATGTGTTCTTAAATCCTAGTGTTGCCTAGAAAGTGGTAAACTGCTAATTTATATTCGACTCTATTAAGTAAAGGATGCCCATTTTTATAGCCAGTAAATATATCAGTAATTTCATTAAGTGTAAATGGACAAAATACTCCAATTGAAAGATAAAGTTTATTCAGCTAGGTGAAAAAAAAAAATTCTACCATAAATAAATACATCTTAAATATAAGGATTCAGAATGGTTGACAGAAAAAGAATGAAGAGATATCATGTAAACACTATTATTAAAAATAAAAAGGATATTTCATAACAGTATTTAACAGTTGATCTACCAGATATGGAGATGAAAAACTGATAAAACTAAACAATAATTTAAGAATGCTTATAATCATGATCACTTTTTTAAAGCAAGGGTGATTAAACAAAAAAATTGGTGGGTGGAGGTAGCGTGGGGGTAGACAAGGTAGGAATATAAACAAGGAGATTAGAGGAACTTCTATATCTTTAAGCTATGTGGCAGATTCACGGATGTTCATCTTTCTATTATTCTTTAAACTGTACATATCTGTAACACGTTATCTCTTTTGTATATGTGCTTTATTTGACAATAAAAACACTATTCTAATAATAAAAATGTTTAGAATCTACCAGAAAAACAAAATTTAAATTCGTATTCTCTCTAAAAGCAAAGCAAAAATTTACAGAACTAAATATAGAAAGAGATAAATCCACAATGATAGTAGGTAATTTCAACAAACTTTTTTCAATTGCTCATTGAACAATCAGGCTCAATGATATATTAATAAACGACTTAACTGACATACAAAATCCTCCATCTAATAAGACAGTATGAGACATTTACCAAAACTGACCATACGCAGGGCCATAAAACAAGTCCACAAGTCCCCTCAAATTTTTATATATTGAAACCATTAATGTATTCTCTGACTTCAGTTGAATTAAGCTACAAATCAGTAATGAAATGATAACTAGGACATCTCCCAAATATTTGGAAACTGGTCAAAGAAGAAATCAAAAGTGAAATTAGAACATAATGTATTTTGAACTAAATCTTAATTAAAAACATGACATCAAAACTCATGAATATGCATTAAAATGTGCTTAGTGGGAAAAGCCAGTGGTGACAGTGGTGGCTTGGAGAAGGCGGAATGACAACTGAGAAGCAGCACAGTAGGGGCCTCTTGAGAGCTGGTAATGTTCTACAAATTGCTAAATTGCCAGAGGAGGGGATTACATGAGCGTTGTCCCTTTGCAAAAAATTTGCCAAGCTGTTCATTTACGATTTAGACATTTTTCTGTATGCCTGTTATACTCAAAGAAATAGTTCACTTAAAAAAAAATTTATTCCTGACTCCTCTTTTTCTCACACCCCACATCCAGATTATCAACATTTCCTATTGGCTTTAATTCAAAATTTATCCAGAATCTGGCCATTTCTCCACCTCCCAGTTGCTAATCTTGTCTATACCAACAGC
Source organism: Pteropus alecto (assembly GCF_000325575.1). Taxonomy (NCBI): domain Eukaryota; kingdom Metazoa; phylum Chordata; class Mammalia; order Chiroptera; family Pteropodidae; genus Pteropus; species Pteropus alecto. The sequence goes on along the minus strand of NW_006442103.1, from coordinate 1,623,506 downwards.
ATGTCTTGATTTATTTCAGAATTTCATATTTGGCCTTCCACTTCTCCCCTTGCTCCCTATAGTCTATTGTCAATACAGTCACCATGGTGAGCTGCTTAAACGGACTCAGATCATTTCACAACCACTATCCACAAAATTGCCTAATGGGCTTCTCATTTCACTTGCAATAAAAGCTAAATAATTGTCATGACCTTTGTCTCTACATGATCTTGACTACTATTTCTTCACCTATCTCATCTCCACCCAACACTCACCTGTTGTTCACTCAACTCCAGCTTAATGGCCTCCTTGCTCTTCAGAGAACATGTCAGGCACATTTCTGCCCATGACATTTCCACTCACTGTTCTCTCTGTCTGGATATTCCTTCCCCTAGATTCACGCAGCTCACTCCCTCACTTCCCTCAGCTCTCTGCATAAATATCACCTTCCCTCCACTACAACTGCCAATCCCTCTTCAGTTCAATTCACCAAATACTCATCCGATGCCAATATGAGTCAGGTACTGTTCTAGGTGCTAAGGACAAATTAGTAAAAAAAATAGACAAAGATTCCTGCTTTCATGGGTCCCACACTCTAGCAGGAGGAGACAAGCAGTAAACATAGATACCTTCATTACACAGTGTGTTGGACATAGATCAGCGCTATGGAAATAAAACTAGAGCAGGTTAAGGAGTGTTAGACTGTTCAGAAGGGATAAGAAGAGAGTTTTAATTGTAAATAAAGTCTTCGGGGAAGCTTTGTTGAGAAGAATGGCATCTGAGCAAAACTTCGAAGGTAGAAGGGAGTTAGCTATGCAGACATTGGGAGAAGAGCATTCCAAACAGGGAGAACAAGTGCAAAAGTCAAACGCAGGAGTGTGTCTGGCATGTTGGAGGAATGAGAAGAAGGCACATGTGGGCAGAGTGGTGTGTAGGTGGAGCAACTGTCCACATTTGCCAGGGACTCAAGTGATTCCTGAGATGTGTCTTTCAGTGCTAAAACCAGGAGTGTTCCAGGCAACCCAAGATGGTTGGTCAGTCACCCTAGAGAGAAAGAGCTCTAGGTGGCGAGGTCAGAGGCCTAATTAGGCCAGATCGCGAAGAGCCAGGACAGCCATTTTAAGGACCCTGGCTTTTAGAATGAGGAAAATAGGAACTGTTGGAATATTTTGAAGAGACAAGTGGCATGATCTGATTTATATTTTAAAAGATGTATTCTGTTGCTGTGTTGAAAATGAAATTTATAAGGACAAGGGCAGAAGGGACACCATCACAGATGCTGTTACAGTAACCCAGGTGAGAATTGATGGTGGGCTGGCCCAATGAATCATCAGAGGAGATGGTGACAAATGTTCATATTCTGGATATATTTTGAAGGTAGAACAGATAGGAGTTCCTAACAGGTTGGGTGACAAGTATCAGAGAAAGAGGAAGGATGAATTCCGTGGTTTTGCTACAAACAACTAGAAGAATGGAGTTGCCATCCATTGAGATGAGAAAGACTGAAACAGAGCAAGTTTAAAGAGAAAAAATATCAGTTCAATATTAGACATGTCCCCTTTTCTGCTTTATTTTCCTCCATATCTCTTATCAACATTGATGTATTTTACTTACTTATTTATTTATTGTGTATATTCACCCACTAGAACATAATCTGCAAGAGGCCAAAGACTTTGTTTTGTTCACTGCTATATCCCCAGCATTTAGAATAAATTCATCCATTCCATAAGCATTTAGGGAGTGCCTCCTAGATGAGTGGAACTGTGCAAGGGTCTAGGAATACAATTTAAAAAAAAAAAATGACATGGCCTTAAGATTGCCAGATAAAATACAGTTAAATTGAATGGCATATAAACAATAAATAATTCTTAATATAAAAATGTCCCAAATTCAAATATGTATGTTCTATATTCAAATATTCAATTATGGGACATAGTGGCACTAAAAATTACTTGTGGTTCATCTGAAAAATAAATGTTAACTGGGGACCTGTGTTTTTATTTGCTAAAGGTGACAACCCTCCATGCTTTCTGCCTGCCTGGAGCTTAGAGTATAATGGGATATACAGATAAATAAACAGTCTGAATACAATGACTCCAGGAATCCTGGACTCCATGGGAGCACACAGGATAGGTATCATGCATAGACTCTGTAGGGCATTTGAGAAGCTTTCTGAAAGAAATGATTATTGTAATATTGTAACCAAGAGTAGAGTTATCTACTTGGAAAGGAGAAGAGCATCTCAGGAAGATGAATAGCATGAGCTAAGCTTGGAGACCAGAGAGGCCATGGGACACTCAGGAACTTGCAAGTTGATCTGGTATTACAGATGTACTCAAGAGAACATAGCTGAGTGACATGGGAATTGAAAGAGTTATGTATCACTCACACACACACACACACACACACACACACACACACACACACCCCACTTGGCTGAGCAAATTACTCTGCCAGAAATCTAGAAAACACAGGCACCTCCAGTCAGCAGCAAGAGCAATGAGTGACCATCGTTCCCACCCACCAAGCAGTTGTGATGGCAGCAACAGAGGGTTCTGAGATTCACTACCCACAAATAGCATTCTGTTGGGCTTGACCATCATGACCAAGAGCAAAATGAAGGACAGGTCTTTTCTAGTCCATCCTTGCCTGTGTTCCCAGTTCTCTTACAGGTAGAAACAGGCAGACAGAACACAAAGACACTTCTGAGGAGCTTGAGGAAGGGAGGAATCCCATAGAGAAGACTGGAATTTCTATTAGCAAAATGGGCAGAGGTTGGTGCCCTCTGTAACCTCACTTGAATCCACAGACAGGGAAAATCTGGTGACATTGGAGTTCTTTGAGAGCATGCATCCTCAACAGGGGTGATCTTACCTCCAAAGAGGAAAATTTGGTTCTTGTGGGGTAAAAACATTTTAGATATTATAATGGGTTGTTGCCCTCCAAAAGGCTGCAGTAAGAAAGCAGATATACGGTATGTCTATGATACCAAAATTACACTAGAGGAAGAGGGCAAGGGGTAGAGGGAAGAGTGGAGAGAGTTAAAAAGAAAAGTCTAAAGGGGCTACTTAGAAGAGCAAAACTTAAAAAATAAAATAAAATAACGCTGAGCTCTACTTGAAGGCTGGAGACCAGGGGGATTTAAAATACGTATTCTTCTGGAGGAAGAGTAGAGGGCAGGGACAGGAAGGAGCAGGAAAGGAAGGCATGCTGGGTGGCAGAAACAGCATATGCACTGGCTTCGAGAAAAAGGAAAAGGAAAGCAACAAAAAAATGCAGTAGAATGGTCAAGTTAAGATACGGTCTGGGAAGGCTTTATTGGATTTAGCCATTAGGAGGTCACTGATCATTTAACCTCTTGGTGCTTCAGTTTCAATACTTGTTAAATTAAATAGAAAAATAATCTCCAAGGCAACTTACAGCTCTAGATTCTCTCACCCAGCCTGTCTCTTACATGTGCGCACACATGGACACACAGCATCACACCTATACATGCTCCCAACACACGTTAATCTCTTTCCTTAATTTTCCTATCTCTCTGCAGTTATATTTGCCTTTGGAGAATTCCAGTTCTCTTTAATTATAACAATGCTTTTAAAAAATCACTTATGAGAGTCTACAATGCCCTATTAGGCTGAGCTGCTGGACAGTAAACTGACTAATATCGGTTCCTATAAACATGTTAATGCCTTATAAATAACTTTTATAATGCAATAAAACCTTTTAGAATATGGATACCAGATTTTATTTCATTTTAAAAAATGACTTTAAAACTCGGATTCTTTCAAATGGGACCAATATATATATATATATATATCTCCTCTTAAACTATCATTCATTCATTCGCTCATTAAATATTTACTAAGTGCCTACTATGTATCAAGCAGTATAACATGTGCTTGGGAAATTAACAAGGGATAAAAACAATAGTTCATAGCTTCCAGGAGTCTAGGGGGAAGAAAGCAGGGAGTAATGAAGTTGATGATGTTAGCACGATTCAGGGACTGCTGTCATCTGGCCTCATGGGTAACATGTCTGACCCTTGGACCCGTTCCTGAAAAGAAAGTCCTGGGGAACAGGTAAAGTATCAACTCACCAAAGGGAAACATGGCAGCACTGACAACAGTCCCCATAGAAAGGGGGATCTTAACCATTTTGGAAGCCTTAGACCCCTTCTCAGAATCATGTTTTTAAATGTCTAAAATAATACAAATGAAACCAATTATATTAAAATATAGTTATCATTTTTTAAATTTGTGATATTGTAATCTATGTACTTCTTCACTAACATATTAAATAATCAGATCTAACTGCTACCCTAACAGCAACTATGATTTTGAAGCCACGATGAGCATGACACATAGGAGTCCTCGCAACCCTCTAACGTGCTATGAGAATATCCGTGATTTCTACTGATGACGGTCACACAGATACTATTAATAATTCTGTGGTCTGTTGCCTACATTGATAATTGAACAGAATGTTAAATTTCAGCTAGAGGTTAATGAAAGTAAAAAAATTTTTTACTATCTAAATTCACAGACTCCTCTAAATTCCATTCAGAGACCCCTTGGGGTCTTTGGCCCCCTATTCCGGGACGTAAGCTAACTTGAGCTTTTCTCTGTCAATAACATGGCTCCTTCCAGAGCTACAGTTCCATCACTGGAATTTTGTAGAGACATAGCTTGTCCATTATTTGGGGCACACTGCCATCCTATGGCTCCTCCTGAGATTTTAGCATTAATAATATCCACAACAAAGCAGCCGTTTAGGGCTTTAGACCAAACCTACAAATTAATGTACTGGCTCCTCACAATTCATTAATCAAACTCAGACTGGATTTAACAACAGATTATTAAAGACTCAAAATTATACCCAGAGGAAAAAGAAAGGTAGCTCCCAAAGGGTCAAATGTAACATGAATGGTTTGCATAAAACCATAAACCTGCTATTAAATTAAAAACAGGAAAGATTACGTCCACTGTTTATCTCTAGTCATTTTTTAAAAAAGAATGTTACACTAATTTATTTCTTTACTCTTCCTGGTTACACAGTAAAAGACTAAAAGGTTAAAATGCAATGGTTCTTTTGATGTTTGATTGAACAGCTTACGCTAACATATACTGAGGTAAAGAAATTAATGAAATTACTCCCATAATTCATTACTAATGGGACACCGTCAATGCTTTCAACTGACAGTTCACTCAAATCCTCCTCAGATACTGAGACACCTCATGGTGACCGACTGTGGGACTCCTTTCCGAGGAAGAGGATGCTCAACAGATCCGAGCTTGGCCGCCTCTCACCTCCGTACATTTGCTTCTGATGAACAGGTCTGTTCATTCTGTGAACAAAAGCAGCAGGAGAAGCAACAATTTGAATTTTTCTTCCTCTTCTTCTTCTAGGGAATTTAGGGAGACCCACTGGGTATTCCCAAGGGTGTGGAAACATTCAAAACGCTGGAATTTGGCAGATTACAGTTCTACAACCAAATGTGCAATACATTTTTTTTAAAGGTCAACTTTTTTTTTTAAAGGTCAACATTTTAGAGCAGCAATCATAGATAAAGAGCATCACAATAATAAGTATGGAAAAAACTAATTTAAAGAACTGCACGATTTTGTGACATCTTTGCTCTTTCCCATTTAGAACTGAATCGTTAGTTCTGTTTTTTGTAGAAACAGAAGCAAAAAGTACTAGCAAATAGTCTGATTAAGGTAGGTAAGTGACATTTCTAGAAATACAAAATGTTTTATTTAGTGTAGATACCTTTTGGATATTTATAGGGTGTTTTAGTCTTGGTACAATCTATTTCAAACTCTAAGCTCCTAAAGAGAAGGAGCTATGTCTTTGTTATAAATCTGAGGATAATGAATAACTTCTCTTTGAAGATAAGCTCCTACACACTGGTCATACCAAGGTGGTATGAAATGACGTTGTGAGATCAAATACACTAAAAATCATATGACACACGAGTAGTACATTTTTATCTGTATATATAAATAGAGAAAAGTCCAAACCAGTCGACATATTCAAAACACTATAAATATAGGGAGATTCTAATACAATGAGACTCAGGTTCAAATTTTGCTTATATTTTTACAGTTCCATCCTAAGCAGCAAGTACAGAGTCCAATTCTGTCATCTCCCTCTCTCAACCCCTAGCACTCCCTCCTACCAACTCAGGACCTCAAGCCATCTTAACACTGCATTGCAAACAGCATCCATCAATCGTTCCGTGCTCACTTAAAATGCCATCTATTCACTCTACCCAGGCACAGTACCTGGCACATAGTAAGTATTCCATAAATATTAATCAAAATGAAAAAATAAAACTCCCTCCCCTCTTTCCAAGTGAAAACATGCTATGTTAGGACTGTCTTTCCAAAATCCATTTAACCACTATTCATTCTCACAAAGTGTTCTCATGGAGATTAACTGCGAATAAATGCCTCATAAAAATATTTTTTATTTTTGCAGTGAGCCTCCAATCTCATGCAGGTGTTCATTACTCTCGCATGTGGGGAAATGAATACACCAGAAGAAAAAGTTATATTTATTTGAAAACACAATTATAAAACCTAGATCATAGAAACTAGGGACATTGTAGGCCACCACAATTAACAAAAATGGAGCAGAGCTTCATTCATGAATGGGAGTATTGGGGCGAAAGAGTTAAAATTCCTTATTTCTCTAAGGTGAAATAGTGGGCAAATTATAATTAAAGCTACAGTTTATAAGTCTTTGCTTTTGACCAGGCTATATGGTGACAAGAATCAGCAATCCCACCATAGAGATATTAGTGTCATTTTACTGAGCAGGAAATTCAGAGAGCTTCAGGAACTCACCTGAGGTCACGCTATGGAGTTGCAGAGCCAACCGGAAAAGTCACATCTGCCTAACCCCAAAGTCCCTGTGACACGACCACCCTCCGTTCTGCGGCTCTTCTCTCAGACCCTTTCCCATGTGTCTTCCACTAGAGCTACCTCAAAAGTGAAAAACAATTACTGAATGGAAGATCTCAGCCCCACACACATCTTTGCGCCAATTCTCCTTAGATAGCCCACAACACATAAGTGGCAGGATAGCAAAGTGGTTAATAGTTTGGGCGATGGCTCAGATTGCCTCGATTAGCGTTTCAGTTCTGTGACTTCCTCCCACAGGCAATTTTCTCATCTTTTTTGAGCCTCTGTTTTCTCATAGGAAAAATGGGAGTGATGATCACACTAACATCATGAGGTTGTAATAATAATTAAACGAGTTACTTAATGTGAAGTGCTTGGTGCCTGGCACATAGGAAATGCTGAATAATATTGGAAACCAGTTTTAGCTCTTTTGACCCTGATGGAATGGAGAGTTCGTCACCTACTATTCACTATGTTAAATGAACAGCTTCCAAGCACCAGATTTTATTGAGAATATAATACACTGCGACATAAACAACAGAATAGCCTGACAGTTGTCCTAATCTCAGACACTGGAAATTCTTGGACATAATGGACATTCCTCACAAAGTCTCAGTGGTATAACTCAGTGTTCCACCCACACAGGGACACTTAATTTGTCCTGATAACTGAGTGACCCAGAGAGTTAATCTGCATCTACTACTCATTGTTCACTTTTAATTATTTCATGTTTTACCCAAATCAATCATATTTTATCTTTCTGGCTTTAGTTTTTCAACTCCTAAATACACTGTTCTCCCCTTATCCAGGGTTTTGCTTTCCACAGTTTTAGTTACCCATAGTCAACTGCAGTCCAAAAATATTAAATTTCCCAAACCATTGACATTATCATGGCTCAATGATCTAGGATCACCTGGAGCACATGCTCCTCCTTCTGACATGTTGTCAGAAGGTGAATAGTAGCCTAACAACTGCATCACAACACCTGCATCATTTATGTCACCTCATTTCATCACGTAGGCATTGTATCATCTCACATCATCACAAGAAGGGTGAGTACAGTACAATAAGATATTTTGAGAGAGCAAAAGAAAGACCACATTCACATAACTTTTATTACAGTATATTGTTATAACTGTTCTATTTTATTACTTGTTACTGTTAATCTCTTAGTGTATATGATTTATAAATTAAACTTTATCATAAGTATGAATATATAGGAAAACAGTATATATCAGGTTCAGTACTATCATTAAGTGACTGTTGAATAAGGGAGAGTTTTTAAACTACCACAAGCTGGAGTTGCTAATGAACTGTATGGATATTTTCTCTAGATTCTTCCCTCTTGGTTGAAAAAAGCAGGGGGATTCAGTTAGTTTATGGGAGAAAATAGTGAGAAGAAAAAATACACAGCAATTTAAGGTAAACTGACTAAGGTATAAATTCCTGCTTCTCTGAGGAACTTGTTTCTCCATATCCTAAGTCACCCCCAAGTAAAAATGTATAATTACAGAGACTCACCACAAGTCAAAAATCCATCTGACCACAGGTGAACTGAGCTGTTGAGCTTTATCTTAAGCTATATTTCATAAAATCATTCTTGTCGGATCAATGAAATGAAAATACTAAAATTATCTTGTTAACCACCAAAATAAAAGGAACCTTGAGAATAAAATTGTCATTCTTAACTTAAATGAGCTTTTTGATTTCTTTCCTCTAACTCCATGTTAACACTGTAAACATTTAACCGACTAAAGAAAGATTCTACCCATACCCCCAATTAGAGAACTCTTAATTTAGATATGACGTGTCATAACTGTTTAGCAGTGTGGTCAGGGAAGGTCTCTTTGCCTTACTTTTTAAATGATTAATTACTCTTCATCCCACTGAATGGATCTCTTCGGAACTGCATTTTGCACTCTAAAAACATTCTTTAAAATAGAAGCCATCACTCCAGATTTAAGAGGAAAAAAAAACTTAGTGACAGTACATTCATTATGTCTTTTTTAAAGCTGGACTTTTCAAAGGGTTCTGCACAGCTGAAAATGAGGTTTAGTTTAATAACAAAACAAGATTTCCTAGTAGTAAAAAAATTATAAAATTTTAATGTTTCATGTGTTCCTAAATTATAGAAAACTCTACAAAGAATGACATCCTTGAAATTTACTAAGCAGCTGCTCTTAATTTATGACAAATTGCTCCTTAAACACAAGTATTAAATCTCTATTAGATTTGTGAGGTAATGTACTAATACGCAACACTGAGGTCTTAAATTTCTAAGTAGCAACGCTGTTTGTTAGATGCAAATAAGGATTACCTTAATTAAAATACACTATTCCCAGCTTCTCAGCAGATCTAGCTCACTCTTTATATAGGACAGGTTCATTATCTACCTCAGCTAATAAAAGTATGACCTACTGTGGTTATTTCTTTTAAAATTTAATTTTAATTACTATTTTGTTAATGGAAGTAAAGCACTAAAGAATTGTGAAGATGATCCAAAAGCAATTTTGAAAACTTAATTAAAATATCTCTTGAAAGCTTCAAAAGGAATTTAGCATTTCCATGCTCTAATAGCTGATGGCCTTACAAATACAGCATTCAATACTAACTGTGTAAAAAAAATCATTGAGTGAAACACACTTTAGAACTATAGCGCTTCCTTCATCTGCATCTTAAACTAATGGTTCAACTAAATAGGTATAAATGTAAAACTTTTAATTCAAAATATTAACATTAGACAAAGGTTTTTAACAAAGAAATGAAATGAGTAACTATTACACAGGGTGCTTCACAATACATAAACCTGAAACGCATCCAGAGTTTTTACATAAACCATTGTGGTTTAATCCAGATAATTACAAATATGTTCAGTTTATCTGCTGGTAACTTCAGGATCGGAATATAAAATTAAAAGGATAGTAAAATATTGTATAAAATTCAGTACTAGTTTTATTAGGCAGCTTCCTCTCCAATCTAAATTTCAAAGGTTTACACATATATTATTGATCTTCTTTGTGAAAATATTGGTTCAGTAAGTAGCCTTTAAACATAACATAACCCATAAATTTTATTGAGATTCACTACTCATGTAAAAAATAAGAATATGAGAAGCAGGATATAGCAAAGAGCATGCTCCAGGCAAGAAAACACAGTCTTTGTCATATTCAAAATATATTTAGCAGCTCTCATATTACAAACCTTGCAATGTTATGGTTCATAATGCAATCTGCATTTTTGTACCAGACAACCTGACTACTTACAGAAAGTAAAATCCCTGAATTCTTTAGTAATAATGAATTTTTCTTCTTACAGATCTGCTTAATGGAAAAGGCATTTTGCCAGACACTATTCCCTACCTTGTCCAAAAAAAAAAAATCTACTATGCCATCATATTTAGCATAAAGTCATGGAGCTAGTCTTTTAAATATTGGAATTCCAAATTCAGAAATTAAAAAATTTGATTAAAATTGAAAAATAAACATACGACTAAAATTATAGATAACAATTGAGGTACCACTGAATTTCTGTAATTCTATATTAACCTAGAAGTATGAATTAAATTCACAACCCACAAATTTGACCTACTTGAACTAACTAAAGAAAATCTGTAAAAATGGGAGAGTCTGTCTTTGGTTCTCTCTTTATTTTCACCACACAGGAAATTGCCAATTTATAAGTGAGTTATTTTCCAAGTTTATTTACATGTCAGTTTTTTGAAACTTAAGATGAATATTACCCTAGAAGCAATAAATGGGGATTAAGTTTATCCTAAAAAAAAAATCTATAAATGCTTTATTTAGCCTTATAGCATAGCTGAAAGACTTGCAATGAAATATTATGGAAAGCAAACTGTTTCAATACTGATAACTAAAAAAAATGGAAAGTTAAATTGAATAAGTTTATTATTCTTAAATGCTCTAGGAAGAATATATTTAATTGGAAGAGAAAGCACATTAGACATTTGTGAGAATTCTGAAGGGGACTTCTGAGCTTTTCAAGGTCTTTGAGGGTTTTGTCACCAATTCTGCATTACGGCTTAATTTCACTTGAATACATAACAACACGCATTACTTGTGCTGTTAAAGTAAGTTTATAATCAAGCGCCTTTCCCTTTCTTTGTCACAGGTATTCTCTAATATTAACCTTGATTTTTGTCAACAATGATGAGTAATTTTTAACTGATAATTGGAATGGGAAAAAGAGTGATGATAGAGAAAGATTTTTCTAGCAATAACTAAACATGCACTGAGAGAAAAAGAGGGAGGGAGTTACAATGGAAAAGTACTGGAGACGGCGAGGGGTGGCGGGGACAGAAAACAAGCGCATGTAGGAAAATGTTAACTTGAGGTCCTTTGGTTCCTGGAGTGTGTGTGCATGTGTGTGTGTGTGTGTGTGTTTGCTCACACACACAGAAAACAAAGGTGAGAGGGAGAGAGAACAGTATGATTTCTTGATACCCATCCTTTAAGGTTTTTAATCTCAATTGTTTCTTTTGAGAGTAACATGCGCCAAAATGGTCCACGATTCATACAATCTTTTAAATACAAAATATAATGGCCTATTTATGTCTTTACATACTAAGCATTGAGAAGAGGCATAATACATAAGCTTTAGAATATCAGAGATTTTGCATAAAACTTGTATGTTAGCTATATTATTATAAAACATTTTTGTATTTTGGCCTCCAGGACCTATGCAAATTATTGAAGTGATAATGTACTAAAATTCAGTACCATAGCTGTATTAGGCAAGGACCCAAAAAAACATCCTCAGCGCCTTTAACATGCTCCTGTGCATTGGGACTCCGAAGAGTGTGCTCTGCTTTCCACATGAGTCTGAACTTTTCTCAAGGTGTGTCTGTCAATGTTAACGTTCTGTAAAACACTCTGGGAAAACCAAAGTTAGCATCAGGAATAAGACAAAGATTCCCACTAACACCCCTATTGTCCAATAGTGCTTTTGAAGAGCTAACCAGTGTAGTGAAACAGTGTAGTAAAATCTATCGAAACTAACAAAATGGTTCAGAAGAAAAAAAGAAAGCAATATTTTTCACTCATACTAACAATCAGTTGAAAAATATAATAGGAAAATATGGTCCGCTCATAATAGGAATTAAAAAGAGAGAGAGAGAGAGAAATCACCCAAAAGAAAAATGGGCAAAGAATATTAACAAGCAATTAAAAGAAATATGCAAATAGCCAATTAACATATGAACAGATGTTCAAACTCAATAATAATCAAAAAAATATGAATTAAAACAAGATACCATTTTCTCTTTATGAGAAGTGAAATGATTAAAAACGTGGGTAATATCCTATCTTGACATGAAATATGGAAGGAAAAGACACTCTCATAAAAGTAGTATTACAAGTAGTATTACTCAGAGTCCAGACAGGAAACAAAGAGCATACTCAAATTGGGTAATTTGAAGAGCATTTCATAAAAAGATTATTCCTAAGGGTGTGGGCAGGGTAGTGGGAACCCAGAAGGGACAGGGTGGTTCCCGGGGCTAGAAGCAGAATGACAGAGCTGAACAGAGAGGCTCACCTACCAGAATAGTGATCTTGAGTCCAGGGAGGTAGCCAGTGCTTAGCAACCCCACAGGGAGAGCAATACCTCAGCTAACTCTTTCTTTCTTCTCACCATCTGCTGG
>NW_006442103.1:1597333-1610918 GCF_000325575.1 Pteropus alecto | reverse complement strand
CTACCATCAACCCAGCCCTACCATAAGCCAGAAGACGAGGGACCGGATCCTCCCAAGTCAGTGTCCCAGAGCACAAAATAGGGTGACAAGGGTAGAGGGCGCACCCAGGGGGGAAACAGAAGATATCCAGCATGTAAATGTTAGGGAAAGTATAAATTAGTAAAGCCAAATTGTATGACACTTTGCAATATATATCACACATTTAAATATTCACATATACCACAGTATTTGTTTAGTCATTTAAAAAAGTCAGTGAGAAAAATATCAAAATATAAAAAACCCATAGCAGTGGTCGTCTCTGAGGAGGGTTAGGAAGAAAGCTCTAGGCTGTAGGCTCAGCCAGGTCTGGGTTCTAGTGTGCACCAGCTTCATTATACTAGTACTACATTTACACCACCCTTGAAAAGTAATTATCTACTATTTTCTCAAAATCTCTCAAGACAGTACTATCATGTGTGTTCACACAATTTTTTTTTCATAATCTTTATATTTATGTGATGTTTCTGATATAATCAAAACATCAACATTAAGGATAATTTTTAATCAGAAAGATGGAATAGTAAATCCATGATTTCCTTTTATGTCATCCCTGATTTATTGTTTAACTTAGATATATATAAATCCTATCTAGGCTCCAAGGTCTTTATTTATGAATATATGCTAACATAGACTATTTTCAGAATTGTGCTTAGAAATTTTATGAATTCTTTTATGGTCTCTGACAATGACCAAAATGTCAAGAAAATACAAGAGATCATGATATTACCAGACTCCTTTTCTCAAAGTTAAAACTGAGTTCCTTTAGGAGAAATAAGAAGACACCGGGCTGCTAAAGAAGCACTAGATTAGAGAAAGAATGAGTTAACCACCACTTGTTAGTCGCTTGAATTAAACAAGTTGCTTGATCTCTTAGCCTCCATTTTCTCCACTTTTGAGTAGTTGTGCATATTAAAGCCCTTCGTAAACTGTTATGTGCTATATGTGGGAGTCTGAATTATTTTCCTCAAAAATTGTCCTTAGGATTTCAAAGGCGACTGATTGAGAAACACAACATATTTCACAGATAAAGCCAGACCATTTTAAGTGAGTTACTGTTGAATGCTTTGGGTGAAGAAATCATGGCATATATTTCACACACAGCAATACAAGTAAGAATTAACTAGAAAAAAGTTGATCGGTTGAGGGAAATAGAGAACATCTTGCTCTAACTCACTCACACTTTCTTTGTCTCACTGGACTTCAGAAAATTACAGTGAAGTCTTGACTGGAGATTGCATATTCCCTGGCAGGTTAACCTTTCTACACTACAGGATTTGGGTTCAAAAGCTGATGACAAAACTACCATGTGTCTAAAAATTGATCTTTTCAATTCTACCGTGCAAGCAGGTTCAAACTGCTATGACTGTTAACTAACCCCTGAATCCTGTCCAGGTAGTTGAAGCATAAACTTAAGATAAGATTTATATGACAGTCAAAGTAAAAAATTCCAGAGCACGCACATCCCCACCCTACGCCCCTTCCCATCTCGGTTTGACAAAAAGCAGATTCTACAGCCTTAACCCAGTTCCACTGAAAGGAATAAAGTGTACAGTTTGAAATAAAATAAGAATGTAGCACTTCACACAATATTTTCAAGTATATATTTTATAGATGTGTACAGTTTGAAATAAAATAAGAATGTAGCACTTCACACAATATTTTCAAGTATATATTTTATAGATGTCTAGTCTTACAGAATGTTCTCCTTGTGCGTATTTTTTTGTAGAGAAAGGATAAGCAGATTACACTGTTGTCTTTTCTCATTTGGATAAATGTTGTAGTATTAGGCCAATGATAAGATATCAACTACTTTTATTTCGAAATTATTTCAGTTCTAGACAATGATCTGTTTGGCTTTGTTCAAAATCAGCTCCAGGATGATCTTTCTACTTCCATTAACTATGAAATTAAATAGAGGAGGCAATTTTTAAAAGAGAAATATTGCTTTTAGCCTGAAACCCTAAGTGTTGAGTTTCTGCCTGCAGTGAGTTTTTTTCAATTAAATTATAAACCATGGGTAATAGAGATTTATAATGGGAGTGCTGATACAATCTTAACTATAGGGAAACCATCCGACACGCTCTATGCAGTATAGGGATGGATTATCTGCATTAAATTATCTTTAGGAAATGCAAACAAAACAAAGAAAAATGTAAAGCTTGTTGCATTATTAGCATAAAATTAAAGTCCTTGAATGCATAATTGTTCCATACTCAAAGCATTAACAGATTTTATTCTTAGAGTTCAAAGACCTCCTAATTAATATGCAAAATGGCCTCATTTTATAAGCAAGTTTTTTTTTCTGCTCAGAGACAGTTCTTTGCTAGAGAAAAATACTATGAAGTTTAGAAAACACTAACTAATGTTGATATAAAAACCCGCACACCATAGAGCAAAAAACAATAACAACTAGATGCTATTAGAATATTTATTTCTTCAGTCTATATATAACTACAAATTGCATATTTAACCAAATAATGCTTAGCTTAAGATTAAGTTTATAAAATATAAAGAGAAAGCACAGCCTTTCGCTAGAAAGGTTTACCTACTTGTATAATAATTTTTTTAACTATTAAAAAGAAAGAAAATCCAATAAATTCTGGACCTAGTAGTGCAAATTTAAATTATATGACTCAAAGTCTAATTTTAAAGAGCAGGCTTCCTCCAATTTATATGGCCCTAGTGACTAAGATTTCTAACAAGAAAAAAAATAATAAAGTTTAAATTGCACAATTAAAAACAAAGTACACCAACAAATGGATGGCTCTCCAGAATTCTAATTTTTCTAAATAAATATCAGAATACTATAATCCTTGGAAGTTATTTACTGGGTCATTTTCTTTATTAAATTTCCAGTGTGGACAGTATAGAACAACAGATTTTTATTCTCAGTATTTATGTATTTTTAAATAATTTATGCTCTTTAGAGTATTTGAGACATTGTAAATCAAACTATAATCACCACAACATTGCCATGTTTTAGAAAATGTAACAATTTCTTTTGGTCAAGAAATGATGTTCCTATAAGAGAGATCTGAGGTCATAAAATACAGTGCAGTACCAAATGTGTCTCACTTGCTTGAACAACAACATATCAATCTACAGAACTCAACCTGCAGCTATAACACTGGGTTCACCGCCCGTTTAGAAATTATACTCTTAATATGCAGTATCCTTATGGCAAATATTGACTAAGAATCTACTGTGTGCCAGGCCGTGTGTTGGGCTCCCCATCACTACCATTAACCCATCTGAGCCTCATTTATACATATTCTTATATTCACCAACTATAACGTGTGATAGCTGGTTTTGAGATTATTCTATCCAGCAGTCCACTAAATCCTTAGTCAGAATGGTCAGGGTATGTATTCATGCCAAACACAGTAGACAAAAAGTTACTCTTTTCAAATACTCTTTGAGACTTAGAAGAAAGAAGATTAAATAATTGATTGTCTTTTTCAAGTCATAATCAATACTCAATAAGCAATTGAGAATGAATGGTTATATGACAATGTTAAATCATATTTCCATTGTACTCGAAATTAATTAAAGTGGAAAAAATACAGATTTTATATTTAAAATTCTACTTTGAATGTGAAAACTTATTAAAATATCTTGTCAATAGGAGATTCCGCTATTGTCTTATTAAATAAGTATGTACAGAGAAAAATGACATTTACCATATGCATCAAAAAAAGCATGTTCCAAAAAAGGCCCACATTATTTAAAACTTGTTCAACTCAGAAAAGGCCCACTATCCCAACAAAATGGCTGAGATTAAAATTGTTTTTATACTTTTGCCAAGGAAAAAATACAAGGCCTTTTACTAACTCTGCTAACTTTGTTAACCCAAAGGCTGAAATCAGCATTGTTATTGACAAAGGAAAAAAAAATTCTTTGATTATGATTACTTTTTGAATTTTTAGTCTTAAAATGGAATATAACAAAGTATTTTATTTATGAAGTACAGTTAACCACGTGTTCTTATACAAGCTGCCTTCTCTCTTTTTAGTATTTTATTTTCTTTTATTATTAGTTTCAAGTACATAGTACATTGGTTAGATGTTTATATTGTTTATGAAATGATCCCCGATTACTCTATCTTCCTTCTACACATAGCCATTACATTATTGCTGACTGCAGGTCCTATGCTGAAGCCACCTTCTTTTAAGGGTTTTCTAAGGCTTCCCTGAGAAATTACTACCACGGATCACTACCCATGACAGTTCTACTGTATTTCTAGCTAGTTAAACCACATCTGAAATATAGAATTCAATTCTGGGTGCTACATTTTAAGAAGGACATTGACCAATTAGAATGCCATGAAAGGCATATGTCCAGGTGAAAAAGAGAATGTATAAGTTTTGACAAATTATTCAAACAACTTGGGAAGGGAAGAATAAGGAAAGGCATATCTGCTTTCAAATATTTGAAGGGCTATCATGGAGAGATGAGAATAATTCTGTGTTGCTCTAGAGGCCAGAACTAGGACAAAAACCTATACCCATGTGTGCTATCCAGTAACAAGAACAGCTGCCCGCGAGGGTGGTACCAACCTCTGGAGGTTTTCGAGCAGAAGTAGGATGTCTGTCAAAGTAACAATTTTTTTTTTTTTTTTAATTCCTGCACTGGGTGGAAAGTTGAACTAAAAATCTGTGAGTTTCTTTGTGACTCTCAGGTTCTACTTTTCTGGATAAAATAAAATACACAAATGCAGTGCCAAAGGAGATTTTTATAGTATGTTCATTTCTCTAACAGCAAAATATTTCAATTTTCTAAAAAGTAAATATAAGATTCTGTGATACATCAAATGCTTACTCCCAACCGAAAAGAGTCATTTGGCCACTTAAAACACCCAGTATGTATTTCAAATGTAGAGCAAGTTTTAGGCATCGGATCCTGTATGTTCTATTCATACATAAATTATTGCAATCATAAAAAAAAAAAACAACTTTTATTTGTGAGGGAACCCTATGAATTTACTAGGAGTATAAATTTAGGAATAATTTTACAAATCAAAAGTAAAGAAAATTCTCTCTCCTCTCCAACAGACTAAAGCAGAATGGAGCAGACATTTCCCTAGGATGCTGCAACATTGGACAATTAAGTAGGCTTATAGATCTATGTCCTAGTCCCAGTTTTGATATGAGATGTAAGAGAGGCGTTGGGTCAGTAACTTACTTCAGCACCCACTTAAAAACAAAAAAAAGTAGTTGGATTAGACCATCTTTTTAGTCTTTTCAATTTCTAAGGTCTCTGACTTCTACATGTATGATACCCCACTTATGCATGCACCTATGCAGTCAAGCACTGTCAGCCTTCAGGAACAAACTGAAGGCTTGAACCTAAAAACAAAATTTAAAGCTTATAATTTTGAATATCAATGGAAATAATAAAAAGGGAAAAAGAAATGACGTTTAAGAAGACACATGGTGATTGGTTGGCAGACTGAAAGATGATAAACTCTCATTGGGTGATAATATCCCTAAGAACCAAGCCACATTACCCTCACGTCATAAAATCTGGAAGAAGTGTAAAGAAAGGGAGAGAAGACACAGCCAAGAAGCAAATAGGCAAAAAATAAAAGAAGAGGAAAGAAATCAATAGGCAGCCAATGGCAGAGATTACGAGAAGCATCAGGAATGGTGAAAAGAAGAAAAAGAGAAAGAGCAAGGAGAAATGGAGTAGAGAGAGCAAAAAAATAAAGGGAGGAAAAAACCCTTGTGGGAACATGAAAGCAGTGGGCTCCATTCAGAAGTGGAAGCTGAGGCTCATTCACCTCGCAGATCAGAGGAGGTCTTCCTTATATCGCAGCCATTGGAGTCATGGCCATTAGTGACAGTCCCCACACACTGAGCTTAGATTATGTTCCATCCACTCCACTTATCAGATGAGTGTAAAACATCTTTAAAATGTTTTCATCTCTCAGATGTTTCTAAAAGAGGCTTGTTAATTAAAGAACTGATCTTTGGATCATGGGGAACCTCATTCATCCAAAATGAACTGAGATGCTCCCTGGAGTGGGTTTGCGCATATATGTACACAGATGATACATAAATAGATATAAATAACTTCATACTCGAGGGTCTAGAACAAAGCCCTAACCATAAAGAAATCAAATATATTCCGTCCTCTTTCTATTCTCTACTTGGATTTCTTTGGAATTCACATGAGCGTGGGCTGACAACACAAATCCATCGATGGGCTTAATGAAAACCAAGAAGTCCACATAAGTTAAATTCACAGCAGCTTTTTCTCCATTTTCTTTTCCTGTGTGTTATTTTCATAGGAATCTGTGTCTTTGGGAGAATTCTGAGCAAAAGTGTAACATCATTCTAGGTCTACTGTCTTTGTACCATGCAAATTTCCAATATTATTATTAATAATTCTTGGAAACAGAAAGATTTTAATAAAAAAATAAAAGCACTCAAAATTGACCTGACCTTTATTAGAAACATGGGACCATAACCTAAGAATGAGCTGAGGTGATATTTCTCTACAAATAGTCAAAGGAATATTTATCTGCAGGATATGATGTGGGATGGTATTTGAAAATACTAACTTACATATCTTTTTCTCTTGCATTTTCTGTTATCCTTTCTCAACCTGAACAGCTAGGGCAGCCCACCTTCACTGCAAAAGAAGATGTCTGTTCAAGCTGGACACAAGTAAACAAAAGAATTAAATTCTTAGACAACATGTTTTGAAAGCTTACATTGAATTAAGAAAATCCAGATTTCTAAGAATTCCAAGCAAAAGTTTAAGCCATAAATAATAGATTTGGAATAATTTACAATCAATTCCATTTTAGCTTATTATTTGTACTAGGTATCAAACTTCTTATCTATCAGGACTAGATTTGATGATAAATGACAGAAAACGTAAAATGTGGCTTAAAGCCATACAGGTATATTCTTTCACATTAAAAAAAAAAAAAAAAAAACACATTTAGAAGGTATCTCCTATTTTCTGCTCCACTTTCATCCTCAAGCTCAGTGCATAATCCAAGACTGCCACTGGCCTTTCTGCCAGCATGTCCACATTCCAGGCAGTAGAACGGAGGAAGGGCTGCGGTGACAGTTCCAGTGAGTCAAGTCTTTCAAGAAGCCTTCCTGGAAATCACATACACTTCCATTTACCCAGAATTTAGTCCTGTGGCCATACCTAGCTTTCAGGAAAGCTGCGAAATACAATTTTTATTCTAGAGAGCAACGTATCCAGGTAAAAATTACTTTAAAAATTACTAAGAAAGAAGGTTGAAATGGAAATTAGGTAAACATGGAGTGATTTCTACCAGCCTTAGCTTTTCTTTCTCCAGAGGATACAATCTCTGGACTGGGGGTTAAAAAAGCTTGAGAGAAGATGTTCTGAGAACAAGAGAGAGAGAATAGAGCCTAGAGGTAAGAAAGAACCAGGCAGACAAAAGCAGAGGTGGTGTCAGAGGCCCACCCAAGAGTGAGCCAGGGGACATTCGAGTAAGCCCCAGGGAACAATGTGAGAGCTGGGTCGGTGCTCCCCCACTATCCGGGTTCCATGACAGTATGCATCATATCTCACCAGCACAGAGGAGCTGTGTCAGTCCGCCTGCCCACTGGTTTCTGGCAAGGGCCTCCCAACAGCACACTAGCCTATTAGTGCACTAGAAAAAAACATGCTCCTCTAGGCCCTGAGGCTTGCCACTGAAACAAAAATTATGACTCTAAACATCAAGATGGGTTCTGTGATCATAGGTTTTGTTTTGTTTGAGTTTTTAATGTACAGTCACATGTACACGAACCAGTCTTTCCTGAATCCAAAGGAGCTGGACTTTCTCTAGTAACACCATTTGTATCCATTTCATATAACTCAATATCTACCAAGCTTTCTATAAGCATGTTTCTACCCTTAAAAAACTTCCAATCTAGTAATGGGGACAATAAAAGTATATTTAAAACTATAACACAGAGTATGTACTAAGAAAAAGGAAGGAAGGAGGAGAGGAAAAGGGAAGAACTAACCTCAGTTAAGGTCCTACTATGTACTTCACACTGTGCTTGGTGCACTTGTACATTATTTAAGAGGTAAGAAGTGGTATTATTCTCATTTTACGTATGGGAAAACTGAAGCTTTCTACAAGAATTCAGACTAGAACAATTATTGATCCCACAATAGGGGTCAAACTGTTAAAAGAAAAAAAATTTCTGGAAACAGAAAAAAAACACTCAACAGATGCTTGGCAGAATGGACAAGAGTAAAGGACATTTCATGAAAAAGGACAAACCTGTGTATCTGTAGAAGAAAAAATAAGGAGTATTTATCCAGTTTAGCTTGGGCAAAAAGATATGTAGAGGATGAGTGGAAGATAAAAGCAGAAAATCATGGTTTGTGATCAAATTCAGAAGGCATTTCAAAAAAACAGAGTGAAGAGTTTACAACTAATCCAGTAGGAAATCGTAATGATATGATTATTTTAGGTAGATTTATCTAGTTCAGGTCTACCAATACTTATTCACAATTCTAAAATCCAAACATTCTAAAAATCAAATATATGGGTTTTTTTAATATAATTTACTTGGAGACAAACAGAACTCGTTTTGCATTAAAGTTTAATTAACATGAACAATTTGGGACCATTTATACTCTTTATGTTATTTAATGTGAAATTCATATACTTCACTGCAAAATAATGTGTGATTCAGGATCCTGTCCAATTCTCACTAAGGGGATTTTGTAATAGTGTTTTCTCCACATTTCCTTTCTAAAACTGCAAGAATTAAAAAGAAAAATCTACATGCTAAAATACATCTGACCCCAAGAGTTTTAAATGAGGGATTATTGACTGTAGCCATGTAAGGATGGGATCAGGGGAGAACAGAGGTGAGAAGACTCGTTCGGAGACTTCCAATAGTCCTAGCCAGAAAAAATAAGAACCTGACGTACAGTGGCAGCCATGAGAATAGAAAAGATGGGTGAATATAAGAATCACTGGGAATTAGACTGGCAGCTAACTGGATGCAGTGGACTGAGGAATAAGTCAAAGGAAAGTCCAAGGTTAGTCCTGGGAGCTTTGTGATAGTTTTAACAACAGTATCAACAACAACAAAAGCAAGATTGTTAATGAGTCCATTTTAATCATGTTGGATATGAGCTGTTGGCAGAACATCTAGGTTGTGGTGTCAGGCAGAGAGTAAGAAATGTGTTTAGAATTAGGAGAGAAGTGAGAACCTGAGGTATAACTCTGGGACTCAGCTACATAGAGGGGATAATGAAAGCTCTGGAAATTGATGAAATTCTCAAGGAATAAAGAAGGGAAAGAACACATAAAACTTTGGGAAAAAACTAGCACTTTACAACAGAGCTTTCTTAATCGCATGAAGGGTCTATTGCTGAGATGAGCAGAGAGTAGAAACCCCTTAATGACGGAGAAGAAAGTCGTCAGATTCCTCTAGGGTTTGCCTAGAAAGGAGCACAATTCCAGAATTCCCTCCTCATAACACTTCGGGGTGTCTGTTGCCAACAATGAACTGAGCAAACACAAGTTTAGAACTCTGGAATGATGCCCCAAAGCAGATGAGTTCACTTTTTTGAAAAATCAATATATGTCCTCAAGTCCACATTTTTTACACTCCTACACTAGTAGAAATGTAACTTTTGTGCAATCTATTATTGTGGCCAGTTCTGACTCAAGAGGAGCCATTCTGGCCAAAGTAAACTACAGTTTTTCAAGCTGTTAACTTTTTTTTGTAAATGGTATCTTTCTTACCGATGCTACTGCAGATTCACAGCAGTATTTAATGTTTTGTAGCAGTGAAAACATGGAAGGAAGAGATTACAATGAGTTAAGCAGACATGAACTGAAAGCCACATTCCTCGCCTCTAAAAGCAAAGCCACAAATGGGATGTTTCTTGAGAGGCGTGATGCCTAATTTTACATGTCAATTTGGCTGGGCCACACTGCCCAGGTATTTGGTCAAACATAATTCTGGATGTTCCTGTGAGGATGTTTTAGGGTAAGATTTACATTTAAATAGGTGGACTTTGAGTGAAGCAGATTGCCCTCTATAATGTGGGTGGGCCTCATCCAATCAGTTGAAAATATGAATAGAACCAAGGACTGACCTCCCTCGAGCAGGAGGGAGCTCTGCCAGCCGACGGCCTTCAGACTTCCGCTGCAGCGCCAGCTCTTCCCCAGGTCTCTAGCCTGCTGGCCTTCCAACGCTGGCTCTTCCTGTGACTCCAGCCTGCTGGTCCACTCAGCAAATTTTTAATTTCACAGACTCCATAATCACTGGAGCCAATTCCTTAAAAATAAACAAATACATATCCTATTGGCTCTGTTTCTCTATAGAATCCTGACTAATACAAGAGAAACGGAAATAAAGCAACATAACGTTGGGTGACCTAAAGAAATTGAAGGAATTAGAACATATGATCCAGATTGTTTTGGGAAAAAAGCAATCTAGTCAAAAACCAAATTGTGAAAAGTAATCTAGTCAAAAACCAAATAATTCCATTACTCAACTTTTATCACTTCTTGGTAATTAATTTTTATTTATCATTGGCAGTTTTGCAGCCTTTAAATATTTTTGTTTATTTTTCATAATATGGGGGCATTGCTCCTATTTTCAAATCTATTTCAAATTCATTTTCCTGCCCTATGCTACAAAACTGTACAACCATCTTTCTTAGCATGTCAAATGATCTCCATATTACCCATACAATCATTAATCTTCACTCAGTTGAATGTTAATTGGGAATCATATTTTTAGCTTTCTGAGACTGGAATGCCCCTTACGACATGTATGTCAGCAGTTCGACTTTTCACATTCGACTGCCTCGCTTGTTTTCAGGAACATATGATTACAGGTAGTGCAGTTCCAAACAAATGTGCTATATAAACACAAGGGCTCATTTACCATCATCTTTTTTATATTTATCTTTCAAAGAATGTTCCGTCTACTAACCCTAGTCTTCATTGACAAAAACTAGAACACAGGTATTTTCACTTTTAATGTTCCACAAATTGGCGTTTGTTCTTAAAGTTAGGATGGTATCTATCATTTTGCTTTGAAACTGTTCCTTTTATAAGTTATTTCAATTAGCCATTCCCAAAATCCAGTGCAAACAACAACAAAATACAAAAAACAAACAAACAAAAAAAACACTGATGTTTTATTTAAAAATTTCTGTCTTCCATTTCATTTTACCAGCCCAAGTACAAATTCGGAGAAAAGCTTCTTAAGTCCCGCCGTTTCAAACTCCTTTTGTAACTCATCCAACGATGAGTACTCTCTGACTTCAAATGCCAGGAACCTGCATTATACAAAGGAAACTCATGAATACGCCTAGATCTGTCAGAGTATAATTATCGATTCAGTTGCTTTTCCACCCGCAATGGTACTAAATTATACCTTTTGTGTTCTGCCTGTACTTTTGTTTCAAATAGTACACTAATCATTTTCTCTTTGCATTTCTTTCCACTTGAGTCCACATCTATTTTGGAAGTTTTCTGAAGAATCAGGTACTCCTAAATGATAAATCAGTACGTTAAACACATATCTTACTCTGAATCTCAAAGTCCTGGTTTTAAAAGAGCTGTAAACCTGCAGGTTTATTTTCATGCTTGAGGAGCACTCTCTTTCTGAATCAAGCAGTAACAGAGTTACCGTGTTTCTACATTCTTGGCAGCATAATGTACTAATGCAGGAGGTAAGAGCGACATCACCCAACTACTCAGGTTGAATTCTGGACTGGACAGCCTATGAGCTGTGATTCTGGATGGGCTGCTTAAACCCTCTGTGTCTCCAAAATGGTTCTCATCACAGCACCCACCTTATGGGGAAGTCGTGATGATCAAATGAGTCAATACGTGCAAAGAACTTAGAGGAGTGCCTGGCACAGAGCGCTATGACACACTCAAAGTAGTGCCAGCTACTGCTGTCATTATTGTTACCACTTCAGTGTCTGGATGATGTTAACAGGCACACAGCACTTGTCACTCCAAACTGATGGCATCTATGAATATGTACCTTTAATTCTCAATCCAGATCTATAACCTTATAAAAAAACAAATATTTAAAATGAATTAAATATTTACATCAAATGGCATTTTAGAAAGTTAATTAAAAAAAAACTCTTTAAAAAGTATACTTTCTCTACATTAGCAGAGTCCTAGTCACATGAATAAATACTTGTTAATTAATTGATAGATCCAGTCTGAGTAATATCTGCAAAGCAGGTGCACTTAGCCTAATGTGCCTGGGATGGCTTAAAGAAAATTCTGAGCCCTTAAGGGAAATATGAGCAAGAAAATTAACTTCTATTCATTTTGCCAGCCAGTATCTTACCCAAAAGGATCGAGTTTTATAGATATGTTATAAGTCACCTTAAAACATATGGTTCCTTGGTCAGAACCCAATCCATGACCTATATTAAACCTGAATTACTTATTGTATCTATATGCTATAACCCAGAACTAATCTGGCTAACCAAATGCCAAACAAGTTCTGTAGTCAGAGCCCTTCATGAAAAAGGTAGGTAGGCAGTTAGTCTACAAATCTTTAAAATCATAGGTTGTGCAAACTAAATCTGTTTTAGATAAATTCAGTTGTAACAATTCTTGACCCAAACCGTCTGAAAGCATAAAACCAGTTAAGTGATTTGTAGCTCTTTTAAAATTTAAAATATAATAAGCAGCTTTTCTCATCTGGTCCCACGTAAATCAGGTTAGATGAGTTTAGAATGAGAACTTGAAAAATCAGAAGATGATGATTTTGAAAGCGGCTGCCGAGACAAGTCAGGTGGAAAGCAGAATGAGGTAGGAGGTGACAAACTGACAGCCCTAATGATTCCACTTCCACTCGCACTAAGTCCTGGTTAGGAGGGACCAGCTCCTCTTTCCAGGAATTATATAGCAAATTAAAGTGTCAGAATGTACCTTTAACTGCCAAAAAGTTAAAAATTTTTGCAGGCTACCAAAATATAAACCTTGCTTGACTAACTAAGGAAAGAAATATAAATATCCACCATGTGCACATTTATAAAGTTGAGGCTAATTACTGAAACAAACATTCATGTACCACAGAGATTTTTTTATAACTTCTCACATTAAGTGGCATAATTTTTAAAATAGAATATTCTGTTTATTCTTCAAGTTTTGCAAATCTGTAGTTCTAATTAGAAGTTAAAGGTATTCTTACCCAAAAAATAGAACTGTATTAACATGGTAATAGTAAAAGTGAAAACATCTAAATGATTAATCTGTCCCATTGCTCTAAAACACACTATAGACACACCATTTTAGCAGAAAATAGCTAAATTCCTATTCAACATTAAACTTTTTGGCACCTTGATGTTGTTTCTTTCTCCTTGTAGTAAAATCAGTATTATTTTACCCATGAACATCAGTCTTCCTGTCAGCTTTAGATCTGAAGCCCACTTCTCCACAGTTTTGACATATTTAGTCTTTGCTCTCATGTGATCTAAATGCAAAAGAGTTATCCACAATCCGTCATCCACAGCCGTGCTTGCTCTGAAAGTACACTTTCCACTGCCACTTCCCATTTCT
>NW_006442103.1:1584334-1597300 GCF_000325575.1 Pteropus alecto | reverse complement strand
CTGAACCCAGAGGACCAGCTCATGAACCATCGGTTCCGACAAAAGGTTCTCCGCTTGCTCAAGTAACTTCTCCTTCACAGCCGCACACTGGGCCCTGGTCAGGTGCTCAGAGGTAACCGAGATAGCCGGTAGACAGGAGGGGTAATTGACCGGTAAATGGAACACCAGTTCTAAGGGTACTTCTGCATCTGTCAGTCCTTCGGCTTTCGTGAGAATTCTGAAAACGGTCCCATCTGTCTCTGGAAAGCATCCAAAAATAATGATTAGCTGCACATAATTTGATTTGAATAGAACACTAACAAGTTAAAATTTTTGTTTCAAGTATCAATTTATTTGTCATGTGAAAACTGAGTTATGTTTTGAAAAGACACATAATAGTGAGAAAGCCCTGAGTTACAGAATATTTCCTTCAACCACACATATATAGCCATGGAGTCACACATGCTAGCACCCAGGACTTCACTGGCCTTTACACTTGCTCTTACCCCATTTTTCTTCAGACTACCAATAAGGTTTCTCACCATGAAATGTTTCCTACCCAGACTTAGTTGATAATTCTGGAAACCCCTAAATAAACTCACATGAACATGCAAGGAAACCACATCATGTATCTATAAAATCAGTAATTAATTTAAAAGTTCTACTCTGAATCCAGCGAAGGTCATTTCGTGGTCAGTCCACACCGAAGCAAATAAACCCTGGAAGCCTGAGTGGCGGTCGGGTTGCAGAGAACTAGTGACTGCACAATACAGTGACTGCCTGGACCCGTTCCATCTTACTCACATATGTGACTACCGGTGTAACATGAAGGTAGCAAGATGAACTAAAATTGGGCGGACATCCATTCGGCCATTTCTGGCTCCAGAAAAAGGAGGAGGAGCACGCGTAGGACACGAGATAAAACACTCCGCTCTCTTTCGGATTTGCTCCACTTCACCCCTCTGACGTGTTCCACACCGCTTCACCCCGCTTTTCAGAAAGCTGATAAAACGTCAGGCTGATACATTCTGCAGAGGCAGAAGCACACAGATCAGAAACAGTGTAGAACAGAACTTGGTGCAGATGAATCTCCTTAAAGCTACTGCCTCTCTCCTCTCGCTCCCCTGCTCCTCTCTCTGCTTGCCCTCAATTCATTTTCCCTCCCGAGAGGCAGTCAAACCTTTCTCATTTTCATACCTGGATTGTTGCTCCACGGCCTCAACAACAGAAACCTGAATGCCGCCCCATGTTAAAGAACCCAAAAGAGCGTTAACATGGCTCCCTAGCCATCTGACTCCACTGATATGAATGCCTCTGTGACCAACATTAATTCGTCTGGGACCAAACAGCTGTTACACGAGTCTTTTCTTTAATGGAATATTCAGTATCAACTGCAAAACACTATCTTTTTAAGACACCACTTGGAAACACAGGCAGTAACCATTATAAAGGCCATATTGAAATAATAGAACCAAAATTTGTTTTTATATAAGTAAAATGTATACTGCACAAAGAAAAAATTTTCAAATCTAACTCAATACATTATTATAGAAGAATCCATCACCAGCTTCTCAAAACCCTTCCTCCAATCAGTTACTTAGCCTTCTTTAAAAAATATATTTTATTATTAAAGATGGCTCTATGTATATCAATTAGGTGAGTACATTTCACTATGTGAAATGGGCATTGTAAATAGACATAAACAACATATGACCATCAGGCTAAATAAATTCTCCAGAAATCATCTTGGGAGTCCACTTTCTCTCTCAAGGGGGAGGCTTAACATAAAGATCTTGGTTCACTCATCATTCAACGAACATTCACTGAGCACCTACTAGGTCCAAGGCACCTATCCTGGTCTCTGAGAAAAAACAATGGGTGAGACACCGATCCTGTCACATTGACTCAATCCAATGGTTCATAACATGAAACAGTAGACAAATTCAAAGTGATCTTCCTCAACTTCTCATCTACAACTCAAAATGTATTATTATTTATTATCTATGTTTTTATAAACATAGTATATACAATTTATATAAACATGTTTTATATATAAGCTCCTTCCTCAAATATTATATTTATAAAACACTATATATATCAAAGCTCCTTTCTCAAACATTACCAGTGAGCTCCTCATTGCCACTCTATAGACAAAAGTTAACTCAGCCAGGCCTGCACACTCCCAAGAAAGGCCTGTGTTCAGGACTGTCCCTTGGCTGGCTCCTGAGAGATGAGCTCTATGCCCTAGAGATAGTCTGCCTGACAGGAGTGTGGCCTTGAGCTACATGGTACCAGTCTGATTCAATAGTGTAAGCTAACAATGTGACTTATGGTTAATCTTATTCTGAGGGCTCAAGTCTGAGAATCTGATGTCAGCCAAACAGGTAAGGAAGGTACATGCCTGACCTCCAATAAAAACTTGGATACCAAGACTCAAGTTCACTTCCCTCATTGGCCATACCTCTCCCATACTGTCACACATCGATGCTAAGAAAAGTAAGCATGTTTGTGTGGCTCCCCTGGAAAAACATCTGGAAGCTTGTACCCAGTTTCTCCTGGACTTCAATCCATGCACCGAATTTTCTCTTTGCTGATTTTAATCTGTGTTCTTTTGTTGCAATAAACTATAACCATGAATATACCAGGATTTCTGAGTCCTAGCAAATTGTCAAGCCTGAGGGTGGTTTGGGGACTACCACCTGTATTCGATGGCCTTTATCCCGTCCTGCCTTTCCACAGCATCTGAACCTACTGAGCCAATTTCCTTCCCAAAATCCTCTCTTCTCATAACTCCCAGACACCACATCATTCTGGCTTTTCCCTTACATCTTTAATCATTCCTTTATTGCTTTATCTTCCTTCCTAGCCCCCTAAATGCACAGGCACTCTTTAAAGCATAATTCCATCGAACAACTTCTTTGTTCCAGTCACCCAAGCTTGACTCTTTTTACTCGTCTCTGCTTCATATTTTGTATTCAACTGCCAAAGTCCTACCCCAAGTCCTCCAGTTTTGCATTCGCAATACCACTCTCCTAAGTCAGGCCTTTCTCTGCTTTTGGCAATAGTGGTCTCCTGACCACCTGCCTCTCCCCCACACCAAAATATCCTATGCCAATCTCCCAGGATGACGAATTACAAATCCCTCTATCCAACTCCTAGAGCCAGCCCGCAACTCCAACCTCCTCTCTCCTTATTCCTGGCTCCAGCTAACCCACATGCACCGTCCTGGACACAGAGCCTGCTTTCCCCTCTCTGACACTTGCTCCTGCTATGCTATCGGCCAAGTGGGTCCTTAACTCTTCCCTTTCTGCCTACTGGAATCTTTGTTCGACTGCCAAAGCACCTCTCTGAAGCCTGACCTATGATTTCCATGGTACTTTAGACTTATTTTGTGAGATTTTCATACCCAGGATTATTGTGGTTGAACCAAATTAACTATTTTCTTCACCATTGGAATGTATCTTTTTTTTTTTTTTTAAGACACAACCCAAACAACAATGGGTTACACAAAACTTTAAATTTTACAGCCATACAGCTCTGAGCATTATGCCGTTAGCTTATAATCATGAGTCTCACAAATGCAAAAGTCCTTATCTGTGATAGGCTAAACAATGGCCCAATGCTACTTGACAAGGCAAAAAGGACTTTGGAGATGTGATTACGTTAAGGATTCTGAGATGGAAGGTTAACATGGATTGCCCAGTGGGTCCTAAATGTAATCACAAGCGCCCTTACAAGAGGGAGGCAGAGGGAAGTTTTACCACAGAAGAAGGCAGTATGATCACTGAAGCAGACGCTACACCACTGGCTTTGAAGATGGAGAAGGGGCCATGAGAAATGCAGTTCTAAAAGCTGGAAAAAGCAAGAACACAGATTCTCCCCAGAGCCCCTAGAGGGAACCCAGCCCTGCTGACCACTTGATTTCAGCCCTGTAAAACTGATTTCAGACATCTGACCTATAGAACTATAAGGGAATAAATATATGGTAAGCCACCATGTTTTTGGTCATTTGTTATAGCAGCCACAGGAAACTAATACAGTGTCCATGCCTAGAAAGCAAGCTTTTCCTCTCAAGCAAGAGTCCCTTTCTGACCAAAACCCTGAAACGCGCAGTGTTCTCCAGTCTCGGCCATATAAACACCCACCTGGTCCTCCCCACTATGCTGAAATAACTGACAGAAACAGGTGGTCCAGGGAGAAAGTCTTGAAAGGCTATTAAGTTGGTCATCTAAATCCTTAGCAATTTTCATTTTTTTTCTTAGTAATTTTCTGGTCCTAGTCATCAAACAGAAAAACAGTGGGAGAAAATTCTGACTTTTGCCTTTGAAAACTGTGAAATTATTAGATATGTTTAGAAGAATGCCTGCTTTAATTCTTTTAATAATTGAAAAAAGATAGCATTCTTCCTAATTGGTTTTCTTGGTGGCTCCCTGCCCCACCACCCACCCACCCCAAACACACACTGGAGCTGCAAACTAAAATCACGCAAAATAATGCTCTCTCTGTAAGAAAACGAAAAGTCCAGTAACATGCTCCATTCCTCTGATATTTAACGTAGTAATAAATTTACACATTCTTTTAAAAACTCAAGTTCTCCCTAAAACTCTAGAATTATGTAAATTACCCTTCTATCTCTCATCTGCCTTAGTTTGCAATGCCATTAAACTCCTTTTTACTTCAGAATTCATGCAACCACATGTACTGTCAGTCTGATTTTGGGGAGTTTGTTTTTCATTTTGGTTTTTTAATTAAAAAAAAAAAAAAAACAAACAAAACAGGGTTCCAGCCAAGATGGCAGAGTAGGTAAATGCTGTGTTCACCTCCTCGCACGACCACATCAAAATTATAACTAAATGACAGAACCACCATCACTGGGAGTCACCTGAAGGCTAGCTGAACAGAAGTTCTACAGCTAGGGACAAACAGAAGAGGCCATCTTGAGACTGATAGAATGGCTTGGTCCCACACCCGTGTGTGGTGGTTGAGAATCGGGAGGATTATCTTGGTTGCAGAGGACCCCCTGGAGGGGCGAGGGGTCCCAGCCCCACACCAGGCTCCATAGTCCAGGGTTCCAATGCCAGGAAGAGAAGTCCCCACAACTTCTGGCTGTGAAAACTAGAAGAGACTGTGGCTGAGTGAGATGGAAGGCAGCTGGAGTTGCAGATAATCTTCTTAAGGAGCCCACAAGTGGACTTACTCAGTGATGGACTCACTTGCTCTGAGCTCCAGCACTGGGGCAGCTACTTGGAAGATTTCTGGCATGTAAGGGGAGGAACTGAGTTGTCTGGCTTCACGACGAGGGTTGGAGGGGCAGTTTTCTACCAGACAGACGTGCTGGTAGAAGCCACTGTTCCTTTGTTGAGCCCTCCCTCCTCTCGGTGTGTAGACACAGACAGCCACCATATCAGGTCTCCATCAACCTGTAACACTGGTCACCCAGCCCTGGTGGTTCCCTGAGACCCCGCCCCACACAACTTGCAGGCCTACCCAAGCTGCTTCTAGTGGCTTTTCCATGCAAATGACCTTTCTTGGTCCATGCTGCAGACTTTCCTAAAATCTCTCAAAGGTTCTCAAAACCCAAACAAACAGCATCTGGCCTTGGTGTGCCCTGTACCTCTTGGTGAGCAGCCCCAAGCCCATTACTAGCAGTTGCTGGCCTCGGTTCGTGGACTGGCCTCTCAAGGCACCTTCAAGCCCAGAGCGGGTGGTGGCCATCTGAAGATTGCTTGATGACTCTTACCAGGTGGCCCTGGGCAGGATACAGGCTGTGGCTAGAGCTCCTCCCAGGTGAACCTAGGGCTGGCACACTCTGTGGCCAGCTTCAGATGGAGCTGGAACGCCATCTAGAACTGCATCAAAAGATGACACACTCAAAAGACAGACTCAGCAGACAGCAGAGCCCTACAAAATTGAATCCTGTTCTGAAGGGTCAGCCCCTAACGAGCCAGTCCTCACAACTAATCAGCCCAAAGGTCAATACCTCCCACTGACATGCAAACAGCAACCAAGGCTCAACTACAACAGGAGGGCACACACAACCCATACAAGAGACACACCTGGAGCACCCAACCCAGGTGACCAGGGAAGACTACGCCACTGGGCCCCACATAAGGCCACTTTACTAAGACCGAGGAACAGAGCAACCCTACCTGATACATGGAAACAAACACAGAGAGGCAGCCAAAATGGGGAAACAAAGAAACATGTCCCAATTTAAAGAACAGAACAAAGCTCCAGAAAAAGAACTAAACAAAACAGAGACAAGCAATCTACCCGATGCAGAGTTCAAAACACTGGTGATAAAGATGCTCCGGGAACATGGCAGGTCAATGCGCAAATACAGCTGAAAAAAAAAAAAAAAAAAAAAAAAAAAAAAAAAAAAAAAAAAAAAAAAAAAAAAAAAAAAAAAAAAAAAAAACAGAAGAATACAGTAACTAAAATGAAGAATACCTTAGGAGGAATCAAGAGTAGACTGGGTGAAGCAGAGGATTAAATCAGCAATTTAGAAGATATGGTAAAAGAAAACACCCAAACAGAACAGCAACAAGAAAAAGGAATCCAAAAAAATGAGGATACTTTAAGGGGCCTCTGGGATAACATCAAGTGCACTCACATTCGCATCATATGGGAACCAGAAGAAGAAGAGAGAAAGCAAAGAATTGAAAATCTATTTGAAGAAATAATAACAAAAAACATCTCTAACCTAGTGAAGGAAATAGATGTATACACCCAGGAAGCATAGAGTCCCAAACAAGATGAACCCAAAGAGGCACCAAGACACATCATAATTAAAATGCCAAAAGATAAAGTAAAAGAGAGGACCTTAAAAGCAGCAGGAGAAAAGCAATTAGTTACCTACAAAGAAGCTCCCATAAGGCTGTCAGCTGATTTCTCAATAGAAACTTTGCAGGCCAGAAGGGACTGGCACGAAATATTTAAAATGGTGAAAAGCAAAGACCTACAACCAAGACTACTCTACCCAGCAAAGTTATCATTTATAATCAAAGGACAGATAAAAGAGCTCCAGACAAGAAAAAGCTAAAGGAGTTCAGCACCACCAAACCAAAATCACAAGAAATGTTAGAGGGAGTTCTTTAAGAATTAGGAGGAAAAAAAGGTAAAAAATATGAATAATAAAATGGTAATAATTACCAATATGTATCAACAATTACTTTAAATGTAAATGGATTAACTGCTCCAATCAAAAGACATAGAGTGGCTAAATGGATAAGAAAACAAGACCCTACATATGCTGCCTACAAGAGACCTGCTTCAGATCAAAAGACACACACAGATTGAAAGTAAAGGGATGGAAAAAAATATTTCATGAAAATGAAAATTAAAAAATGGTGTGGGAATAATACTTATATCAGAAAAAAAATAGACTTTAAAATAAAAGCTATAACGAGAGACAAAGATGGACTCAGTCATCCCACTTTCGGGTATTTATCCAAACAAATCCAAAACTTTACTTCAAAGGGACATGTGCATCCATATGTTTGTTGCAGCATTATTTACAATAGCCAAATTATGAAGGCAACCTGGGTATCCACCAAAAGATAAATGGATAAAGAAGAGGTGGTAAATATATACAATGGAATATTACTCAGCCATAAAAATAGAATGAAATCTTGCCATCTGCAACAACATGGATGGACCTAGAGGGTATTGAACTGAGTAGAGTAAGTCAGACAGAGAAAGACAAATGCCATATGATTTCACTTACATGTAGAATCTAAAGAACAAAATAAACAAAACAGAAACAATCTCAAAGGTACAAAGAACATTTTAATGGTTGCCAGATTGGGTGCGGGGGGAGAGGTGGTAAGGGTGAGTGAAAATGGGGTAGGAATTAAGAAGTACAAATTGGCAGTTACAAAAATAGTTATGGGATGTAAAGTACAGCATAAGGAATAGAGTCAATAATATTTTAATAACTACGGATGGTATCAGATGGGTACTAGATTCACTGGGGTGATCACTTTGAAAGTTATATAAATGTTGTATAAATCACTATGTCGTATGCTTGAAATTAATATAATATTGTATAACAACTGTAATTTAAAATTTTTTAAAATATTTTTTTAAATAAATAAAAAAGAATCTTGAAAAAAAAAATGAAAACAAAGTTGCCCCTATTTGCTTTAAGATTATTAACAGCTTAGAAACACAGTGATTAACAGGAAAATAATCTAACACTAATCTCTCTGCCCCTCCATGGCCCCAAAAAACTCTAGTTATTAAGTTTAACCCACAAACTCATCATTCTTAGTAAACATCTATGCCCTAGAAAACTTATGCCTGCCCTAGAAAACTAACATTTTCATAAGTACCCAGATAATTTTCATCTATTCTAAAGACCCTACCAAAAGATATAGGTCTTGCCTCTGGTTGAAGTTCAAATATATATTCACTATTGTTTTTCTTTTTAATAAGACACTGCCTTATAATAAGTGTAGCAACTTCCTAACTAAAACACAAACAAAAATAGGTTCAAATCTTATTCTTCCCTACAAGTATCTGGAAGAAATTCTGCTCTTAACCACACTCCAAACAACAGAAATTCAAACTAGAGATCTGAAATGAACCCCTAGATGCTACACAAATGTTATTTTTAAGTATTCACCCTACTTCATAGTCACACACAATAACAAAAGACAATGAAAAATGTAAGCTAAATTTAAGATAATGAGTTCTTCAAGATTCATTTAGGGTCTGTTAAGAAATTATATATACACCATATACAATTGACTTTCACTAGACCAGCTTTTTTTTTTTTTTTGCAATTTTTTTATATCCTCAGTAAGTCTGTGTTCAAGAAAACCACTAAGAAGCCCCCAACACACTCTCATGTGTCATCACACAAGATTTTCTTTCCTCTTGCTCCCAGCATGCATCCACTAGTGCTTGGTTTTTGTTACAGCTGAATTTTTATATACATTTAAAATGTAGTTACAGAAAATAAAAATAAAAATAAGTAAAGCTAGAAGTGTCAATCCCATCCTTTAGAAGTGAAGTTCAAGAATGAATTGGTGAGCTCAGTACCAACAATCCACAGGGGAACAGCGGAATTAGAAGGGTCAGTAGGTGACAGTCATGATTCATTTTGCAAGAAGGCCCTATGCAACCTGAACGTTAATTATAGCAGAATACAAAACTTCACTATGGAGCTACTACTGTGTAAACATATTACTTGCTATTAGGTCTTATATACCTCCCGCTGTACAACTTTTTGATCTGTAAAATAATTTCCAGAAATGCAACTCTGCATATAATAAGCACTGACTATGGCAATATAATCTCTGTGGCCCCAAATTACTTCATCAGGAAAATTAAGATTTATAACAATACCAATCCCATCTATCTCACAGGTGTGCACACACACGCACCCACACACACTCCCCTGCAGAATTATCTTGCACATAAGTGGTGTCATACCCATCTTTCTCTGGCTGTTCATTCTCATTCTTTCTCTCTCTTGCTCTCTCTCACTCTCTCTCGCTCTCTCTCTCTCTCTCTCTCTCTCTCTCTCTCTCTCTCTCCCCATCTCTCCCCTCCTCCCTCTTTCCTAAGAATTGTCTTCCTGCCGCAGCAGCCCCATCTCTATTAGTGAGTACAATGCATGTATGTTAGGGTCCATACACCCTGGAGTCTGGTGGTTACCTAACCAACCTGAGCATCCGTTATCTGCTTTATAAAATAAAGCTAAGAGAATTCTCATCAAGTAAGATGCATTTAAAGCTAAGAGAATTCTCATCAAGTAAGATGTATCGGGTACATAGTAGGTGACCCCACTAAACCTGGCACTTGGCCTGACTGTACTGCTTGAGGAGGGGCAGGGTACACCTTAGTCCACCCATAGCCCTCCCTAGTAGACAGGAGTGTCGAGGCTTACAGAATCTATACTCAAGAGACAGTTACCCCTGTTGTCTCTTACTATGAGCTTACTATAACCATTGTAAAGAGGCCAAAATGTATATAAGTCCCTGCAATTCTCAGCATAAATTAGCCCAGCTAAACTGAATCCAATTATTCAGCCTCTTCAATCTTACGGCCTTAACAGTTGACCCTTGGGTTGGCACCCTGAGCCTTCCTGGGCTATCTTGTACCAGAACTGCCATTTCCCACAGTGTTCTCCTGACTCCAGTAGCAACAAGGAACTTATTTGGGGGAAGTCAGGAAAAAAACCAATGGCATTCAAAATATTCTGGTATCAAGCTTATATCCTCCAACCCAAGCTGACAGTGACCAGCAGAGTGGTAGCCAGTAGCTCACTATGTGTCTACTGTGGTCTGTTAAAGTAGAGGTCCCCAACCCCTGGGCCACGGACCGGTACCAGTCCATGGCCCGTTAGAAACCAGGCCACACAGCGGGAGGTGAGCGGCGGCCAAGCGAACAAAGCTTCATCTGTATTTGCAGCCACTCCTCAGCGCTAGCATCACCGCCTCAGCTCCACCTCAGATCATCAGGCTTTAGATTCTCATAGAAGCACTGGTCTCTGGTGCCTAAAAGGTTGGGGACCGCTGTAAGAATTCCTTACCTTACCCTTAGTTTCCAGCTGTGAACATCAAACAACCCTATTTCAATCAGTGAACTGTTCTATTCTCCAATGAACCTTTCAGCAACAAAATGTCCTAAGTTATTACACTGAATTCTTTTATAATTCAATTACTTATTGATGCCAGAACACTGAATTAAATTAATTAGGAGGCATGGCTCGAAAGTCATGCTTAATTTAACAGCAGATAAAGGATCCACAGTGTTCTCGATGTGAAGAAACTGCTCCCATTCTTCCTACGTTTAGTTTCTTGGGTTTTCTCTGACCCTTCAGCAGTGTCTCAAGCTCTGCCATGTCCTCATGACCCAGGCCACCACTACTCATCCTCTTTAAGGTGTGATGAAAAATCATAGGTTCATTTTTCCAGGATATTCCCGGCTGAGCCATAATAAAGGAATTGAGGAAAACTGATGATCTCTTCTAATAACCTGCCTCAGGCAGAAGCGATTATCAATAAGAGAGAATGGAGACAGCAAAGCAGATGATGAAGAACTAGGAATGCTATCCAATCAGAACAGTGGTGTCAAGAAAACACTGTGAGTAAATCCTTCAATATGGCTTTTAAACTACTGTTTCAGAAAGATACAGACAGGCTAGGCACTAAAGAGAAAGCTGGTCCATTACACTTATTGGTTCACAGTGCCAGTTGATACACAGGGCTCGATGAATGTGTGTAGATGGGCGATGCAAGAAAGAATAAGTGAAGGGGAGTCAACTCCTGCTTTGTGCGTGTGAATAACACACCACACGGATACATGAAACCATCTTAAACCAAGGATTTCTCACAATACCCAGCACATTTTAGACTACCTACTTTATTAAAGGTCAACCAATTTATGGTCAGAAAGGCAACTTTAATAGTAGCTGAAACATAACAGAAGGCTAAATCCCATGCCAAAAAATTTACATGATGTATCTGAAAGCCACACAAAAATGGAAGATTATCTGTATCACTGCCCTTTTTCATAAACTGCAGTTTTGTTTTTTACTTAATAGAAGCCACAGACAGGAACCGGATAAGTTTTAGTTATCATCAAAAATAGCCAAAGAACCTTTCTAGACTGTAAGTTCCTAGAGGAAAGGGGTGGTGCCTTTGAAACTGTCAATGTGTGCAGGGAATAAATAAATGTTGGCTGAATGATCGATGTGCCCCCAAGAACCTACCTTTCAGGGGACCAGAAAAAGCATAAGAAAAGCAATCAACTTCTAAACGTAACTGAGAAAAGATTCAGGTTGAGCACTGTACGACTTCAAAGATTCATTCGGCAAACATTCACTGATCACCTACCATGCGCCTGGCACTGCCCTGTATGCCTGACACTGTCCTTCGCTTGGAGTTCTGTGATTGCAAACCAGGCAGGGTCCCTGCCCTCAAGCAACTTGAGACAACCAAATATTATATAGATGACAGGATGTACAACGCTTACAAAGAACATCCAATAATGCAATTTGGGGAAGCTGGCTTTAAACTAAAGGTGTCAGGATAGGCCTCTTTTTAAGCTGAGAGCTGAAGAACAAGGACGGGTCGGCCAAGGAATGCGTAGGGGAGCGCATTCCAGGAGGCGGCAAGGCCGGTACGCAGGGCTGGGCGCTCCGCGAGTGGGGAGCGGGAAGAGCGAGGTGGGGAGCGGGGCAAAGGGGCGCAGAAGGCAGGGACCGGCCGGAGGGGGCCCCCGAGCCCGAGCATCAGGTTTCCCGTTCACTGCAGAGGCGCGGGCCGGGGCACACTGAGGCGGGCGTCTCACACTCCCGCCTGCCCCCTACACAACTCCACCCCCGGTGCGCGTCGCTGCCTCAACAACTAGTCGGCCCTCAAGTGTGCGCTCTGGGCAGGGAGCTCAGCCTTGGCGGAGCGGAGGACTGGGCGCCCTGTCCCCGCGGCGCGCGGCAGTCACCTGAGCGGCTCAGCATCTCCCACTCGCCGGGCCCGCAGAAGATCGCCGCCAAAGCCGAGAGCTCCTCCTGAGCCGACCGCTCCATGGCCACGCGGCGCCGGCTCAGCGCCGCCCCTTCCGCCACGGCCTCCAGCGCCTGGAACAGCGCGGCGGGCGGCCACCGGGGGGCGCCCCGCGTCTCCGCAGCCAGGAGCGGGCGAGCAGGGGGCGAGCAGGGGGCCTCATGGCCCTAAGAAGGCCGCGCGAAGCTCCTGCTTCCTAATTTCCCAGGGGAGACTTTGTCTTTTGGAGCGACTTTTCTGGAGGTCAAAGGCCCAGTGGCCCGGGCTTTCCCGCCTGGACTCGGCCTGGGCTGCGGGGTGGAGGACCCACCAGGCGAAAGGAACTTGATTAGGAAGAAAATAAGCAGGGAAGTGACCAGAAGAGATTAGCCCTTGTCCAGCTCGGAATTGAACTGGGCGTGGGGATACAGACGAGATCGTCCGCCCTCATGGAGCTCTTAGTGGCCCAGGCCATCTGGGGCTAACGACTCCC
>NW_006442103.1:1581053-1584260 GCF_000325575.1 Pteropus alecto | reverse complement strand
GATGCAAGAGGAGAGATTGAACCTGCCAGCCCTTGCATTTAAGGATGTTGCTGCGGTGGCCCAGAACCTTGTGGGGAGCTATTCGCCAAGGTGCCCCATTTGTTTCCTGTCTTCACAGGGGACAGTTCTGCTGAAATCCGCCAGTGGAACTCTTTGGCTTTTAGGGATACAATCAAGTGTATAAACGCAGCAAATGCTACCTTTTCAATATTATTTATTTTGAGAAATTCGACGCATACAAAACAGTGGGACTCTTGAAGCTTAATTAATGAAATGATGGCCCTTGAATTCAGCACTTATGTTTAAGAATTTGAGCAATACTGATAGAGTAGCAATTATCCATCCATCCGTTTCAGCTTTGAATTAGTGAAGTTAAACAATGATCTTGTGTGATACTTCTGTCAACAAGTTTGGCTTGACCAAAACCTTTTAGTTTTTCGAATAACACATGTAACATTTCATAACCCCCAAAAGTAGCCTGTGTAGCTCAGAGGCCTCTCAGTTTTTGTTTGTACCAGAAATAACATTTTGTGAGATAAATCAGGGGATTTAGATGGCTGCACAGTGACTCCTCTCCTTGACCTACAGAAGTCAGAACCAACAGGGCCGATTTTAAGACTCTGATCCGTGTTACCACCATCGACAGCATTCCCATTGTTGTTGAAAGGGATTTTAAAGAGGAAGATACTGGCTTCCGAGAACAGAAAGGAACTCTAAAAGATAGACTGCATGAGAAATGCTTTTCAGAGCATGCCCTGGGAATCTCAGTGACCCCAAGTAAATCGGAGCACTGCTGTGCGCATAATTGGAAAGACAAAGGTTTATTTAAACTCATAATTATCTTTGATGTGGCCAATTTATTTAATAATAATTTTTTAAAAAACGCCTTTGTGTTATTTCCAAAGTGGCAGCAGTGCAGTAGGTTCATAATTAGCTGCTAAAGAGTTTGGTGAACAAAAATAAATAAATTTTCTATTTAAAATATCGCTATTATTTAATTTTAGTTTGAAGCCCAATATTAGTATTAAAAGTGGTAGGAAAATATTTTGTTATTTCACTTATTTATTCAAGATAATCAACAAAAATCAGATAGTTCAGACCTTATTTCAAATTTCCTGAATTCAATATAAATGATATGAGTGAAATAATATGAATAATAAGATTACAGCTGTCAGAAATATTAAGAGACAGTCGCCGAAGCCTGCTGTCAGCAAGGTGTCCATGAAATTGATGTAAGAGTCCATCAATCTATTTAAGATGCTCTTGTCAATAGGTTTCTTCTTTGCTCTTCCTTTCTCTGTGGATTTCTTAACCTGCTTTTCATACTCCATTTAGCATGTTTAAATAAAAAGAAGC
This sequence comes from Pteropus alecto, assembly GCF_000325575.1. Classification (NCBI taxonomy): domain Eukaryota; kingdom Metazoa; phylum Chordata; class Mammalia; order Chiroptera; family Pteropodidae; genus Pteropus; species Pteropus alecto. Next base: position 1,582,904 of record NW_006442103.1, on the reverse strand, counting down.
CGATGTGGATGTCTTTTAAGTTGACAGTATCCGAAAGCCCTGAAGTCCCCTGATAAGTTTCTGCTCTCTGACATTTGAAAGTAATCATCACCAAGACAGCTAATGTCAGCTTGATATTTCTCACACTGTGAAAATATCAGCTACATGTCAAATACCCAAAGCCCACCTTAATGTAATAAATTTTCTTGTATTCATGGGCTACTGAAAATTCTAAATATTTAAATGTGGAATGAATATGTAGACATGTGGATGAATGTCTACGTAGAGCACAGCCCCCCCTCACCACCCTGCCCCAACAGTGGATGACTTACTGTAACAATATTATTTATACATGCAGCTTTTCTAAATCGTTGCTTCCCCAAAACGATAAGGAGAAGTTTTAAATCTCTCACAGCCCAGGAAATAATGGTTTTAAATCTTCTGGGAAAACACTTTATCATGAGTAGTATATGTACTTAAATTCTCAACTCTATGTCTGAAATTTTAAGTCCAACCCCACTTGGGCATAGAAATGAGGACATACAACCTTAAGAGTATTAGGAGACGTTAAATGTTAGTATGTCAAAAAAAAAAAAGGTGGGAATCCTAATACTGAAGTGAGTAGGGCGTGATAAGGAAAACTGTCGTATTAAGACCAGGAGAAAAGTAAAAAGGCCTCTAAGAACCACTAAGAACAAAGAACAAAAGAGACATTGAATACCAACTTGCTAAATGAACCTGAACCCCAAGAAGCTATACTATTGGTTTTGTCTAAAGAGTTTCTGTATTTACTCATTTTGCAAAATATTCTTGGGTGCTCATTGACTGTTGGTCGGGCTCCACGAGCTGAGCGTTGCAATACAGAGATGAAAGCAACAAGCCTTTGCTCTCAGATTCCAGTCTTCAGTCTAGACAAGTACAAACATGTGTAGCAATTACAGGTGCTTTTACCACACTGAGGGGACAGGAATTACCACATCTACTTATTGGTGCGAAGTGCAAAATAATGGTACAGGTAAAAGTAGTGAGGTTATGGGACGGCATGTACCCCAGCTTCCCAGAAGAAAAATGTTTGCTATTCTCAGGAACATAGTAGGTTTCCAAAAGTATATGAAGTCAGTAGTATTGATAGGTCATGGTTCTTTCTGTTCTGTTACAGTGTACAAGTCACAGATTTATTTTTTACAAAATAAAAGCAAGTAAAATATATGAGCATGTGACACTCTGTAATCGTATCATTTTGTGGAAAGATCTGCCTCCTCCATGTGTAAGTAATCTGGACTCCCTCTAAAAAATTGGTAACACTCTGCCTCTGAGAAACATGCTTGATTCTTAGGCATGAGTGATATCAAAACAGTTCCAGCCTGCCTGGTAAGAAAACATCCACACGGCCCAAGGTCCACTGATATAAAGATTGATGCCTTATAAATGTTATAAAAACAAGTCTTCAGTATCATTAGAGTTTTAGAACTTGTCTAGTTAAAATAACACCCAATACTTAATGGTGACTACTACTGTAAGTGGATTCTTCTTATTCACTCTATTTTCCCACTGTTTTTACTAGTGTAGCTAGTTTTTATTATCTGACATAAGGTTAGGGACTGTGTGACTTTTTAAAACTTATTTTTTCCAAATTCATAAAGGAACTACATATGAGAAAACTCTGCCATTTTTGCAAAATAAATTCTCAGTGGTTGAAAATTGAAAGAGAAATGTGCATCAAAGAACAAAAATATGAGTGAGTAAATTAGACCTGGATTTCCTTGGGGGGAAAAAAAGCGGGCACGGGGCTGTAGGTAAAAGATATATTAGATACACAGGGAGAGAGAGAGAGAGAGAGAGAGAGAGAGAGAGAGAGAGAGAGCGAGCGAG
>NW_006442103.1:1523075-1581013 GCF_000325575.1 Pteropus alecto | reverse complement strand
AGAGAGAGCGCAAGCGAGAAAAGGAGGAAGAGAGAAAGAAAACCAGGAGGGAGGGTGAGAATCAAAGAGAAAAAATGAAGATAAACCCTCAGAAAACGATATGAAAAGGATGATTTTTATGAAATGAAGGAAAGTCTGAGTTAGGAATTTGGCTTTATTTCTAGCAGAAGAAGATTGATTTAGCTGCTTTTTAAGCAACAGTGAGACCTGGAACTTTGTTCAGTAATAATATGAAGTCTGAGGTTTGCTTCAAAATATTGTAGGAGGAGGGAAGAGGTGAGGGTATGATGGAGCTAAACGGACCACAGTTAATAATTGGTGAGGCAGAGTTGTGGGTACAAAAGGATTTGGTATTTTATTGTGTCTACTCTTGTGTACTTTATATTCTCTATAATAAAAGTTAATTTTAAAAATGTATTTTATAGATAATACTTCAAGATATTTAAATTTGCATAATGCTCAGTTAAGGAAAAAAGAACAGAAAGGAAGTATGAGGGAAGGGAAAAGAAGAAGTAGGGCTAAGGAGCAAGAATAGAGTCGGTGAAAGATATAGAGACAGAAGATAACAGGTTCTAAAGTTATATGTTCAACAAATGTATGGTTTGGGATTAGTTCCGGTGAGAAAAGCTCAGAGCCTAAAACTTCAGTAGCTTTAACAAGACACAAGTGGTTTTTTCTCAGACGTTCAAGTTGGGGGAGGCAGGCGGAGCTCGGGTGCTCCTCGGTGTAAGGACGCAAGCACCTTCTCTTTTCCTCTGCACAGCGTGGATCCCCAAGGTCATGCCGTGGTCCAGGGCGGCCATTGCAGCTCCAACCACCAGGTCTACATCAGGTCAGAAGAATGGGACCCAATCCAAGCCCATGGGCTAGAATCAAGTCCCATGACCACTCCCAACTAAAAGTGGAGCTGGGAAATGTCATTTTTATTGTGGGAGACCATGTACCCAGCTGAAAGTGGAGGAAGAAATACAGTATTATTATTATTATTCTTTTCTTATTATGGAGATTGGGAAAAAGCACTGGGAGACAGCTGGCAGTCCTGCCACATTAAGTTTTGCTCAAGAGATTAAGTTGTCACATAACATAATTCTGTAGAGCTCACCCTTTCCCCAGGCCTCCACTCCTCTTTTATTTTTCCCATAATACTTACCATTACATGCAATCACCTGGCTTATTTGTCTCTGTTTGTGGTTGCCCCACGGAGAGCAGGTTCAGCTCCCCACCAGCACTATGGGCTGGTGCAGACACCCAGAGTGATGAGGGCACACGCACACCAAGAGGGGCTGGGAAAAGCAGGGCAACTGAAAATGGCCTGAATAAAGGCAGGGGCACTGGCGCAGATGCTCATTATGGTTAGGGGGCGGGTGAGGGTTAGAGTTCTATGCACCACTGGGGTTTCTGTGGTCTGAAAAAGGAGAGGAGCACCCAAATCTTCTGACCTGCTTGCCCAGAGGTGAGGCAGAAGGGGAAAGGGCTTGAAAGCTGCCAGCGGTCAGACATCCAAAACAAGTCAGACATGTATGTTGTCTGTCTCCACTGGAATTTTAATTTCCATGAAGCCAGAGGCCCAATCAATCTTATTCACCTGTCTCCTCCACATCTGAAATAGTGCCTGGCGAGTTAGTAATTCAATAAACATTTCTCGGTAAGGTAAACTCATTGCAAAGTTTATAACCCTTCATACAATTGCTTATTCAACAGTTATGGTGCACCCACTACATGCTAGTTACTTTATGAGGTCTCGGGCATCCCGTGGATGAAGAAGACAGTCACTGCCCCGCAGGACTCCGAATCCAGTCTGGGAGAGGCATCAGCCTTTACTGGGGCAGGGTGGTGATTGTCCTGCCAGGCGAATGGAGGGCCATCAGAGAAGGGCCAGGAAGCCTGGTTTGACTATTGTTAGAGGTTTCCCTTCATAAGAGGGGGAGGAGGAAGAAAGCTGGAGGAAAAGATGGCCGGAAAGGTGGATCTCTGATCTCATTCTTCAACAAGCATTAACTGAGCATCTTACTATACAGCAAGTACAGTTGCCAGGTTCCACGGCAACTGGTTTGAAACACAGACCTCTCAGGAGTTGTAGTGTAGTGTGGAGACAGGTCTTCAAAGACCACACATTTGGTAATCTGCAGCCTGTTGAAATCAAGAGAAGTCGAGATTGCTAGCCTGCATCTCAAGAATGTCATAATTACGGTTATGTAATTCTCAGCAACTGGAATAGAGAAGAACTGGTTTGCCAGTCTTACTAACACAATCTGGATCGAAACAATAGTCCTTTTGTGATCGTGTTTCTATATTTCCCTGATGTTGTTTTTCACTTTTTTGTTTTGTTCTTTTTTGGTGGGGTGAAAAATCAAGCCAAGAAAGCAGGAAAAAGATTATTTTTTGTGGTACTATTATTACCTTTTAAAAACTATTTAAGAATAAAAAGGCTGTGCTAGAATACTTTGTCTATTGTTTCAGATAAATATTTTGCTATATTTATGTGATTCTCATTGCCCTTGAAACATTGACTGGCCAGAGTTTCTTCACTGATAGCTTCATCAGATTTAAAAGGAACATTATACTTCCAGATGAAGCACAGCCACAACACCTATTATTGGGATATTACCAAATACTTTGTCCTCATCTCCTTCTCCCTTTTTACAAGACACTTTGCCACCTCTTTGACTGGTGAATTCTTACTCCTTCTTCAGTTCTGAATCCCACCTCTCCCTCTGAGTATGATGGGGACCTCTCCTATATTTCCTCATCACTTACCATCTTTACACATTCGTCAGATGGCACTGTAGTTGTTTATGTGTCTATAAGCTCAGTTGAGTAAGACTTTCACGAGGTGAGATGGGGGTGGGGGTGTTTCTATTCCACCTTTGGTTGTATCTCCAGCTCTTACCACAGTGACTAGCATATAAGAGCCACTCAGTATTTGTAGAATAAATCAAGAATGTATGAACACATGGTTATAGTGTCTGAGTAAATAAGTTATGGTTCATCTTACTCTGATTCTCCTAGATTTTATTATCCCTTTAACATGTTGATACACATCAGTATTAAGCAAGAAGATTATTACCTATGTCTTTACTTACTTGAGTCACATTCAGACTAATGAAGAAAAAATGAATAGACAAAGGGAATAGTGAACTATTCCTAACAAAGCCTCACAGTTTCATACAGGGGAGTAAAAAGGGTATAATATATATAATTTATGCTGTCACCTTTACAGTAACTTTTTACATTTGAGTAATAGTTGCCTACAGTTGCCACTTAACTAGATTATGTCCAAAGAAAAAAATAGATTTTAAAGCAATCACTACAACTAACACAAAAAAAATTTTGATATTCCTAGGCTAAGTCCAGAAGTCATGTGGTAGGTAAGTCTATATGGGGTTTATGTCCTGAACTGAAATGGGACACCACATGGTACCTGATCCAGCCTGGTTAGAAATATATCATATTTCCACCTGTACATATGACTAGGGTATTATATTTTATTCAGTAGTCAGGGTAATATTATTTAAAAAATAAAAGTCACTTGAAGAGAGTAGTGATATATAACAATGTAGCCATAGCAATTAAAATTAAGAAGTTATGAGACAGATTTTTCTGTATAACTGTATAACTCATGATCACTTAAGAAGTTTTCCTTTTTTCTCTTAGTTTCCCGTTACTTCAATATGTTGTATAATATATCTCAATTTTGTTTTTAAAGTGTATTGTGGGGGAAAAGACAGGTTAGTAAGTTTATAATACCTTTATAAGATTCCCTTTTTCCTGAATTTGAGCTGAGTATGACTTTAGCTTAGAAACTGAAGGAATTTATTCTTTTAAAAAATCGTTAAGCCTTACTTCTGCTTAATTTTTATGTTATAGCAAATCTTGGCAAGAAAAAGCTGCAGGTTTCAAGTATCTTCAAATGGCACCAAATTGTCTCTGTGAGTGGGATGTTAATAAAACTAAAGAAAATCATTCCTTCACTTAGGGCAAGTTGTTTTTAGCCTACAAGCTCAGCCTACCATTGTGTTGATGTAAAAAAAAAAAAAAAGTGATTGATACACGTACATCTCATTTTATACAGACTAAAGAGTGCTTATTCAAATATTTTTAATGCACTAAACGAGTTCACTATTTCAAATAATTTTATAATGACTTTTTTTTTTTTTGCCAAGTGAGATGCCCCCTATGGGCCACCTACCATTTGTATATCAATTCTTAAATGCACTTATTTTTCACGTTAACATCTCTGAAGTTGAGAAGCTTGGGGAGACAAAACTGACATGACTTACACATGCATTGTTTGGGATTTTGTCACTTGCACCAAAAAGGATACTACTGTAATCATTCAAGACTTTAATACATGTATACATTTGACTAGTAATAATAAAATATTACTTCTAACATGGCCATAGTTTGAGCCCTGCTGGCTCATTTTGTTAAGCTGTACAAGGAATGAAGCTGGCTTTTTCAAGGAGCGTGTATGGAGTATGTATGTCCAAATCTGGGCACATATCCAAAACTGATTGGAAATTATGTGATCACGTGTATGAACTTTTTAAGTTTGTGAAACATTGGACCAAATAATGGGGTTCCGCACTAAAATTACCTTGTTATTACAAAAATAAAGCTACTCATTAAGCTTCAATGATTATCATCTTTACTGTCTCCAAATCCACTGATTATCTCCATACTGCTTATATTATTCCAATCTTAAACAATTATCTTTATGAAAGCTTAGGCAATAACAACAACAAAAATATATAGAGAGAGAAAAGTTACATTAAGGAAACATTAAAAAATTAACCATGGTCGCTTTTATGTGGCTAGACCATGGTTCATATATCTTTCTCTTTTATCTTAGTAAGCAAATTTTATTTCTATGATGAAAATAAAATTAACATTTAAAAATATTGAGTCTATATTAAAATATTTTATTGACGTAATTTTAGTGATTAATATTACAAATCCTTATGCACATGAACATATACAATCAGAATTTTTTGAAGTATTTAGAGATTTCTTAATTTCCCCTCCACTCCTCCCTTCGTACTTGTTCTTTCCTTGGTCTTACCCACCTTAGTTCTATAGAAGTCCACCATCCTCCTATTTATTCAGGCCAAAATCATAGCGAATCATCATTTATCAGGCTTTTTCCCTTACCTATCCACAAGTCCATCGGCAACCACTGTCAACTCTACTTCTAAAATATACTCCAAAATCTGTTTGTTTTTTCTCTACTGTCAGCACCTGAGTCTGAACGAGCATTTCACAAATTGTGAGTTGCAGCCCATTGGTTGACTTATGAAATCACTTTAGTGGGTGAGAACAGTATTTCTTTTACAGTGAACTCAAATAGAAAATCTTAGAGTGCATTGCTTATGGTACAGGTATTGACTCATGAAATTTTTGTTTATGAATATATGTTTATGTACTGAGTCACCACCATAAAATGTTTCCACAATGCTTGAAAGCCTGCATTTATGCCATCATTTCTCACATGGACTGCTTAAAACCTGGACTGCTTATTCCGAGCATGATGAGAAGCCAAACATCCTATGATGGCCTAAAGGCCCAGGTGGTCTGATACTTGCTTAGCCACACCTTATCTCCAACCACACCTTATCTCGCCTACCCCTCACTAAGTGCTCTAATCGAACCGGCTTCCTTTGCATTGAACACACCACAAGTATCCCCACCCCAGGGACTTTGAACCTGCTGTTTCTGCTGCCTAGAATGCTCTTCACAATGCTTGTAGGTTCCACCTGATCTTAACGCAAGGGTCATCTCCACAAAGAGGACTTTCTAAAATGCCTCCCAATCACCACTGCCCTTTCTTTCTTTCACAGCACTTATCGCTCTCTGAAATTTCCTTGCATATTTATTTCTTTTTTCATACCTGTTTACTTCCTGTTCTCCAAGTTCTAAGAGAGCAGAGCCTTCCTTGAATTCCTTGTTCACTGATGTATCTCCAGAGCCTACAGTAAGTGCTGACTAGACACTTTTTGATTGTCTTACTGTATGTGAAACATTATGCTAGATCTGGGATCAAAGAGGAATGACACACCCTACAGAGTCACTTGACATACTATATGCTTTTCTGTTCCTTACCTCTATTCCCTTCCAGCTCCCATGGGCAAGGACCTTGGCGGTTTTGTTCACTATTTAAACCCTATGCCTTGCAAAATGCCTGGTGCCTATAGGATAAATGTTTTTCAAGTGACAACTGAGATCATGAATTTGTGGTGGCTCCAATTACATAGAGTTGCATGATTTTCCAGCAGGTCCCTGGAGCCTGGGTTAAGCACAGAAAATGTAAACAGTTGGTCATATCCAAGATAAAGATATTTAAGAGTTGAAGTTAATTATTGGAGAGTCATGAAAGGGATGGACAATGGAATGTAGACTTCTTCCTTCTAGATTCACATTTTTAATAAAAATCTTACATGCCTTTTTATAAATAATGGTACAAAGTTATAAAAGTTTTCATTTAGTAATTTTTAAGGAAACATATTAACATATGTTTAAACATTAACATATTGGCACATCATTTTCTCACTGTATTCTTTAGAACATAAATCCTAATTATGAATTTTTGCTCATTACAATGCTAAGAAATCATTAAAATTTACCCTAAAGCAGTGCAGATTTACTTAATACTTTTCTTCACGTATAGTGTCTTAGAGAGTCCATTACTGATTGTAAAAACTTGGAGTGGATCTTTACTATAGATACTTCAATTACCAGTCAGCTAGAGACCAATAAATTGCAGGAAACAATTAACTGTACCCTGAACTAAGGAACAGACAATAAACATTGTCCGAATAATTCCCAGCCCACTTCATCCTGGCCTTGACTGTGCACAAAGCCCACCGAATAACCCCAGAGCCCACATTTAGGACTACTAAAAACATAGAAATCTTACGAAAAGTCTGATTACCCAAGACTGAGTCAACCAAGGTGATTGACCCCTTAGTGATAGGCTGGCTTCGAAGATAATTGGAGGATTAGTATCTTTTGGTTTGGTGAAAGAGAAATAAATAACTTACTATTTACATTTTCATTAGTCATCTGTTTTCCTTATGATATTTTATCATGGGAAACAAAACGTGTTTCCATATTTGGATACCATGATTAAGATGTTTACATCTTGCAAAGGTTAACACTAGGAAGAATATTTTTAAAATCTACTTGGCCTCAAGTATAGTTAAGAAAGCACATCATTAAAACTTTATCTCTTTCCCCTAATAATGTTGAAGCACTCAGGAAATATTACATTCAGCCTTTTTGGCTAGGTTTATCGATTGCAAGGGATACCATCTCCTCTTGCAAGTGAGGAAAAGAGTCATAAACAAGTGGCCTTACCCAAGGGCATCCCAGTCACAATCAAAGTGAGAGCTGAAGCCACCTCCAAAAATTTACACAATGAAAATGAATGTTCTAGAATCGCCATCTGACAGGAATTTTGCTCATAGCCTGCCATACCCTGGGCTATATCCTAACCTTGATAATAACCATTATCATAGACTGATGGAATTTGAAAGAAAAAGGTTCTTCAGTTCACCCAGTTCAACTCCTCACTTTGCAGACAAAAAAACAAAGGCCAGGAAGGTGAAAGCACCTGCACCTGCCAAGGACGGCCACTAGTTGTTGGTGAAGCCAGAACTGGAATCCAAGTGTCCAGACTCCCAGGAGAAAAGTCTTTCCACCATGTCCACACTCGAAAAACTGTGTGCTAAATGCTGAAGAGTTCTGAGCTCCCACCACTTGCCCCATTCGGTGGCGGTGGGTGAACTCATTTCTTTGGCCTTCAGCCTGAGAGGAAACAACAGCTCGGCTATGGCTCTAGACACTAACAAGAATAGGAAGTCCCAAGATCCAAGCTCAAGAATTTATTTATCCTGGTTGTTCCAGGAACTCACTTGGCAATCTAGCCAGTGCTTAATAACTATTAAAGTAATTTTATGTACTTATTCCTCTCAACTCTACCTGAATGTGTGTTTTAACTGGGAAAAAAAGGACCAGTTCTCTCAGTATGAGTCCTGAGGACAAATAGGCGACAACTCTGTGAAAGGAGTGGGCCTCCAGGTTCGAGGCACAGTGAGTGCCATGGCTTGCAGCTGGACGAGCAGCTATAGCCAGAGGCACTCACCTGGTAGAATGAGAATAACTCGGGTAGGGTAAAATCATTGAGAACCTTACCTTTGGTTTAAGGAGCTCAGACTTAGGAGTAGCATATTAAAAGTTCTGAGCAGGGCTGTAACACAAATTAAAGATGTATTTTGTTTGTTTGTTTAATTTTATTGTTAGTTTCAAGTATGCAGTACATTAGTTAGACATTTGGTTTATGAAATGATCCCCAATTGCTCGTTCTCTCCTCTGGCTCGACACACAGCCGTTACATTAAAGCTGTCTGCATTCCCTATGCCATGCTCCCCATCCTATGACCATCTATCAACTGTTAATTTATACTGCTTTAACCCTTCGCCCTTCCTTCCAGCCCCCCAACCCTCTCCCCTCTGGCTGTCACCAAATTGTCCACTATATTTGCGAGTCCGTTTTTGATTAGTTTGTTCTTTTTTTCCTTAGATTCTGTATATAAGTTAAATCATATGGTATTTATCTTTCTCTGACTTATTTCACTCAGCATAATAACCTCTAAGTCCATCCATGTAATTGTTAATGGTAGGATTTCTTTTTTTTAATGCCTGAGTAATATTCCATTGTATATATGGACCATAACGTCTTCATCCAATCGTTTCTTGATGGGCATTTAGGTTGCTTCCGTATCTTGGCTATTGTAGATTGTGCTGCCACGAACACAGGGGTGCATAGATCTTTATGAATTATTGTTTTGGTTTTCTAAAGATATGTTTTAAAATGAGTCAGTCAGTAGCATGTGTTACAGACGGGCAGGGAGAGAGTGTAGTGGGAGAGACCAACGAGGAGACTGTATGGCAGTCCATGAAGAAATGTTTTAGGGTGTCTCTCCACTTCACTTCTTAATTCGTGAGCCGAAAATGGAAACTGCACACGATCACCGCAGCCTCCCTGCTCCTGCTCCAGGATGCACCGGCTTCTGCTCCAACCTTTTGTAAACAATAATATAAATAGAGCCACTTTAAAGTGGAGTCGGAGCTGCCATCCCGGAGGAACTGCCTTGTATGTCTTATATCTCAAATCTTTGGAATGCTAAAACAGGGCAAAATAACCTTTGGACTGGGACTAAAGGAACTTTGTGCCCCAGAAAACCATTTACAGAGATAATAAGAAAGCAGTTATTATGATTACCAGACTGATGACTACCAGATTGAAAATTAAATTGTTTTAGAATTCATGCCACTATGTTAGCTTATCTTCATGGACAGAAATGCCTTCCTCCTATTATGTAATTGTTCCGTTCCCTTTCTCATAAACACGCATTGCCTTTGTCTCCTAATCTGAACATGATTTGAGCTTCTGCCCCAATCAGTGTGTCAAACAAAAACTCTTAGACACATTAAACATTTTAGTGGTTACCAGAGGGGAAGCGGGGAAAGGGAGAGGTAATAAGGGTAAAAGGGGTTAAAATATGGTGACAGAATATTTGACTTTGGGTGGCGAACATGCAATGCAATATATAGATGAGGTATTGTCAAATTATACACTTGAAACCTATATAATTTTATTAACCAAAGTCATCCCAATACATTTAATTTTAAAAAAAAGGCCTACCACAGGCTCCATGCTGCTTTTCCAACGACGGTACCTTCTTTCTTTCGTTCATGGCAGAAGGCTTCAGGCCCTGACTCCCCTTTTTCCTTTCATCCGTAGCATTCCCTTCAGAGCTGCCACCAGCCTGCTCTCCAGCCGCCCGCTGAGTCCATGGCTTCCTATGTTCTGACATCACAACCAGTGGCACCTGCCACCTCACAATTCCAAGGACTTATTCGTGAGTTATGTTCCATTTTTCTAAATCCATTTGGCTCTCCCTCTACAATATTCATCAGATCTGGCTCCTTTATTTTCCTTCCTTGTCTCAGGCTGAACATCCGGCTTAACCACTTTGCGGTTGCTTGGCCAGTTTCTCCACCGCTAACCTAGTTCTGTCGTCCCGTTCATCTGACACTGCGAATCTCCCTCAGATGTCATTTTAATCATATTACTAAGCCTTAAAGCTACACTTGCTTCTTCCTAATTGCTTGTTTCAAATTAAAGCTCTTACTAATAGGATGGGAGAGTTGGAAGGAACATCAGAGATACTTCAAACATTATTTTACAGATAACAAAACTGAGACTCACAGAGATTTATATGTTTTTTCACGGTTATCTTAGGCTTTCAGGCACCACATTCTTTCTAAATTGCTCTTTCCAACTTACAATTCAAACAAAATCCTACCCTCTTGTGCCAAATCCATTCTTATATCCTTCTCATCCACAACACAGTATTCTTTAAAAACTGTTCGTTTCATTTTCTAAAACCTGTCATGCTGAGCCTGCCTGATGACATGAGTCATTCCAGGAAGCTTAATGGTTGGGCAGTTTGGTTCTCATTAACTACAACAGAGCAGGACATAGGAACTCCTGCAGGGCCAGGCAGCCCACCTGGACCACGACTCCACTAAAGCTACTTCCTCCTTCCTGCCTCTGCACAGAGGCATCTAGTTATGGGCAGTGAGTGAGACAACGCTAAGATCTGCTCTCTTGTACACACACGTATACACATATACACATATAGAGGCATATAGTGAATAATGTGTATATTGCATTTTAATATAGAAAAGACAAAAATTTGTATATCAGGTATAGGAATTCTACTATGTTCATTTTTCTTAAGTTCATGTCACCCAAAATGGATATGTACATAGCATGTCACCCAATGGATATGTACATAGCATGATCATACTTTATCTTCCCTGTTCTCTGAAGTCTTTTCTCCCTCCTTTTTAATGTCATTCTTTCAAAATTTCCACCTATCCTTGAATTTTATCCTTGATAGAATGTAGCTGTCATCTCTATTACCATCCATTTCTCCCCCAAATTCCCCTACTTTGAAAGTTCTGCTCAGGGAATGTCTGGAGTGGTATCATCAATGATTTGGTAAAAGGACAAGACTAAATGTGGCAGCAGAATTTTGCTGGAGGTAGGTGAGAAGAGGGGGGGCCAGTTAGCCAGGGCAGGGGTCGGGGAGCTAGGAGTGCTATGCCATAAACGACGATGGGCCACTCAAGTAGATAGGTCATGCACAGGCCAGAGTCCAGTTTGCGGGGAGCATCCAGGAACACCTGCCAGTTTGTCAGTTACCAGAATGGAGAAAAGTTGCCAATTTGCCATCATTTATTTTGTGCATGTTTAAGGACCACCAAAAGGAGGGAAAACGGTAAGTAAATACCAGTAAAGACTAGGGAACAGGAGATAAAGGGTGACTCATCTTTGAGACACCTGAGGCGTGGGAGAGTGCCGTTTCCACTTACTGAGAGGGACTCTGGGTGCTTGTCATTTCACCTGTGGCCCATCTCCACTGACAGCTGGTACTGCTATTTTAGTTTTGAAATTCAGCTGTTCCTTTGCCAGTCTTCGCACAACATTTCGGCATGCTCTGAAGCATGACTCATGCTACTCTCCAAAGGCCAAGCCACTTCAGGATTCTGTACAATTAGTGCTCTGCTTCCTGACCTACTGGATATTCTCGGACCAAGACGCAGCATTAAGACCGCAGACAATTTGAGAAGGCAGGAATTCCAGCCAAGACATTTGGCAAAAACCACTAGAGACCACATGAGAGGTCTCAGGGACGAAGGAAAGGAGATTAAAAACATAACTGCCAAAGTTTTACTTAATCTAAAAGAGCCTATTGATTAGATAGCACCATTCCTTCCACTGACAAACATGACTAAAATGTGTGCTATGAGTACGGTTTGCTACAAGGCCGGGGCCTCAGGAAGAGAAGGGTGGGAAGGGAGCAAACAAGCTCTCGAGCATCTTAAAGGGTAAATAATAACTTTAGAATTCAGGTGCTATAAGTGATGATTTGATTTCAGAAAAGTAATTTTTTATCATCAATCTATTCATTCATTACTATTGAAGTGTACACCTTGCAGACTCAAACTTTTGCACTAAATAATTGTGATTTCATTTTTTTCACAACTTACAAAGCTTTGCACCACATTAGTGTTCTTACACAAGAAAATCTCAAGACTTTCATTGGGGGGAGAGGGATATTTATTTTACATACATTATTAATATTATTAATATTAAGTAAAATTGTCATGACAAAGTAATGCCAACCTTGTATAACATGCAGATTATTGCTTAGAACTTGCATATACTTTAATATGGCACACATACAAATAAAGTATACAAACATTTAAAATATTAAGGGAACTACCTAAAGATGTTTATTAATCCTTCCACATGAAGCACAACCAGAAACCAAAATAAAGAATACTGATGCTATTTTAGTTGCCAATGAATCTGAATAACACTGATTTGTAAACTACCAAGGCTCACATTTCATAAAGAAAACAAAATTTTTCAGCCTTCTGGAAATAAATTAGAAGGTATGTTCTCAAAATGTTAAATGTATTTTGAAAAATTTCCAAAATCTTTATGATGATTAATTATGAATGTTACATATTCTCGGGAAAAAAATTATGTATATATCACTCTAGCTATTGAATTTACTGCAGTTTTAAGTAACTTTTTCAAATTAAACCTATGTCTAAAATTTATTACTATAAACTCTAATTACCAAAAAATCTCATAACTCATCCTAGTTACAAGTTAGAGTATTATCTATGCAAAAATTTCTTTAAAAGTAGACATAATCATAGTAGAAGCCAACCAAGCAAGAAATGAAAATATATACATTTACAGTTATATTTTTAGGCTTCATTAACCATAAAGTAGCAAATACCTTACTGCACACTTAATTACAGAATTACATAAAGATATAAAGAAATAAATATACAGATGATATTAACGAGTTTTCAGCCAGAGGTATTATATCTTTGAGATTTAGAAATATTTCTCATTGTTTTTGGTCTAAATATAGGGCCTGATATCAAAACTGTCTACTCCTCTGAGGAGATGGTGTAAACGTTTTCAGTGCAGACACAGCAATCTTTAGCAGCTGTCTTCAGCTCTTCACTACTATCCAAAATATCTTCCAGTAAAGGGATGACTTACTGTCAAAGCCAGTAGAGGCAGTTTGAGGTCTGGGCTAGAAAGGCTGGGACTTAAGTCCATGGGTGTCATACTTCGGAAAACACCCTGAGTAAGCCATTTGCTGGCAAGCTTGTTTTTAAAAGAAACGTGACCATAACTAAGTTGACTTGATTAAAGAGCAGGGCTCACTAACGCTGCTGCAGACCAGGACGCCTCCTCATAATATCCTAACACAGAGCTGCCTGTTCCTCCTCCTGCCGTGGGGTCTAAGGAAGAACATTCAGGTAATTTACACACCTATAATGAATCCCCAGCTGAAACATGTTATAAAGCTCTTATTGCTAAACTAGTTAAAGAAAAAAGAAACTACAGATGTTTCTCAATAAAACCAAAACATGATTAGCTTTGCTTCATGTTGTAAACAAGTATTATTAAATGCTAAATGGCTTCCTATCGCCTCTTAATAAACTATGGTTTCATCGCTAAACTTACTTCAATGCTTTTATCAATGAAAGAACATACTTGTAAACTTTTGAATTTGCCACAATAGACAGAGAAGCTTACAGGTATGGGGAGGCCTCAAGACTTGACATAGAAAGGTGCTGGCATAAGGGAGGGAGCTGCTGATGACGTGTTTGTAGTGTTAAGAGGAACAGATAGAAGGACCAGAAGGACTCAGAGGGATAACTTCTAGGTTGAGGAAGGTGCATCATGGCTTTTAAGGGAAAATCAGTCCTCGTGTCTCCTCCAACTCCAGGTCCTGCTGGCTTTTCACTGTTCTCACACATATCACATGCGTTTTGTGTCAGAACTCACTTTCAGTAGATTTAGTGTGTCTGTTGTCACCCAGCTGTAGTCAGGCTGGGCAGCTGTGTGTGCAGCTCTGGCCTCTCCACACAGAGTCTCACTGCTGTGCTGGTTCATACCTGTTGAGAAACACTGTGCCACATTTCTGATAAAATTATATGGGTTTGCTTCTTATGGAATCCAAAACACGTAAATACGTACTCTTCTATGAAGTATAACTGATAATCTCAACAATTATATGGTCTTTTCAGTTTTCATTTAACAGACTAAACCACTTCAGGCCAATTCAAATGTATGTTTACATATTTGCAGTTAAGAGTAACCTAGAAACTGAAACTTGTACATTTATTTTGATAATGTCTTTTGGGACATGTTTATTTCCCTTAAAAATGAAACAGCACAAACATGAAAATTATAACATATTTTCCCCTATACATTTGCAAGAGAATAATGTTTCTAAACACATGCTCACAAACAGTACGACCAGTAGTCAAGCTAGCTCTTCACACCAGTGAAGGACCATTCTCCAGAGAAAGCGTACAATTTAAAAACTGATACTTTAGCAAAATCTGATTTGAGTTAAATAGATTACTAAAATTTAGAAAAGTATTTGATTCCAACACCTATAAACTAGGCAGTTTTTTAAAGTAGGCCTTTACGACAGTAGTGGGTCGTCATAGTGCATTGATCACCCTTAGCAATGGTAACGACAAAATTAAGCAGCTGGAGTAAACCTGCATTTCAACTCACTATAATTTAGGCAGGAGTTAATGTCTTTGCACTCTTACATAAGTAGTCCATTTTGAGTTTTAAATAAATGCAAACAATACTCATTAAAAAGATTTTGGAGACAAGAATGCAACTTCTATAAACTCAAGCTCCTAATTTTTAAATTCTCCCAAGTCAAATAAAGTATCTAATGCAGAATCTATATTGCACGCTATTTAGTTGATTTTCATTCATTTTCAAAATTTTATAAGAATTTTTATTTTCTAGACTACTATACTTTCAAAGAGCATCTTTATAGTTACTAATGTTTTTCTACAAAAATAGAGTTGCTTAAAAATGTATACCAATTTGCTTTTATTTTCTATAAATATTTTGAGTTGTTAAATTGGAATGCCAAATAGAATTACTTAAATTAATCCATATAGTCAAAATACTTAATATGTAAAATGTCTACCGAAAGTTTGTCATTTAATAAATGAAAGATTCATTGTTTAATAAATGATATGTTTTCTTTACTTGTATCTTAGGGAGGTGGGTACAGTCATAGCAAAGCAAAATACAGTTCCTGTAAAGACCTGATTTAAAGTAACATGACAGATTACAGTGTCTTTTCTATCTTATGTCTGTTGTAACAGAAAATATATAGAGTATACTTTTGGATATTGAACCTGGATGATAAATTCGCTGTCATGCAGCCAGCGTAAAATAAGAATTGCTGACTAAAGGAATAACAAACTTCAGTCGAAACACTGATATTTTAAATATACTTATTTAGTGAGCAGCTATACTAATGAAAGATGCTGTCAATGAAGATAAAAATGAAGTTTTAAACATGAAATAGCAACCATAAAAACTGAAACTGCTATATGGAAACTCACTAACCTTCATTTTGATGGTGGGTTTAAAATCTGTGTTCAGAAACTATAGAAATGTTCAGAGTCAAAAATATTTATTTCAAGTTTTATTTCTTTCTAAAGGAATGAATTTCCAAAATAGTTTTCTAATATAAACATTTTTTTAAAAGCCAGTTTTCTTGCAAAAAAGCAAGAAAAGAACAAGATAAAACCATGTGCTTTCATATACTCTCTACACAATCAATACATATGCAAGTGCCTATGATATGGAAGGCACTAAATTTAGTAACAAATCAATGTAGTATTGGTAGCTTTAAAAACAAATACCAATATTCCACATTACTTTCAAAAATAAGTGTACCTAGTATAAGCCAATCAATCTCATTTTACTATTTGGTTATTGGTTGAGATTTTAATTACCTTATTTAAATGTTCTGAGACTTAATGAGGCACTATCTGCATTAAACAGCCAAATCAAATCAATTTAGATCAAAAGTCTTGAAATACTTCATCCTCATAACATGAACAATGAAAATGAGTCAAACATTCTCTTTCAAACTGAGAAACTGAATGGATCTTTTGGTTTGGGTTTGATTAAATTCAAGTATACACTACCAGTTAAATTTCTTTTTTTCTTAGGTGAGAGCAGTCATTAAAGTCAAGTACTTGAGAAAAATAAATAAAGGCAATAATAGGCAACTACATAATTCTATACTTGGGTTGCAAGAACCAAAGCAAAAGCAAACATAAACTCACACAAACAAAAAACAAATAAACAAACAAACAAAAAAGACCAGAGTCCCCAGTCATTGATCATCATGTAAGACAATAATATTGGTAATGAGAATAGTTGGATTAAATTGTGTTTTTTTTCCCCTGTCCTTCCGGAAAGATAAAAATTCAAAATGCTCTAAATGCTGACTAAGCAGGTATGGGTATAAACTCTGAGTAAAATATGAATACTGATTTTTTTTGTAGTTTTGGTCTCATCAAGAAGAAGCCTATCTTAGGAGTATGATAACTACATATAACATAAGACTTTGGTACTGATAATGTTGGATTCCGAACTTAGGAGGGCATGCTTTGCAAATAGAAATAATATATTTTTCACAGAAAAACTGCCAGGGAAACAGAGAGAAATAGCAGTGGTAAAGCTTTTTCTTAATGATTCCTCCTATTAGCCTTAATAGTCATCTATAACATGCATTTTTAGGAGGAATTCATCTCTTAAGGAGCTCTATAAAATCTGTTTTAAGACTTACTATAAAGTAAAAAGGCAATAATTTGATAAAATGCTAAAAATAGGAATAAAGAGATGTCTGAAATACCTAAAAATGCAGGAAGTATTTCCCAGGACTAACTTAATTAAATGTGCCCAAAGTAAAATGCTTCATCATTAATAGATGATAGCACACCTAAATGAAAAATACATCACTTTTAATAGCCTAAGAAAAAGAGTATTTCAACAATTTAGAAATTAAACCTTACACAGGCATCGACAGTCATAATAAGAAATGAGTGTGGTACGACAAAATGTTAAGAGCTATTTACATATTTAAAAGCAGTTCCCATTCTTTCAGCAAAACTGATGACATAAAATCAAGCGCACTAAATTGGCACAGTCATCTTTTCAAAGAGAAAAATACCGATGCACGTTAACAGATTTCTGAATTCACCACTATATTTATAACTTTTTATTTAAACTTTTATGATTTTATCCATGCGTATAATGTAGAAGAAAACTGGAAATCTTGGGATAAAAATAGAAATTTAGTTTCTCTTTTCTAAAGGTTAAAAAAAAAAAGACACTGAAATCCTGGATAGTAAGTATAATTAATAAACACAAGAACATGCCAAGAATTCATCCTATCAGTAGATATAACGAAGGTAGTAATGAAGTATGCTTATCAATAGCCCACTTTTAGTCAAGTTTCCCATTCTGAAGACTGTTTTTAGTTTTCTCTTGTCTGAAGAGAGAGATGACTTTGATGCACCCCTTTGAAATTTTGATCATCCACATGACATTCATCACATCCAAAATAACACAAGTAAGTACCCAGAAAAACTGGACTGAAAATCCAAGCCTCACGTAGGCCTCTGTTCCAAACACGGAATACATGTAGCCATAGAAAGATGGTATGGCAGCAATCCGCACAATGAAGAATACTACCGTCATGAGTATCCCGTTGATGACGTTAGCCTTGCAAAACTTGGAATAGTTCAGAGCTTCAAAGAACCACCTGGAAGAAAATGAAAGAAACATCGCATTCACTCTGCATCTCTGAGGATTAATCACTTAAATTTTAGTTTTTAGTTTTTAAAATTCAGTGAACAGCCAGCCCCCTACAATTTATATGAAGACTCAAAGGACATATATAAAAGTAATTCTAGATGTACGCATACACAGGTTAGAAGTTTCCAGGTTGTCAGCTGCGAGGGCACAGAACAATGATGACCTCCCATTAGAAACCCGGGTCTCAGTTTCTAATACCACTCTCCAATTAAAGGAACCAGGGCTCCTTGAGAAGTGACTGAATCTAGGGCTGGGACAGAGAACATACAATATGAATCTGGAGTATTTTTTAATGCCAGAAAGTAAGAAAGTGCTCAAAAAACAAAATGATGAGGTTATGTCCAAGGGACACAGAAATGAACGGAAAGAGTTCCCAAAGGAAAAAACTGTAACAATTTGAATAACCAAATAACGTAGTATTGAATTATAACCCAAAGTATAATGTAAATATCCATGAATCCATAGCAATATGAATGAATGAATGAATGAATGAATGGGGGAGAAGGGACGAATATCCTGTGCAGAATAACTGCAAATAATTTTTGTAGATATTGCTCACTCAAGGATGTGATGCAAAACCCCCTACTCCTCAAGGCAGTGCTAATAGTGACCACCTCCCTATAGAAGGCAGGTGGGGTGGAAAGAGTAACTTGAAAATTGAGAAATCTGAGAAACTCTGCCTCGGTGATGTGAACCAGGTAAACATCAACAGTGATAAGGCTTTTTTAGAGCATGCAGTCCTGATATAATGCGATGAGAACAGTACTCTAGTTTGTGGTCTTCCTCCACTAAGCCGAGTCTAATCATAAGAAAAACATAAAACAAACCCAAATTGAGAAATATTCTACAAAACACCTGAGCAGTACTCCTCAAAACTGACAAGGTCACCAAAAATAATTGAAGTCTGAGAAACTGTCACAACCAAGAGGAATCTAAAGAAACATGTTGACTCAAAGTAATATATCTGGATGAGATCTTGGGACATGAAAAAAGACATTAGGTAAAAAACAAGGAAGTGCGAATACAGTATAGACTTTAGTTAATAATAATGACCAGTACAGGTCCATTAATTGTGACAAACGCAGCACACTAATGGAAGATGATGCCCATAGGGGAAACTGGGGGTGGGCGATACAGGAACATTTCTACCTCATCCTTGCAACTTTTCTGTATATCGAAAATATTCTAAAAAGCTTATTTAAACAAACAAACAAACAAACAAACAAAAAACATTATTTGTTCTATTCTACTTTCCCTTCCTTAGAAAAACTGTCTTGACTAATTTTACCTCGTTATTTTGGAGGTTAAACTGTAAATGTAGTAAAATACATCCATGTATCTTAATATTCAATTTGACTGAATTAATCATGCCAGAACGAGAAATGGCTCAGCCTCAGAAACTAAAAATTAACAGTTAAAAAAAAAAAAACAAAATATTTTACTAAGCGAGATTAAAATATCCAATAGGAACAATTTGTAGAATAAGAGGTGTATTCCAATTTATAAGTACGTGTAGGGTGAACAGTGATATTATTCATGGCAACTAAAAGAGAAAATAGGAAGCAACAGTCAAATTAATAAAATAATGTCACAAACAGGAAAACTGTCACTGAAGCAGTAGAGTCAACGTCCCTCGGTCTATCCTAAACCTCCCGTCCTCCGTCCTCTCTGCTCCAGACTCGCCCTCGTACCCTCACTCGCTCTTTTTTGACTACACGGTAGCCTTGGTGTTACTCAGAAATGCTGTACCTCAAATAACCCATCCCTTCCTAAGCACAACGCTTAGCATCCCATATTTCACTTTATCCAATTCCATCACCTCCTCTTCTTTGACCTTCTAACTCTCAAATCCCTCACTATCAGCCCGTAGACTTTGATTCGCATCCTTCCCAACCTACGTGAGCTCACGCTACTTCAGAACACACATCAGCACCTCTGGTTCTCTCACCACCACATCTATCCCACCCACCCGGCCTAACTCCAGCCTCTCAGCAAGCCAGCTTCCTTTAGGCAGGACGGTGTACGGGGAAGGTGAGTACTGTGCCCCACAGGCACACTGCCTGGGTTCAAAGCCTGCTTCTGCCACTGAGCAGCTGTGTGGTCTTACCTCTCTTTGTTACTGACTTCTTTCTATGTCTCAGTTTTACCTCTACAAAATGGGGATAATGATAGTACCTCCCTATAATTTTATATATTTACATAAGCTGTCATATACATAATATACACACTTGACACAGCATACTGCATCATACATATGTATAACGTATCATATACATATAACATACTATAAGCTGTTGTGACACATACGAAGAGCTAGATAAGTAGCTTTAATTACCCAGGTTGATATTAAGATAAATGGCACAGATATAAGTTAAAGAGATCTAAATAAACTTCAGCTGAATTCCCAAATTTGCTTGACATCCCATTTACTAACTCCACATTGTCCACAGAGCTGCTTCCAAACCTGTCTTCCCACTCGTCACTTCCCTTCCTAATTCCCTTCCACTTCTCAATCCCATCAGAGGAAGTGGCCTGTTCTACTCACAGGGATATATGTCTGAGTCCACCAGCCATGAATTCCTCACACTCTGACCCCGAAGCCTCAGGCACCTTTACCTTTATAGTCACATGAAGAGGTTTTTCTTGCCCTCTCGAAAAGGAACTGCTTCTTCACCCATGCTCTGGATCCAAACCCACTTTCTGAGACTTTAGTCAATGATCCCCTTTTCTTTGCTCCATCTACTTCCCCATCTATAGACTGATTCTTCCTTCCCTCATACTAACATGCCACAAGTCCAACACTACATTTAGCCCAGACTATTTCCTGTTCTCCAAGCACTTCGCACACTTTTCAAATTTTTGGCTGTCTGGAAAGGTGATTATCTACAAACCCAGAATTACAGAGCATGTCCTTTGGCTTTCCTGTGCAATCGCCATGTTTATCTTCTGCCAATTTTTCCATATGACTAGTGCCTGGTCTTTAAGCCAGTCTCTTTTAAAGGGAGAAAAACTCATGTATGAATTCAAGGTGAAATAATATTCATATAATCGTACTTATCTTTGTCTCTCAAGTCAGAAGGACCAGTTATTTTGTTGGAATCCACATCTTCTTACCTAATTAGAACACTCATTCCAACAAATAAAGGCTAACAGTTTGTGAATGCAGTCAGGCTGACGCTGCGAGGGAAAGAAGCAGGAGAAAGAAGAAAGATGTGCGTGGGGGGAGGAAAGAGGGAAATACTCTCTTTTACCCACCACACACAATTAGCGAGCCGGGTAAAAAAGAAGAGATAGCAAACCGTATGTGTTTGTCATCCCCGGCAACACCATAAAGAAAAACCTGCCTTTGATCATTTAGTATTTCTTCCTCTCCGGCCCTTCTAAAGGAACTTGAACCTTTTAATTAAGTTTCCTGGGAGTTAACTGTGCAGTTGGTATTCTCTACACTACTTACCAATAGTGCAAACACGATTCAGGTTTTTTTTTTATTATCACTATTTGGGGTAATTTGTTTGTATTATCTGTTCTAATTCACATTTGGAAAGAGGAGAGGGGGCTTACTTGCGGGTAGAGAAAGAAAGAAAAGACGTGAGAAAAGAGGACAGGAGTAAAGAACCAATCCTACGTAGTCCTGGCTCGGTGAGTTTGAGGAGCTGGGAGTTGAGAGTCAGAGAATCGAGTGAACCTTGAGAAAGCTGCAGGGTCCAGGAGATATTGTGAGTTCACGAGAAATGAAGAGAATTTTAAGAAGCGTCGCTGTGAGTAACAAACTGGATCTTTGTTGACGTCCTTGGAGCAACTCCAGTAAGGATTTGGATGCCATCCTGCTTCTGGGACTCTGTGCAGAGACTGGGCTGTGAGCTGACCTTAGTTATATCGTGGTTGCAGTGTGATCCTTTCAGGCATGTAAACATTTGTATTTTTTAATGAATATTATTAACTCTTGAAATTTGGAGAAGTTCAGGAACTTAGTTTTAGAAAAGTTGTCTTCCACCCCAATATTATTTGTTGAAATGCAGAGATAAATAAAAAACAGAAAGAGAGAACTTTACAATAAAATATATTAATCATAATGGATAACTTCATGTCCCTATTATAGAAACACGGGTGAGGGACACCCAATCCATTCTGGAAGAAGATGGGTTTTATCATGGAAATGATCCCTGGGTCTTGAAGGATGAGTGAGGAGCCAGGCAGCCTTTCTAGAACATGGACAAGTCGGAGTGAGAGGAGATTTCTGAGGGGAACTGTGGCAGAAAGAGACAAGACAGCTCTGCTTGCAGAGCTTTCTCTGGCACATTAAAGAGCCCCAATTTTATCCTGCAATCAGCGGATGCCACTGAGGATTCAACCAAGGGAAGTGCATATACTGATTTTTTAGCGAGATCATCACGGAAGATGATAATATAGAAGAGAGATGAAAAGGAAAAGAGGACTGGAGGCAGGTAGATGGTCTAGAGCAGGAGTCCGCAAACTTCTTCCACAGTAACATACAGTGACAGGCTTCGGAAGCTGTACAGTCTCTGCCACAACCAATCAACTCTACCTCTGTAGTGTAAAAGTAGTCATGGTAAACAAATGAGCACGGCTGTGCTCCAAACAAGCTTTATTTACAAAAACAGGCTTAGTTTGCTGACACCCCCCCCACACACACACACACATCACTCTATCAAAAAGAACTTTCTGCAACAATAAAAATGTGCTACAGATGTGCTACCCTGTTCAGTAGCCACTAGCCACATGGGCTATGAAGCACTAAACTGGTATAACTTAGCCTGAGGAACTGAAATTTTAATTTATTTAATTAAATTAAATGTAAGTAATCACATGTGACTTGTGGCTACGCTATTGGGCAGTACAGGGTTAGAGGCTGTTACAGTAGCCTGGGCAAGAGATGAACTAGGGCACTGACAGGAGGGATGGAAAGGAGATGGCATGGACAAGAAATATGTAGGAGGTGATGTGGTAGGACCTGGTGATGGACCAAAGATAGGTGAGGGAGAAATAATCAAAGATGATTCCACATGTCGAGCAGGGGTAATGGAGAGAATAGCTGAGCCACAGGCTGAACAAGAGAATATAAGAGAATACAGAGGGAAACGTGGTGCATTCTATTTTAGACATGTTGAATTTGATGCGCCACCTGGGAGGAGAAAACACTTGACTATAATACAAAGAAGTAGGCAATATTGAATATGTTCTTTTTATAGAGAAAGCAACTGTAGTGCAGAGATGTTAAATCACTCATCCAAGGTCAGAGCAAGTAAGTGACAAGGTAGAATTGTAACTTGAGTTTAACTGATTGTAAAATTCATGCAAAGTCCATGATACGAAATGAGCAGACAGGTAAGAGCTGAAACCCTGAAAGTAGAGCACGCTCAGGGAGAAGCACGGAGAAGATCCATGGGCCCAGAAGAGAGCCCTGGGGAACACCGGCCTTTAAGGAACTGATTCTTACAAAGAAGACAGAGAGGATGGTCAGAGAAACACAAGAACTAGATGTGTGCAGGGTCATGAGAACAAAGGGAGTTAGGCATTAGAAGAAGGAAATGATCAACAGCAACAAGTATACAGAGATACAAGACGGGCACCAAAGAGAATTCACTTGAATTTGCAACGGGAAGTCACTGGTGCCTCTAATGAAACAGTTCCAGCAAAATGACAGAGAGGAAGCTTAATTTTAATGGGTTAAAGGGCAAAAAAGATATGACAAAGTAGAGAAAGTAAATATAAACCATGCATGTCCAGCGTTTATAGTGCTGTACATGGTGATAATAATTCATATCACGTATGCTCATTTTGATATGGTAGCTTTAGGCTTGGAAAAAAATTTTCCCCAGGCTAAAAATAAATTGCATGGATTTAAAATAATTAATGTTATCAGTAACCTACCGCTGATTCACAAAAGGACTGGAAAGTTCGGCAAGCAGGCGGATATTCCCAATGTACTCCAGCACACCATCTCTCTAGGTGATGAACATAAAACACAATGTCGGGGATAACTTTTCATCGGAATTTCCAAATGTTGCAAAAAACATTAGTAGCTCTTCAGCATAAAATAACAATCCACATCAAAACAGACCAAGTCTGCTAAACTGATCTTCTTTATGAGAATTTAGAAATGTCACTTATGTTCACTTATATGTATATTGTTTACTTATAAAAACAGATTTCAAGCGGTTGCCTTATGTTGAGCTGAGAAATTCTGCAAATAGCCATTAGTAACAGTGTATAAACTACAAGAAAATACATCAAATATTGTCAGTAGTTATCTATGGAGAATCAGACCTAGAAAATGTTATACTTTACGAAGCCCTATATTTCTACAAACTCAAATTTTTTTTTTTGCAAACATCCATATCAGACCAAAAGAACAATAGAAATTAACACACTCAGCTTTTCATTCCCTAAACTGCTATAGCATTACTAATTTATCACCGGGTGATGTATTGCTTGAATTTTAAATATTTTCCTGTATTTAAATCTCAGCTATTTAAGTGAATCCCAGAGGTTCCGCTGTATCCCCACCCCTTACCCTGCACTTCCTTAGTTCAAAGCCACTGTGAGTTGTGCAGGGGTATAGAACTAAGCTGCATAGTCTTGCTTCCTATACATCAGTGACTCTCCACCTGTTTAATCCAATACATCTGTGAGAGCATCATGTGTGGCACATACTTCCAAGGGCACAGGTAACCGTTTGATAAGCTTCATGTTACATGTAATTTTTCATTACCTTATCCCTCCACTGAAGAAAACCTACTGAGAAACCAGGGAGAGAGATCTTATTAAAGAGAGAGGTTTAAGTCTTCTCTAATACTTTTAAACAAATTATAAATTTTGACACTTTACTGTTAGCAAATTATGCCAAAACTCACAGCTCACTTCTAGTCAATATGGTGTCTCCACTTCTGCCATCTACTTTTAAGGAGCTTTGCCTAGCGTAAAACTTCTACTTGCCATGGCCTCTGCATGACTCTGTGAGGGAAAACAAAACAGGATTTGTCTGATCCCTTCCAGAGCTTAAAGAAAATTCTCCTTTTAGCTGGTGATTATGAAAATCTGGATTTTCTTACCACGGGAGATTTAATTTTCTAACAGTTGAGAGTGACTAGGGTCAGGGATTTAGAAGATATGGGAGAAAGATAACTAGAATTCTTACGCACGGATTACTGCTAGCATGGTGCTAAATACTGCACCAACGGCTTGAAGTGGGATGGGGAGCCCTTCTCACCTCAAGGGCCATTAACTGGTATGAGAGAGGTTTGGGGCATCACAGATGGGAATCTTGCCTAAAAATGTGACTGTGTTCTGCTATAGCAATAATGAGGTACTTATTTATAAGTTATTTAGACTGACCTAGAGCTTTAGCACATGTCCATGGGAAACTCTTTCCAAGTAACATCAATCTAGATCTGAGATTCGGGGACAAAATCCACCCTATATTTAATAACTATTTGCTTAACTTTAATCATTCAGGGTTTTCTGATTATTTACTTGTGAGAGTTGAGGTTCGAGCTAACGCACAGGGCTGGATTGCCAAATCAGACTCAAGGGAAACAACAATCGATCTGAGTATTAAGCTTTACTAGACGTTGCAAGGACAGAAGCTATGACGTAATTCAGAGGCGACAGAGGTTTGGTACATAAGGGCAGGTGGCAAGCCAGGTGCTTCGGGTCTTGAACGAGGGGCTCAGGACACATGAGGCTCTGAGTGAGGTTCACCAGGTTCCACACACAGCAGTGAGAGGGAAACTTAGAAAACATCTCCGTTGTATGCCCCCAGAAAGTTGTACAACCTGCATGACATTCTCTGAGGAGCCAGGCCTCATGTAGCCTGGGTTTTCCTTACAGGAGGGAATCCTTAGCCAGGGGACATCCTAAGGGCATGGTGGAGTTAAGATCCCTTCCTCCCAGCAAGGCCGGTACTCTTTTTACCCACAAGTCCCACTGACAAGAAAAATGGACCAGAGTCATCTGCCTTCTTTTCTTCTTTTCCCTTCTCCCAGAAAGTGAATGGCTTTGCAGGCTAGCTGCTTTACTCTTCCTCCCAGGGTTACTTAAGAAATTGGTGACATAACCTGGTTTATTTTTACTTGCTCACTCCCTAGCTCTCCAGTATTAGAATTAAATCAAATTTCAACAAAAAAGTTGAATCACAGAATCTCAGAGTCAGAACTTAAAAGATGATGTAGTGCAAGTTCCTACCCAAAGTGTCTACTTAATTATATCTATTTTTACATGCATCTGATTGATGATATCTTAGGGAAGAAAAACCACTTTACAAAGCCACTGTTATAGTCTTCTATTCGTTGGGGATGTCTCCTCTGTAAAACAGACATCCCCTCACCTCTCTTTGGTCCAACATCCCCATTGGTCCTAGTTCCAACATCTCAATTAATCCAAAATAAGTCTACTCTCTCTTCCACTTAGTAGTCCTTCCACATTTCCAAGGACGTTTCAAAGCCATCAGATCCTACAACTTCTTACTTTTCTAGGCTGACCTCTCTGGGTCCTTCAATTGTTTGTTATAGGACAACAGCTACCTAATCTAATCTCCCCTCTACAGTTATCTGGCAGTCTCTCCCCTGGCATATGCAAGTTTAGGAACTTCAGGTGTTGATAATCTTGGGTATGGTCTAACCAGGAAATCTGTAATTTTGTTTGCTACAGTCCCTCCCCTAATATAGTATAAATTTGAAAGCAGCTTCTTTTTTTTTAGAATATGTGACATGCTATTGGTGCAACCTATATATAACCTATAATACTCTATAACACTCTAAATTCAAAAGAATCTCACTTTTCAACTATTCAGCATAGGGCATACATTTAAAACCTACAGGTAACTTAGTTTCTATTCTTCATTTAAAATCTTACTTAGTTTCAATTAAAAAATCTTTTAAGGAAAAAAGCTTACTACAAACAGCTTAAATGCTTGTATAAGTATCAAGTCAAAGTGCTTTCCAAATACCAGTTCTCACAACATAAATGATAAGAATCATGAAAGTTTATACAAAATAATAATTATAGCAGTTGCTGATATTGTTGCTGTTGTCGTTGTTGTTATTTTGTTAGCCTTACTTAATATAAACAAAGTGGTCTGGGAATTCACTGCATGGAAAAAATTTTTCTTAGATTCAAACAGCAAATGTAAGCTCTGTAAATGATATAGTATCTCTATATCTATGAACAGTTATTTCATCTAAATTTTTCCTATTTTTTTTAGATTCACTTTAATTAGATAAATTTATTTCATACCATTAATTTATTTCATATAACACAGGAAGACATAGCAAAAAAGCAACCATCTCTAGAAAAAAAATTATAGTTGATTTTATCAACTTTACTAAATAAGGCAAATAGATCATTTCTTTTTTAAAAATCTAGTATGCACTTATTGGTTTTCTTTTTTTTTACAAAGGCTTAAAGTCCAAAGAGAAAACAGTACTCATCCCACATAAATAAATATTCAACTTGCAAGTCCCTGTACAGCCAGCCATTTGCCAAGCCTGTGATTGCAGTGGCCAAGAGCAAACAGTTAAGTCATAGTATATTTACAAATGCATGTAAGTGACCGGTTATCTTTCACTAGCTGACATTCTTTTCACAGCACAATGATTATTTGTGATTCATGTTCAGATAACATACTTCTAAACTACAGCGTGATATTGAGCTCACATGGGTACACACACACATTCTTTCCAGAGCTAACCACTGTTTTGTAAGTCAGTTTCCATGTCTTTTTAGCATATGTCTTTAGAAAACAAGTGCTTATATGCCAAATATTGAAGACATATAAAAGGTAGAAATTTGTATTTTATAAATAACTACCTGCAATCTATTAAAATCTAAAAAGGAAGGCAAAGAAATAAACAGTAGACAATGCTAGTAAAAACAGCCTATTGCTTCAGATAAATAGAGCAATTATAGATACCTTTTGGGACACATGAGCACTTATATATAACATTTATATTAAGTTATTTGGATTTATATAGAGAGATGCTTTGATATATCTTATTCTTATAGAAATAATGCCAAATTTTCATCTTATTCACCAGGTATCTTTGTGAATAGAAAAATATTAATACACATTGGTATGATTTTTTTTTTAAACCCTCCAAATAGTCACAAATGACCAAGAATAAGGATTATAGTAATACCAACTAAGAAAAAAAAGGCAGTGGTTACATTTAAGTTTTAAAACAGACAACATAGAATGGTATACCATATCTGTTACATAAAATTTATACCATCCTAGTTTATATCTATCTATCATTTCTAAATATCTATCTTGGGTTTGTTGGTATATCTAGGTTGAAAAGTAATTCATTGTAGAAAAACCTAACAAACAAGCAAGGGATATAAAATTGCTAATTTACAAATGTATAATACATAAAAAAGTAATTTTAGATATCAAATTTAATATGCATTACTGTCTGAGATTTGCTGCGAGTATCTTCTATTAGTTCAGTCTTAAAATTCTGACGGTCTCTGAGCGAGACTCTCTGACGGCTCCAGCTTACATGTAATTATGCATGCACATGGAATTACATATGGAATTGAACAGAAAATAAATATTTTAGCTGAGTACACAGGATTCTATACCACGTCCTGGCTAGCTACAGATTCAATCATAAATGCATCTCAAAAGACAAATATGAGTAGCTTCATGATCCTAAAGGTTTCAAGTGAAAAGAAACTGAAGTCATCCACCTTTCTCAAAGTTTAAGAATCCAAATAGGCATACTAACACAAGTAATTTTTGTTAATAAACAAGATAGCATATCACAAGAGGAACCCCTGAATGCATTTTGAGTTGGTCTTCATAAATTAAGAACTGTATGTTTAGATTTACATCTACCCCTAAGTCATTCCTCCCAAACTTGTCTGCTTTTCGACTTGTAAATCCCGGCACTCACCAGTACGAAGAAGTAGGCACACAGAACTGTACAATGATGAATTATAAAATATTTGTCACCAATCACTTTCCAATACAAAATAAGAATCAACAAGTCTGTTAAGAAGGAAAAATAAGTAAGATAATACGCAGGAAGAAAACTGCATTTAACTCTCCTGACAATTTATCACAGTCCACTCTGAGCCCATAGCACTTCGTTCACACCTCTGTTGTCAATTACCCATTTTATCATGAAGTATGAGCTCCCCCACTCTACCTTAACTCCTCCGGGACAAAGACCAAGTGTGGGCATCTAGCACAGTGCCTGGCATATAGCTATATGATGTATTTGTTGAAAGTATAAATGAATAACGTTTCAGGGTTAAAGTGAAAATATTACTGAATAAAAATAAATTTAAAATAAACTTAAATAATTGATTTAGGTCACTACAATAATTCATACAGATGAGATGGCCACAGAAAAGGTAAAAAATGACCAACTCATTTATAACACTAATTTAACAAAAAATGTTTAAAATTTAACAAAGGGTACAGTTAAATATTAATTCAAAATAGCAAAAAAAAACCCACCAAGAATGATGATTATGGAAAAGATACACCAAAAAGGTCAAGACATCAATTTTCTTTAAAAGAACCTGAATCTAAACACTACGATTCAGAAAATAGTTTCATTTAACACAACAGAAACTTCTAAAAAACTGTTAACAACTATTTTCTTTGCCCAATTGTTAAACATGAAATTTAAACCTGGAAAGAAATGGCTATCATGGATTATAGTTTTATGGGCTCAAAGATTATAAAGTACGGAGACTTTCTTTTACAAAAAATAAAAAATTACTAATATAAAACTAGATGTGAATATTTATAAAGACAAAAAAATCAGATTACAAATTTTAAAGAGAAAAATAGCACAAATGTGGAAATCCAGAAAATATAACACTATTAGGCATTAACTGCCTGGTATACCTATCTAAACACATTGTCCCTACATATTTTGGTTGTGTACTCTTTAGTCACCAATTTATATGATAATGATCTTGTAATATTTCTATAGAGAGAATAAAAAGAATTCACTTTTCACTCAGCTTGGTTTAGAAAAGTTTGCTTCAGCTCATAGCTCTTATTTTTAAGGGTTTTGGATTATTATCTTATTTGGGAAAATATTGTTTCTTTCATACGAGATTTCCCCAGTAGTGATGACTCTCTGAATTAACAATATTAACCAGTTTGTGAGGCATATTATAAACTTTGTGTTATGCTTGTCAATGACAGCATTTTGCGCCAAATAAGCAAATTTTTTTCCAAGGAGTTAACAGGATTCACTCTTCTTTTAATTGGGCCTTCAAATAATCCAATAGCCTATTCGTTATTTCTCTTTAAAATTTATCTCTTCCTCTTAATGAATTACATGTTTTGGTATAATCTAATTTTTGATCACTTCCTTTATCATTTTTACTTCATATTCCATTATTTTTATTTGAATTTTCTTTCAATTATTTATTAAATTTAAAAATTATAAAATAGAGTTCTCTATATAAATGCCCAAATGTGGGATCTGTTATTCCTCTCTTGTTTTATGGAGACAATCCAAAATGTCTTTTCAAAAAGCAGTTTATGGTATATGCTCAACTTAACTTCCCCTGTCTCATCGTATCAAAGTTTATTTCAACTCCATCCAAAACATGGGTAGAAATATGACAGAGGGAAATCTGGAATAGAAAGAATCCCTGATCTTAAGTGATTATGGCTCAAATAGTTACTTCTGCAAATTTTACCAAAACAATGTCCATGGGAACACATTTCAAGGGCCCTTGCAAATGAGGGGTGCTGAAGCTTAAACTACATTAGTTTCACAGGAATTCTACCTGAGAGGTTCTTCAGGCCAAAAAGGGACCATTGCTAGTGAAAACTGTCCAGTCCTAACAGGGTCCCACTCTGTAGCTCTGATCTCCAACAAGAACCAGAGAGCCGACAAGAAAACGTTTCATGTTCAACCCTCACAGCAGGCATTTTTTCCCACTGTCTGGGTCCTAAAAGCTACTTCTCAAATAAATTAACTAAAAGCATAGTTTATGTATTCTGTGCATGAGTAACTTAAAAAGAAACAGTGAATTAGTGAATAATAGTGGTTACTTAAAAATTTAATTAAAATATTAATCTTTTCATTTTATGTGTATTATTTTATCAAACAGCTATGAAATTGTTAGAACATAAATACTTCATAGGTTGTTTATAGTTGTCTTTTTAATAAATGGAACTTTAAAGATTTAAAAAAAAAAACCAGTAAATAATATACCACATACCAGAAATGATGTAGCCTGAAGAAATAGCAATATTCAGTTTTACAAGCCATGAATTACCCCTATAAATATTAAAAAAAAAAAAAGTATCTTTCTTTAGCACATAGGTTATAGATGACAGCTACTTTTTTTTCTATTAAAGTTTAAAATTAATTAAAATGCTTTCTACAGATTCTCAAATGGTAAACTGTCATTTGCATAAGTACTATGATAATACTTCTGATTGCATGAATAATCATTTTTTAAATTTACTAGCTAAAAGTTTGAAAAAAGTAGTTTTATCAAAAGACAACTTTTTATAAACATGTTCTCATGTGATTTGTTTGCAAAAGAACTGAAATAGAATACCAGATGCTGATTTTTTTATTTTTCCTTATTCTAAATCAGATTTGACCTCAAGAAATCACCTAGACCACCCCTGCTTTTGAGGCCATATACTATTATCATCATCACTTTACTGTGCACTGGAGAGGTTTGCCTGTAACCACACGTCAGGACGTGGTCGGAACAGGACATTTTAATCCTGATGTTTCTACCCCTCCAAATATCAAGATCCTACACTTTGCTGCACTAATGCTCTTCACTTCAAGAAACAAATCCAAATTTTCAGTTCTTTATCATCTGACTTATAATGTGAACTACCAGTGAAATGAACAGAAAATAAAACTGATAACAATTAAACTACAAATGGAAAGACTCAGAGAAGTCACGTCTTCTTCACGTAACCTAGGAACATTGGACCTGGAATAAATTTTGGCATCACAGAAAATGTCAAAATACCAAAAATTATAGTAAGTAAAAGTCTGATATGGACAAAAATTGATTGATTAATCAAATCTTTGTTATAAAATTTACTTTGCAAAAGAACTGGTTCTGTTAACAATCGTGTTAGTAAAATAAAAATATTAAAAGAAAAAAGCTAGAAATTGTTTAGGCAGATTACACAAAAAACTTGGTAAAGGCATTAAATTCACTAAATGGATTCACTTTGAAAAATATCTTCCCAATGAAAATTTATTGATACTAGTATAATTCTGATATGCATAACTCCATACTTGTGAATAAAAAATATCACTGTGTCTACGGCCATACCACCCTGAACACTCCCGATTCCCTCTGATCTCGGAAGCTAAACAGGGTCAGGCCTGGTTAGTACTTGGATGGGAGACCATCTAGGAAGACCAGGTGCTGTAGGTGTTTAAAAAAAAAAAAAAAATCACTGCAGTCAAACAGAGATGGTCAAAAGACCTGGTTAAACCTCCCCACTTCGCCATGCAGTGCTTTCTCAAAACATATCCAATCTCTCAAACTGAGCTGAACTCTTTTCATAAAACACCAGGAAATACAGTTTATAAAATCTCTACCTTTGGAATGACATTTAAAATGTTCGGAAAGAACCATTTTACAAATTATCCTATTATTGCTGAACATAGTTATTACTAGTGCTTCAAATCTCATGTGGTACTAACTTCCTCTTATATAGACATCTATAATTCTAATTTTCATACCTTTGATATCAAATGATGGGACAAACATAAATTTGAAAAGCAAGTCTTAAGTAGATATTATCCAAGTTGACTAGCCTATCTCAATAATAACTCATTTTTGCTCAAAACAGTGGTTACAATAATTCGTTTTACTAACACAGTATAAATGTTTCCATAATCGTATTCTCCTTATTTGGATAACAATGATACTAAGGCAAAACGGCCCTCGTTATCTGTATTCAAATCTGAAATCATTTTAATGCACCGTGCAGAAATAAGTCTGAACACAAGCATTTTAATAAACCATATACCATCAACATTTTTTCTGCTTTAAAGAGATGTTCTTATTAATAATTAATATCAAAATGTAAGTCAAATTGAATATATTGGAAAGAAACAGCTTACCAAAGTGGATCACTGATTGTAGCTTCATCAAAGAAGAAAATGTACAGGCCAAAAACCCCAACCACCAAAGAATGATATGTAGATCCTACCCTGAAATGAAATGAAATGTACGTAGGATTTCAGGTTCTTTGCCAATAAACTTTAATTGTGTAAAGCATTTAACATTATGAAGAACTTAAATCCAGAGGAATGGAGTATATCTGATAGTATGTATAATGCAAAATTGTCACTTAGAAATCCAAGGGCCACAAGTTTACTTTGGAATTAATAACAAGAAGGATACCCAGGTCTACGATTTTCTGCTAGAAAACTGGTGAATTACTTATTGGTTAAAAGTTCTAAAATGAACGAGAGGCCCAGCTAGCTCAGTCTGTAGAGCATGAGATTCTTAAAAGTTCTAAAATGGAAGCACATCTCATAATGCAGCTGACAGGGTTTTGTGCAAACAGGTGGTGATTGGTAAGCCCACCACCCCATGCCCTGCACCCCGCTCAGAGCTCCCT
The DNA here is from genome assembly GCF_000325575.1 of Pteropus alecto. Taxonomy (NCBI): domain Eukaryota; kingdom Metazoa; phylum Chordata; class Mammalia; order Chiroptera; family Pteropodidae; genus Pteropus; species Pteropus alecto. The sequence continues at coordinate 1,547,586 of NW_006442103.1, read as the reverse complement.
CCTCAACAGCATCACTGTGCAATTCAATTCGTTTCCTGCTCCAATCAGTCAAAAATGACTTCCAAATCTACTAGCCTCAACCAACCCCATGTTCAAACAGACCATGAAATGCACCTTCACATGCATTATTGTACTCGATTCTTGTAACAAATCTGCAAGAAAGTTAAGGCAGCTCTTATTAATCTCTCTTTATCATTAATATGAAAGAACTTCTAAACAGAAAAACTGAGGACCATAAATTTACACAGAATATCTGTTTTTAAAAGAAATGTCCAAGTCAAAGCAAAATGTTCACAAGATCCAGGTCGAATTTTCTTTCATAGAAGGAATAAGGATGAGATGAAAAATATCAGTTTCCATTTGGAAAAAATCTAACATTTTGTTCATGATGTTCAGGCCTCAAACTCCCTTCTCCACTGAGATGTTACATGGTTAATGGGAAGAACTATAAGCACTCAGCAATGGAAATGGCAGGTAATTCATGAGAGAAAAGTTAAATGTTACTTGGATCAAATAGCTCGCACTACAATGAACGGAAGAAAACACCCAGTGCTTACATATTATTCTGTATTAAAAGTCTATTTGTTCAGAAACTTGTTAGTAAAAATTTCATTTTTCATTCTTTAAAATCAGTTTCCTAGCAAAGCAAAATGTAGATTCCTTAGTGTCTATTGTATTTCAAAACAATAAGACTTTCTATACCATAGGAAAGGAAGTGGATATGAGAAAAACTTTTAATTATAACATAAACAATACCTATAAGTATGTATGTTTTCAGAAAAGCAACTATTTAAGTATAGCAATTTCTCGCTTATAATTAATTAAACTGTTATCTCTCAGGTCTGAATTTTCTGGTGACTTTTTTTCCTCCTGTCCTTTTTTTACTAGATGACTTAGACCATGCATTATTCAGAGACTCTTGATTACTAGGAAGAATTATATGAGTGATGTTAATCTGTCTAGACTGGAGGCTGGATTTAACTTTATTCAAAAATTAGTCAATTTTTTTCCTTCTTTGCACTCTCCACCTCACAGCTTAAGTCCCATGTAAACTCAGCTGAAGTGGGAAACGAGTAAATTTGAGGGCGGGGGGAAAGAGAGAGACAGAGAGAGACAAAGAGACACAGACAGAGAGAGAGGGAGAACGAGAACACATCATTTGGATTGTGTAATCTACTTTATATAATCCCAGATTTGTTTTCAAATAGAAACTCAGTTTCCCAAACAGTGATTCCATGTATCATAGAATGGCAGTGATAAGACTGAATGATGCAATGTATTTTTCAATTTCTTCATTTCATTTCAGTTTCATCTTTGCTTCTATCCCCCTGTGCCCTCCTATTTCTTGGCTTACAGCTCTCCAAGATTCAAATGCCTCTACCTCCGAGCCTGTATCAACCAAGGAAATGAAAATAGTTCAAAATCTAACCACATAAAATGTATGTCCCCATGTCTCTTCCTTTTCTTTCTCATCAGTCTATCTATTTTTAAGTTTGAAAGGTTTTTTAAAGTAATGCTTAATATCTTTCATATCCCACATTTGAACAATATCTTTGTACTATTCTTAAGACAAATCATGCCTCTCGTTTTTCAAAAATACATGGAAAAAGAAACCTCACTTTCTGGATGAAAAGACCTGTAGCTTATATGAACCAAACATATCAGTGTAAGGTGCCAAAGAAAAAACAAGTCTTATTCACAGCCTGAATGATAAAAGTGGAAGTCTGTAAAACAATTTGGCACAAAGATAGGGGATTTCAGGTCAAATATGCCCATGCTCAAATAAATACTTAGACTTTGGCAGGTCTTTAATTCTAAGAGGAAATTTCAATGAAAACTAATTATAGCAATCTTAGAGACCTGCTGAATTCATTTTATAGTTAGCATTAACTTCAACTAAATAACAACAACAAAACATATTCCCATAGCTGCTCTGATTCACCGAGGTTTGAAAACGCACTTTGATGTTTAGGCATCTGAAGGTTTCTAAAGCCAGTGAGGTAGTCATCAGTCATTTTGTGTTTGAAATCTTGTGAGAAATTAAAGAGGTGCACATATAGAAACCAACTAATGAAAACTACTGCAGCCCTCATCTTTACATCTTATTCATTTTCTACTTGTTTTTTTATTTAAAAAAATCTAAAAAGCAATTTTTACTTTAGGATTGTATAACAAAAGAATAGATTCTGGAGGGCTCTGAATTATAATGAAAAAGTTCATTAAAAGAGAGAGGCAGATGCACGAACCTCACACCACTTTCTCTAGTATGTGGTGTGTAACTGCCCTTGAGCAAAGGCAGCCAACACTATACATAGACTACTCGCAGCCCCAACAAATGTTTACTTCTGTTATCATTTCCAAAGAACATGTGTTTGTCATCATAAACATTTCAAAGAATGCGAAACAGCACTCCTCCACAGTCAGCACATTTCCCCAGAAAGCTGAATAAATGTTTCCTAACATCTTTCAGTATAAGTTTTAAATTTTTTCTTGTATGAGATCTGTCTACTTGTCTTTTCTTTTATTCCTAAGGTCAAATAAAAATTTTGACCTTAGATTTTATTAGATCTTAAATGAAAGACTTTTTGGAAATATTTTAAATAATTTTACTTCATAAAATTAGCCTTTAAAAAAATCAATTACGTTTTCATAAGCTTTACCTTGAGTTCCATTCAATCTTCTTTCTGAAGCTGAGACTATTAAAACCTGAAGAAACTTTTGCTGAAAACCAATCACTTAGAAAGTGGAAAAGAAGCTGAAAAGTGAAAAAGCTGGCAAAAATTGTGCTGATGACCAGTTTGGTGTTGGTGTCCATATTTCTTCAACCTGTTAAGAGAAATGATGACTATCAATTGCTTTAAATTGCTCATGATAATGTATTTTTACTAATTTATTTTAATTTAGCACAAATGTAAGAATACAAAGAAACTATAAAAATTTTAAGCCTTTACCAGTTATTTGTTGTATCGCCTATACCTGTATTTAAAAATAAAAGAAGAAAAAACTCTATTGTCTTAAAGATCTCAATATTATAAATATAACATCATTCTATTCAAAATTATCTAAATCTTAAAGTTTAACAGTAAGAGAATGTAAAGTGCTATAATTGAAGGTGTTCTTTCAGAAATATTTTTAATTAAACTAAGGCCAAATCAGCTGATTTCTCTATAACTCAATTTCACCATTTATAAAATGAGAGAGTTGGTTGGGCAATTTCTAAGAAACAATTAAGTCATAATAGAACTAACATTATCTGCAATAGTAAAACAAAAGATTAATTACATTAAAAAACTGTACAATAAATTTTGTTTTAAATGTTGTTTGTACAGCAGACATTTTTTAAAAAATTTAAATCTTAGGAAGAATAATACTATCTAGCAAAATAACCATATCACTGTTACTGTTTAAATTAGTATTTAACCTTAAAAAATATTCTGTAATCATGAAGAGGAATTTTTTTCCCTCAAATGGCTAATCTTGTAATCAGCTCTCTGTTCTGCTTCTGTAGACACGCTTGCTGCATAGGCCAAAGGGCAGAGTGGTCTCGAAATCACCTGGAAACTCATCCTTCCCTTTGATTGCTGTGCTTGTTTGAACAGATGTATTGTCTTAGTGCCTGTTTGAAAATCTCACGCTCTGTAACTGCCCATAGCCCATTGCAACTCCCGGGGTCTGTAAATCAGCCCACGCCAACTGTAACAACGTGGGTATAAAAGCAAAATTGCCCCTAATTTTTCAGAGCACAAGCTCTTTTGGGACCACAGGTGTAAAAATCCTGAGTTCTCCAAACCCTCCGAGTGCTGCTTGGTTTCTTGCTGATCTGAGTTTTGCAATTTTTCTGCAACATTTCTGGAGTCCCCAGCGAGATTCTCAACCACACCCGCCTGCCGGACTGGTGGCTGGGCCAGGCCGGGGAAGAGGGGCTCCGAGATGAACGGGGAGGCGTGCCACCTGACGGTATTCCAGGTTCTCTTTCTGACCGGCGCTCCTACTCTCCAGATGGCTGAGCCTCCAACCAGACTCATAGGAGGGATGGACTAACTCACCAGGAAAGGCCACAGGATAAGGTAAGGCCCCGGCCCTAGCCCTCCTAGTCAGGTCCTGTCTCCGGATGGAAGAGGAGCTTGATCACCACCTAGTCTTCAGTTTGAAGACACAGGTCAGGGTCTTCCCAGTGGGGGAAGACATCAGGGTCTTCCAAAGGCGAGGAAGACATAGCTCAGGGCCTTCCAAAAGTGGGGAGGCAATGTTTTAACCTGTTGTGTGAATGAGTGAATGAATGAGCGGCCTGAACGGTTTGATCGGTCAGGTACGAGTTTGTGGCTCCATGGCTGGGCACCCTTAACGTCCCCTAAAGGCTACAGAGTCCGTGTGGGCTCATTCTGTGGTTCCGTGGCATCTGGCATACAGTCCAGGGTGGCACTGGACTAGTGTCCGATGATAAGTCACAAAGCTGAGTCCGCTACGGCCAAGTATCACCTAAGCTCCTTCGGGACGCGGCCAGATGAACATCTGAATGGTCTCCTCTTTGGAGGGGGCACCCATCCTTTGTTTGTCTTCGCGTCACAATCACAGGGTGGGATACACGGCGGGGTCACGGCGGGGGTGGGGGGGGGGTGCAATTAACTACTGAATTGACTTAAGAATTGTCTATCTCCAAACAGCCCTTGTTACATAGGGGCTCTCTGCCAATTATTTTCTTAAAATTTTAAGGTCTATTTTCCTCCTTGGGAAGCTCCCTAAGGCAAATATGGGAGGAGGTACCTCTAAGCCAACTGTGTTAAACTGTATGTTGAAAATTTTTAAGAAAGGCTTCTCAGAGGATTATGGGGTCAAGCTGACCCCAGGAAAACTTCATACTCTTTGTGAGCTTTCGGGGTAGGATGGCCTTCAGAAAGGACCTTAGACCTCCCCACTGTTATAGCTGTGTACCAGGTAGTGACAGGGACCCCTGGACATCCAGAACAGTTTCCGTACATAGACTCATGGTTGCAAATCGCTTCTGTAGTGCCCCCTTGGGCCCTGTTCTGAACGAGTAGGCAGGGACAGAGTAAGGTACTAGTAGCCCGAGCAAAAGAACAAGGAAAAGCCAACAAAAATTGTCCACCAAGGGGACCCTGGGGAAGAACCTTTCTTCCCACTGTCGTATATCCCAGCAGCTCCGCCAGTCTCCACACAGCACAGTCTACCCGCAACTTCACCATCAGTGCCTTCGCCGCCCCCACAGCCCGAGCGATCCTCACACCTGAGTCCACAGCGCCTTCACTTGGCCACGCAACCAGCTCAGCAATCTACGGCCCTTCAGATGCCCCTCCGAGAGGCACGAGGTCCCTTTGAGATTGGAGAAGATGGCACACTCCAGCCAGGCCACCCTGTCCTCTACTATCAGACATTTAGCACAATCGACCTCTTCAGCTGGAAGCAGCACACCCCGTCCTATTCGGAGAAAGCCCAGGCGATGACTGACCTGCTCGAGACCATATTCCAAACTCATCAGCCTACTTCGGACGACTGCCGCCAACTCCTAACTCTCTTCAATACCAAAGAACGACACCGGGTTCTGTCAGAAGCGTGGGGATGGCTCCAAGGACAAGCACCGGACAGTGTACTAGACCCTGCAGCATGGGCCTCAGGGGCTGTGCTAGATGCCAGGCCCAACTGGGACTTCAACATCCCAAATGGAAGAGAGTCTCTCAGCAGGTACTGGCAGGCCATACTGCAGGAGGTAAAAGCTGGGGCTAAAAAGCCGACAAATGTGTAAAAAATGGCAAAAGTACTCCAGAAGCCAGAGGAGTCACCCACAGAGTTTTACGAGAGACTGTGCGAAGCATTCCGGGTGTATACCCCTTTTGACCCCAAAGCACAAGAAAACCAATGCATGGTCAATGTAGCATTTGTGGCTCAATCTTACGCTGCAAGCTTCAGAAATTGGAGGGCTTTGCTGGGATAACAACAGCCAGCTACTGGAGATCACAAGCAGGGTGTTTGTGAACTACGACCAGGAGGCCCAAAAGATAGCTAATAAGCTGATGAAACAAAAAGTGTCTCTCCTGGCAGCAGCATTAGGGAACCCAGGCCCGGTGCAGCAGGCTGCTGCTCCCTCACGGAAAAGAGAAACCAAAAGGAGACCACCACTACGCTGTGACCAGTGCGCCTACTGCAAAGAGACTGGCCATTGGAAGAATCAGTGCCCCCACCGTGGGAGATGCCTGAAGGGCCAAAGACATTCCATCAACCTGGTAAAGGAAAGTACCAGCCTGAGCCAGTCCAAGACCTTATCGGCCTGGCCGAAGCACAGTCAAACTAGGGGCGGCCGGGTTCCCTGATCCTAGGCCCCTGGGAGCCTACAGTTGCAATAGAAGTAGGGGGCCAATGACTTTCATGGTAAACACTGGGGCTGAACACTCTGTAGTAACCACACCTATGGCTCCCCTTGCAGACTGAACAGCAACTGTCGTTGGGGCTACAGGGGACCAAATCCCCTGCTTGTTCTGTAAAGCCCACTCATGTCAGCTAGGGGGCCACCCAGTGACTCGAGTTCCTGTGCCTACCAGAGTGCCCCATTCCTCTTCTAGGTAAAGACATTAACAAAGCTTGGAGTTCAAATCACTTTTGCCCCTGGGAAGCCCACCAATCTCACACTGAAGATCCAGCCTGCTCTAATAATGGCTGTGACTGTGCCCAGGGGGGAGAAATGGCGCCCCTATTCTCCGGAAAGAGAACAAACAAATCCAACCAGTCTGTTAGAAGAGTTCTCTACTGTCTGGGCAGAGAAAGGGCCCCCAGGTCTAGCCAAAAATCACGCACCCATCATGGTAGACCCGAGGCCAGGAGCCACTTCTGTTACACAAAGGCAATATCCAGTGCCATGCTTGGGAATTCAGGACCATATCCAGCGTTTGCACGACACCGGAATTCTAGTTGAGTGTCAGTCACCTTGGAACACTCCACTCTTACCAGTCAAGAAGCCTGGAGGGAACGACTATCGCCCCATCCAGGACCTCCACATCGTCAACAACGCAGTGGTCACCATCCATCCATTGGTCCCAAACTCACACATCCTCCTGAGTCTCTTACCTGACCATGCAAGCTGGTTCACTAGCTTAGATTTCAATGATGCCTTCTTCTGTCTCCAGTTATCACTTGCCAGCCAGTCTTTGTTTGCCTTTGAGTGGGAAGACCCACACACTGGGAGAAAAATGCAATTGACTTGGACCTGACTGCTTCAAGAACTCACCCACCCTGTTTGGTGAAGCATTGGCCGCAGAGCTTGCTGCCTTCTCTGAAGAGACTTTGAACTGCACTCTGCTCCAGTACGTAGATGACCTGTTGCTGGCTAGCCTCCCCGCCCAAAGAGACTGCTGGAAAGGTATTAGAGCCTTGCTGCCCCTGCTCTCTTCCATGGGATACAAGGTGTCATGGAAGAAGGCTCAAATCTGCAAACAGGAGGTCAGATACCTCAGGTTCATCATCGCAGAAGGACATTGGGCAATTGGACATGAGGAGAAGTTGGCCATCTGTTCAACACCTCAGCCAAATATTAAGAAAGGGGTCCGTGAATGTCTAGGGGCAGCCGGATCTGGATACCACGTTGCTCTGAAATTGCCAGGCCACTGTATGAGGCCACAGCTGGGTCTAGTAAAGACCCCCTGGAATAGGGCTCCAGATAAGAAAATACCTTCAGAGAAATAGAGAGACTTTTGATCAGTGCCCTAGCATTAGGACTGCCGGATGTGACACGAGACTTTAACCTCTTCACACACAAGAAGAATCATACTGCACTGGGGGTCCTCACACAGTCGGGCCATGGCAGCGCCCAACTGCATATTTGTCCAAACGGCTAGATCCGGTGGCTGCAGATGGCCGCCATGCCTCCGGGCCTTAGCTGCCACAGTAATCCTGGTCAGAGAAGCAGACAAGCTCACACTGGGACAGAATATAAATGTAAAGGTCTCCCATGCTGTAACCACATTAATGAATAATCAAGGACATAAGTGGCTGACCAACACCAGAATAACTCATTATCAGGGACTGTTTTGCGAAAATCCACGAGTCCGCCTTGAGACTGTGCGAACATTGAACCCCGCTATGTTTCTGCCCACTGAGGGGGGGGCCTCCCGACAATGATTGTCAGGAGGTCACAGATGAAGTCTACTCAAGCAGGAAAGACCTGACGGACGTTCCTCTTCAGAACCTAGAAATGGTATTGTTCACCGATGGGAGCAGCTTCATCCATGAAGGACAGTGCAAAGCCGGCTACACAATAACTACTACCGATGAGGTAATTGGAGCTGAGGCTCTGCCACAGGGCTGGTCGGCACAGCGGGCCGAACTATGGGCACTTATTCAGGCGCTGCGGCAGGCTGAAGGGAAACAGCTCAATATCTACACTGACTCAAGTTATGCCTTGCTACTTTGCACATACAGGGGGCCATTTATAAAGAAAGGGGATTACTGACTGTGGGAGGAAAGGAAATCACAAACAAAGAAGAAATCCGCCAACTGTTAGAGGCAGTGTGGAAGCCTTCCCAAGTGGCAGTCATTCACTGCAAGGGCCACCAGAGAGGAACTGACACTGTCAGTAGGGGAAATCAACTAGCAGACCAAGAGCTAAGGAGGCTGCCAAGCGAGTGCCACATGGGTCCTGAGCCAATCTCCAAGGTTCTCCTAGTACCAGAATTGCATCTATCTCCAAAATACACTAAGGAAGAAGCACAATGGGCTTTAAGTAAAAACGGAACTAAGAGGAAGGAGGGCTGGTGGGAGTTTCCAGATCAAAGACTCTATTCCCACTGCACTGGCAACTCACCTGGTAAAACAACACCATGAGTTGACTCACCTAGGGAAGACTACTTTAGAAAGCCTGTTAGGCCGCTACTATTTCATACCCAAACTCCCAACCCTGTGCACCAGATCAGTGCTAGGTGTGTGACTTGTGCACGAAACAACGCTGGCCAAAGGCCAAGGTCTAATCCAGGGATGCAAACAATTGGAACTGTGCCACTTGAAGACCTAAAATTAGACTTTACTGAGGTCAAGCCCTGCTGGGGCCACCAGTACTTCCTTGTGTTAGTTTGCACTTACTCCGAATGGGCTGAAGCTTTTCCTACACACACCGAACGGGCACGAGAAGTAGCTAGGGCCTTATGGAGGGAAACTGTTCCAAGATACAGGCTACCCTTCTCTATAGGATCTGACAATGGACCTGCCTTTGTGTGAGATAGTCCAGACCTTGCCCAAAGCTCTAGGAATCAAATGGAAGCTCCACATGGCCTACAGGCCACAAAATTCAGGGAAAGTTGAACGCATGAACGGGACCCTCAAAACCACCCTAGCTAAGCTTTGTCAGGAAACCCAGTTACTGTAGCTTGATTTGCTGCCTTTGGCTCTACTCCGTGCACGGTGCACCCCAAGGCTTTCAGGCTACTCCCCTTTTGAAATCCTTTATGGGAGACCTCCCCCAGTGATAGGAAAGTTAAAAGGAGACCCTCGATTAATGGCTGACCTAGAAATGTCCCAACACCTTTAGGCTTTAGGGAGGATTCTCCGCCACATCACTTACGAAACTTTAGAAAGAGCCCCTATTCCCTTGGGGAATTGGGTCCACCCCTATCAGCCAGAAGATGAAGTATGGGTTGAGATTGGAAGAAGGAGCCGCTCCGCCAAGCTGGACGGGCCCTCACACTGTTGTATTAGCAACTCCCACTGCTGTTAAGGTTGCACATGGCAGAAGCTTGAAGATCAACTGTCCACTGTCCAGATGTATTGTTATCCTCATGTAGCCCTAACCCTATTTAGTATACTTGTCTCGCTGCTTGCTTTAGGTTTGGCCTCAGTAGCGCCCTCCAATTGGACTCTGAGTCAAAGAATCACTTTAGCCCTAACCTATCTAGCCTACATAGGGATCCTCTCAGTTCTTACATGTTTAGACTAAACGCCTTTTTTTGGTACATTTTTACAGTTCTAGAAACTTTGTTTAATCATCACTGGTTGTTTTGTTAATTCAAACAGGATTTCATGTTCAGGTAATCCAAGCATCGAAGCAATGGTGCCTCCTACCTCACCCTACAAGGGAATTATGGGTACTGAGTACTTACATAGGACTTTATTGATATTTCTCATAAGCTCACCCCTGAGGGCGGCCATTGAGCCTCAATGTGATAAACGCATAGGGCCATCCAAATAGGTGGTCAGGTCCAGCAGGCCTTTACCTCATATGCCCATCAACCAGCTGCTTGTTACAGATCAGCTACCATTTGCACTTATGCTGGCAGAAGGTACTGGATGGGATGGTTAAAAACCAAATATGTAGCAGGATACATTTGCCAAGGTCCGCCCCCAGGAGCAACAGGAAATTGGGCCTGTTGGACATATTACAGGCAAATAGGTATCTCAGATGGAAGGGGAGTCCAAGACCAACTAGTCAAAGAGACTGCACAGCGAGTAATAGAATGGAAAAAACCTAAACCACCTCCGGGGCCCAGTCCAATTTATGACCAACTTAAAAGGACCTTTGGCTAAAACATAGACCTCCCAACCTTGAGAAAGAACCTCTTTGTTGACCTGGGAGGAAAGCCCATGAACTTGGTGTTACTAAATGCTGGGTGAGTAGAGGAGCACTCATGAGTAAAGATTGGCCTTGGAAGGGAACTAGCCTAGATGCCTTTTACCTCCTCCAGTGGAACCACATGGTAACTCAACATGAAGAGGATTGACCCAAGAGTTGGGTCCTCTCCTCCAAAGTAGTAGAAGAATGTCTTGGCCGGATAGGTCCAAGATACACTCGGTGGGTTGGGGAAACTCCATGTCAAACTTAAACTGTTGGCCCAAAGCTCCTTCCTGGTATTGGGCCACCAACAGCACTATAACTACCTCCTCCTTGTGCCATTCCTTCAACCAAAGCTCAATTGTTACAAACTGTACTATAAAGGAAGGCACGGTCCATCCCTGTTGGCACATTCTGGGAAACCCCCAACTCCACTGGCCCTGGGAGTTGGAAAGCATCAGATAGGCTCTTCTGGATTTGTGGGAAGATGGTTTATACCCAATTCCCAGCAAACTGGAAGGGAGGTTGCACCATCGGTATCATTCAACCTGGCTTCCTCCTCCTACCAGACCCAGGAGGAAATGAGCTAGGTGTTCCCTTACATCAAGACTTAAAAGCCAGAACTAAGAGGTCACTGAAAGTTGAAGTAGGGGGACAACAAAAATGGGAAGAGGATGAATGGCCACCCCACTGTATTATCCAATACTATGGCCCCACTACTTGGGCACAAGATGAGAGCTGAGGTTACCGGACTCCCATATACATACTTAATCGAATTATCAGGTTACAGGCCGTACTAGAGATCATTATGAACCAGAAGGCCTCAGCCCTAGAACTCCTGGCCACACGACAGTCTCAGATGCGTGCAGCAATATATTAAAACCGGTTAGCTTTAGATTACTTGCTAGTGGAAGAAGGAGGAGTATGCGGGAAGTTTAACCTTATTGTTGTCTCCAAATAGATGACAACAGCCAGGCTGTAACTGATATAGCTACTAATATTAGGAAAATAGCTCATGTACCCATCCAGAGTTGGAAACAGTAGGACCCTAGTAACCTCTTTGGGGGCTTGAAGACCTTAGTTGGAATAGTTGCTCCTCCTCCTCGGGTCCTGCCTCCTTCTCCCTTACCTGCTGCCTCTTGTTGTCTGGACAACTACCTCCCTCATAGAGGTTATGGCAGAGAGAAAGACTGCAGCAAAGATCCTTATGTTGTGGAAGTACCAGCCCTGGCCCAGAGAGATCAAGAGGTTGATGCCCTATACGAATTTAAAGATTATCAAACGTGAGGAATGAAGAGAAATTTTTTCACTCAAGTAACTAATCTTGTAATCAGCTCTTTGTTCTGCTTCTGTAGACAGGCTTGCTGCACAGGCCAAAGGGCAACTGAAAACTCACCCTCCCCTTTGATTGCTGTGCTTGTTTGAACAGATGTATTGCTTTAGTGCCTGTTTGAAAATCCCATGCTCTGTAACTTCCTATAGTCCATAGCATCTCCCAGCGTCTATAAATCAGCCTATGCCAACTGAAACAACGTGAGTATAAAAGCGAAACTGCCCCTAAGCTCGGGGCCCAGATTTTCAGAACACTAGCTCTTCTGGGACCACCTGTGTAACAAACCTGAGTTCTCCAAACCCTCCGAGTGCTACTTTGTTTCTTGCTGATCTGAGTTTTGCAATTTTTCTGCAATAATCACACATATCCTTGGACCAATCCTCCATAGCTTTTTATCTTTAAAATAAAAGATTTTTATAAAAGAGCTTCAAGTTTTAAGGACAAAGTTAGCGAATAGTAACATGCATATATGCACATTCCAAGTATGTTTTCTATCTCATTGAGCTGAACTTTATTCGGCTCCTAAAAATCTTAGGAACATTTAGACCAAAAAAAGACATTGAAGCATTTGCTTGTACCTAGCAAATACAGTGTTTCTATGGCTCTTTCTTTGATAGAGCCGACCGTCAGATTAAAAGGAAATGAAACAATAGATATTTCCAGCTCCCTGATGTGAAGAAATAAAGTCAACCTACTGAAGCCAACTCACTAGAAAAAAACTGAGTCATTGGCTGCACAAGCAACATCCTCACTTCATTCTCTTCCAACCAGGCTATCGGATAAAAAATCAGTCCTCCACAGGGACCCTTCTGACAGAATTCATGTGTCTGTAATGAATTCATTTCTCAGTCTTTTTTTCTGGCGTGCATGTTCAGCAAAAAATACTGATATTACAGTTCTCCATAAGATTCCATTAACTTTATTGCTCATTTACATTTTTTTAATTTAACGTTTATTGGGCATTAAAATTTTTAATTTGTGCCCTTTTACTTTAATAGTAACCAAATAATACATAAAAGTAAGTTTTGTATATAAATTAAACAACATTATGATTTTCTAATGTTAGAAAAGGGATAATGTCTAAGATTAAAGGAAATAGGGATTAAAGAAAGACAGAAAGAAAAAGAAAGTAAATAGAGATCTGGAGGCCAGGTATGCAGATAAATGAGTAAAATGAAACCAGTAACCAGAAAAGAGTGAAGAGTCTAACCCTCAACATGATTAAATGAATAATATGAATAATCTTAGATCTGATGACAGCTTGCCCTGGAAGGGTCTGTATGTTCCCTGCTGGTCCTGGAGGGCGGTTAGGCACCAGATGCTCATTTATTTTTGTTAAAATTCAACATATATAATCAGTATTTATTTCATGAATGGTTCCTAAATGTTATAAACAGTAGGAATCATGCAACAGTATCCATTTTGTGAACTGTTAATTTAAACAATACATTTTTTAAAAGCACACCATTAAAAAAAATTATCATTCTTTAAAAAGGTAGTTTTATTAAGTCTTTGTTGCACTGGATATCAGATGTTTTCAAAAGACTTACTGACAATTAACTGGGGTTTATGGGGTGTATGTTGAGAATCTCCCTTTGCAAAAAATGTTTCATTTAAAACTAAAGAATTCCATATAGTCAAGTTGTGGATTCCATTAAAGGCTCAACAGACAGAAGTTACAGACAGAAGTTAATTAAATCGTTCTACAACCAGCTTTGCTTCTCATCACGCAGCTGCTTGCTTCATCAGTCATGGCAGATCAAGCACTCATCTAGGGATTATTTACAAATTTCCCCAGAAAACCCAGGCTTCAGGTAAGCAGCAGTTGCTTCTGTTCATTCACTGAATTATCCAAGAAAATGGTAAAATGGATAAAACCAAATAATGTTCATGACTCAGATTAAGGGCCTTTGAGAGTTTGGTAACTATTAAGTATAGAAATACACAGTAAAAGTAGAAAAGTATTAGACCTATTTCATATTCCTCCACATGTGGCTAGTAGCTGGCAATGAGATACTGTCCCAGAAAGGCTGAGCTGAACAGAAGTGCGAAATATTTCTGTGGCAATTTATAAGGGGAGTGTCTAGACATGAACTTTACAACAGAATTAGCCCCTCTTGATTCACAAGCATCGTGGACACCAAGGAAACACTTCCAGAGACCTCCTGAATACAGTGATTGATGTCCCCCAAGACTTCCCATAGACTTAAATTGAAGCTGGTTTCTCAGTAAAGAAAAACATGAAAAGGGTTGAAGTCCACCTCTCCACCACCGGCTTGCAAGACCCCTTCTCCAGCAGAACTGCCCCAGAGGCAGGGCCACAGAAACGGCACAGCCAGGCCTACTCCGTCTTGCTTCAGCCAACAGTTCATCCAATGTCTGTCACATGTCCACCACGTGTCAGGTGCTGTGCAAGGACTCAGAATATAAAATCGGGGACGTGCTTATGGGCCAGTAGGAAAGTACAGAAACAGATCTCCACTACCTAAAGTGGTGAGTTCAAGGTGCTAAGGGGCACTCTCCACTTTCTGGGGAATAAACACCCAGCAGAGAAGACATACAAACAGCGAGGAGGTATTGAAAGCATTCAAGGTGAACCAAGGGGACATCTTCTTGAGCTGAAGCCCAAAGGACTCAGTTCTACCAGCTGAGTTCTGAACTGCCGACCTGGGAACCCAACCGTGACTCTCATTCCCCCATGCTTGTTACTTCCTGGCAAGCACAGGGCATGCAGGGATCACGAACGCCACTTCCATGCACACGCACAACCGCACCCTGGCACATTCTATAGTTTCAGGCAGGAACCACGCTGCAGTGTTTAGCAGTATAAACCCTTAAAAAGAGAGAGGATAGGTCTTGTGTGGTTGTCTGTATTTGCAGCAAGAAAGGAAGAAGTTGGGAAGAAAGTCCTGCTCGTGGTCAGCACTCCCTCTCCCAGCCCTAGTGAGCTACCCGTCCTGTCCCCACACTGACTCCAAACACCCCCTGCTCGCAACACTCCAGCTCTTCCTCTCCTAAAACAGAGATGGTTCCTTCCCTCTTCATCAAAATATAGAGGCTACTGGGCATGAATGCCTCAATGTGGAAAGGCCGACTACCCCCGTGCCCCGACCCAGAAGCTCTTCTCTGCACGCTATAGGCTCTGCCTGGGGCTGAGCCCCACACTGTCGACACCGCTTCAGTCGTGTGCAGCCAGACCCTGCCTTCTCCCAGGCACAGTCCTGATGGCCGGCTACCCTCTGGAAGGCTCCACGTGGGCATCCTGGAGGCCCCACAGGCTCCACGTGACCCAAGCTGGACTTAGCCCCACGCCAGTCCTTCCCCCAGAGCTCCACGTCTCAGGGAATGACAACTTCCCAATCTTCCCATCTACAGCAGCTCAGGCACCCTGGACTCCTTCCCACCCCTCGCTCCCACAATGACTGACTGCCAAGGCCTGGTGGACTGAACAATACTAAATGAAGGACAACTTGATTCCAGGGAAGTTCTGAAAGTTTCTCACGATAGCCTTATGTAATGTGAAGAAATGTGGCTGGATAACAAAAGTAGGCAAATCCAAAGCTGGTTGAAAAACTAAAGGTAGCATGTAGATCAGTGATCTTAAGTAGACTTGAGAATTATCTCCTGTCCCATAAGGTTCTCTCTTTTTGGTCTGCTTCAGTAATATTTTTACAAATATTTATATTTTTACTCAATCTACATATAAAACAGAGCTGGGAAACATAGCTAGTATAATAGGTTAACAGAATCAGGTTTCAAAATTATCTTCATTAGCTGAAATAATCAGTCCAATCAGAAAGATAAAATAGGAATAAATTTTTAAAGGGCAATACCAAAGTATAGAACTTAGCATAACAGCCATATAACTAATACACATGCATACGTGCACTCACGTGCACACACACACGGGAAACCTTAGCATTGTAGGTCCCACAAATCAATGAGATAATAATGCAATGGAGATACCAATAACAAAAAACAAACATCAGGCTCATTTATAATCGGAGAATGCGGAAATATACCTTTTGGATCAAGATGCTTACCAGTCCCACTTTCCTCTGAATTAATCACATACCAAAGTACCTTCAGAGTAGTGTAACTAAGATGGTGATTTTTAGAAACCATATCATACCATGAAAAGTTAAAGGGCTGAGCAATGTTAGCTTGGAAACAAGATTACTTAGGACTTGAGAGCATCCTTCTAACATCTAAAAAATTCATGGAAAAGTGAAAGAGGGAACTTAACTGTGCATTCCTTGAAAGGGCACAAATGGACAAAAATTACAGGGAAGGAAGAGTTTGGCTAATTTAAAAGACCCTCCAACAACTGAGAAGTGCCCAGCATCTTTCACGGAAGTGGTAAAGGGAACACTAGGCGGGTGATCCACAAAGGGGGTGGGTGCTGGTCAAACCTTCAGAGCGCTCTCAAAGTAAGATTCTGGGATTCTGGGGCTGACCTTAATTTTAGTAGCTAAAGAGGCAATTTTGTGTTAAACAGTACATTTAGCTTCTCCATAGTCTGTCATTTATGCTTTAAAAAATCAAAATTTCACATGTAAGTACATATGAAGTATATACGACATAGTGAGAAGCACACAGGCTTGGTCACGGTCTCGAGTTTGAATCTCAGTTCTACCACTTGCTAACTGTGAGATCTGGGACTAGTTACTTATCTTAACTGAACCTCAGTTTTCTCACCTGCAGAATAGAGGTAACAACCGTACTAACCTGACAGGGTTCTCACAAGGAATAAACCACATAACATATGTTGGGCACCTAGAATAGTAACTGGCATGTGATGCACACTCAGCAGTTTCTGTTCCCATCATCATGCATCTCCGGCAGCATGCAGGACACAGGATTCTGGGTCTGTCATCACTCTAGCCAAGGGGAACAAAACCATTCTCAGGCCACTAGGATTTAAGTCCCTAACTAACCTCTGTTTACATTGGTCAACAGTCAAAATGTCAGCAGCCCCCACTGCAGAAATCCATCCTCTACCAGGTGGTCGCAACCGTCGTGCTCCAGAGCTCCTTCCCAGCCACTGGGCCCAGCCCATCACCCCTCCACCTCCCAAACCCTTCTACTTGGTCCCCAGAACCGCGGCTCACACCCCGACAACAGTGCTCCACCCTGGCTCTCTCCCCCATGTGCTCTGAAGACACACATCTTCTGCAACTCTCTCTGGCAGTCACACTTGAGAGTCAGGGTCCTCTCTGCTCCTCTCTGCTCCTCAGGGTCCTTTGCAGGCCTCACTCCTCCACTCCTTCGCCCCCTATAAACACTGAGAATGCTTTCACCCTGCTGCTACTCAGGTATACCGCCCTCTCCCGCTCCTCACCAGTATCGTACTCCCACCTCCCAAACACATCCTCCCATCCGAGGACTTTAGGCCTGGTTCACTGATGTCCTCAGGCCCCACCATCATTGTGAGTGACTTCCTATCTACATAGAAAGCCCAGGTTTCCTTAGCAACTCAGTCCTTTTGTCTCCATTGGGAATGGTACCTCTTCCACGACACCTCAGCCAATTTTTCTGCTTCCAAATTAACATTTCAGGTATTCCCTTTGTTGACCTTTCCATTGAGTGTGCTCAGTGTTACGGCATTCTCAAGTCCACTGACCTCTCAGCTTTTCCCCAGTCCACTTACCCCTTCCCTCTTTTTTATACTTCTCTTTTTAATCAGCTTAAATCCTAGAGGCCATCATTTCAACAACTCTTACTAACACGCTACGTTCCCTTTCCACTGCCAAGAGCTGGCAAAGCACCAGCCACGGACATGCCCAACTATTTACTCACTGACCAGCCCTGAACAATCAGAGCACTGTTGGAAAAAGTCATGTACCAGAAGAGAGGAAGTTTGGTGAGTGTAAAATTACAGAGAGATCGCACGGCCGTCAACACCGCCCTGCCTCCTACTGAAGAGGAAATTTCAGGAATTTTCATTAGAAACTTATCAGCTCTCTGTTCTGCTTCTGTAAATATGCTTGCTGCATGCAAGAGCTCACTTGCAGAGCTCGCCAGCACCTTGTCCTACTTGCCCTTTGCTCCACGAATGTAACTGTTTGTACCCTAGCAGCTCTCGCTTCCTGTAACAATTTGTATTTGCTGGTTACCCATAGCAACTCCCGCCGTTTGTAACGGTTTGAGTTCAAACTGACTAATCAGCTTGTGTAAAATTCTTGTATATAAGGAATGTTGCAACTGAGCACAGTGCCCAGATCTGCAGAGCACCAGCTCCTCTGGGACTGTGCATAATAAAACTGAGTTCTCTTTCTCTCTGAGTTACTGCTTGGTTTTTCGCTGGTCTGATTTTGGAGCTTTTCCGTAACACTACCTCCTTGCACTAGCCGACCAGTGTTTTCATTCTCCGCGATTAACTTTCCAAATCTTCTCTACCCTTTTTGAACCTCCAACCATCCATCCCCATTCTCAACAGAACCCCCATCTCACTTCACAAAAAAGTAAAAGCCAACATATGAAAACTCTCAATATCGCACTGTCGACCGCACGGACTATTGCACTTTCCCCATCGGCCATCCCACTCTCTAACCTGTGCACCTCGGATCCACCATTTCTGGTTCTCTTGGGAATCTTTTGTTCCCTATTATCCTTCACTCTTTTCTGACCTAGATCTATTGGCTTTTAAACAGATTCAAGTTCCCAGAGACAACAAAAATCAACAGAGTCACTACCTCTTCTTCAATCCTGTTTCTCTTTTCAGTATAGCTTGCTCTCCTGTATCGTCCCTCCCTGTCTCTCTCTCTCTTTCTCCCACCTACTCTCTTTGAGGACAAAGTTCTAGAAAGGTCTGTCCATACCATCATCATGTCTCACCTCTGTCACTCTTCAGCCCACTGCATTCTTGTCCCCACCCTCATCGCTCCACTGAAGCAGCTACTAAGGTCGGCAATGAACTCCATGTGTGGTCTTCACATTACCTGAGCTCTCAGGAATACTGGACACTACGGACCACTTTCTCCTGGGAATGCTTTCTTCCCTGTGCCTCCGTAACACCACACTCCTTCCTCTACACGAACACTAAAAAACAGCATTCCCTAAGGTCCAGTTCCAGATCCTCTTCTCTCACTTGTTTCCTATGTGATTTCACCTATACCTGTGGCTTCGGTTACCATTTGTCTGCAGAACCATCTCGAGTTTAAATATCCATCCCAGAGCTCTCCTCTGAGCTCCTGACATGTACAACCAACTGACTGCCCGTCGGCATCACAAAGCATTTCAAACCAAGCGCGTGGTCTGACCCTTAAATTTGGTCCCTGTCTGCTACACTCCAGCTAACACCTTTTTTCTGTTCCTTAAAGATGCCATGTTCTTCTCTCCACAGGGCCTCTGCGTGGCCTATTCCTCCACTCTCACCCCCGCCCCTCCATGCCCAAATGAACTCTCATGCTTCTCCAGCAGTAGGTCAACCCTCACTTCCTCAGGGAAGCCTTCTCTGAGCTCTATCACCAGATTAATTCCCTCCTTGACTGCTCTCACAGCATCACGTGCGCCCCACCCACCACCTTTACAGTTGCAATTTAAATGAATCTCCTCTATCCTTCAGGTGGCGAGCACACAGCAGAGTGTACAGATGTCACACATAAAGTTGTACACCTGAAATTTATGTTATTAGTCAATGTTACTCAACTTAATTTTAAAAATAACGGAATTAATTTTAATTAAAAATAAAAGGACAACTCCTTCCTCCGGTGGAATGTGAGAAACACGAGGGTAAAACACATGCCCCTCCCCACTGTGTCCCCACACCTAACACAGCGCCTGCCACACAGCATGCGCTCATTAAATGTCTATCAAATAAAATAATGACAATAACAGACATTCATATTCTTACATGTGCTTTCCACTCTGCTAGTATCTCATCAGTTACCGGTTCCTCATCTTATCGGTATAACCAGAATATTGGAAAAAAGAATTTTCTAAATTGACAACACTAGTATTACATTATAGACGAAAAAGGTATTCTATAGAAAGTAACAGGATGATCTGATCACAAATTCCTAGCTGGGCAGATCATGGTGGGAAGTCACACCCCAGGTATATAACTTTTTAGTAAAAGGTTTATCTTTGTCTTAAGCAAGCCCTGTCTACTGTTCTCCTGCATCTAGGTGAACACATTTTTGAAATAAGTTTAACCACCTTCAAGAAAGCACATCGTCTTATTAACTATTCTATAATCTAATGCCCGCCTTGCTTTCTCCCACTTCCATGTAATCTTCCTCAGGTTCCCTCCTTAATCTCAAATGTATAAAAATAAACTGCAAAACTCTTATTCTCCAGAGCATTCAAGATCTTGCTTCCGGGCAATTGTTGAGAGTTTCCCTCAAATAAAAATTCACAAAAATTCTTTAAAGGTTTGGATATTCTTATGTCAACAGCATGAAAACAGATTGACTTCAAAAAAACTTCTCACCTCCAAATGTTCAAAGCAAAGCGCATCAATATTATAAATGAACAGTATTGAGTGTGTGTCTATAACAAAAGACCACAGACTGGGTGGCTTAAAAACATCATAAATTTATTGCCCACAGTTCTACAGGCAGGGAGTCTGAGATCAGGATGCCAGCACGGTGGGGTAAGGGCCCAGCATACTCTTCAGCTACCAAAGTACTTATTCTAATTGACTTATCTACCACATCAGCAGCCCAAATGTGTTCTAAAGTCTCTATTTACCAACTGTAAATCATTTGTAAATGAACACATGACTGTAGAAGATACCAAACCAAACAAACAAAAACCCTATCAAAAAAGAGGCAAACCTGCCCCGAACCCATTCTTGGGTTTTGTTTGCATTCTCATATGGGTGGTACATTGCAACTATCTGTTTAAATGCTCATAAAATGTCAATAATTCACCAGAGACATTAAAACTCCTTAGTAAAGAATTACTATCACTCCCCACTTGTGACTTTTCTTTCATAAAAAAACTGTTAAGCATCTGATAAAATGCATATAAAGCTCACAGCTAACTGCAATTAGTTTTATTTACTGTTGTTTTTAAATTCTGCATTGAGAGCTACATTTTTAAAAAAGTTAGGATTATTACAGGCAGAAAACATTCCACCTTTTTTATTTTCTGAGTATCAAGCTCAAGAACCAACAGCATTAGTGTGAAAGCCTATATGAAGCCAGCTGCATAAAAGCCAACCTACCTTTTATAAATCCTCCGAAATTCACGGTACTGCTTTTTTAAACTGAAGCAAATGGGAAGAAAATGAAGACTAAACCAGGAAAGGCTAAGGAATCCCGTATTAACATGATTAAGTTACACTCCCTTTCTCAGATAAACAATGTTACTTAAGATTTAACAAGGAATTGCTCGTGACTATAGAAAAGATATCTCTATGGTTCCTCCCTGTCAGTAAAAAGACAATAAATTTTGATTAAGGGTATCCAGTAAGCGGTCCCAACCTTTTTGGCACCAGGGACCAGTGCTCCTATGAGACTCTAATGCCTGATGATCTGAGGTGGAGCTGAGGCGGTGACGCTAGTGCTGGGGAGCAGCTGCAAATACAGATGAAGCTTCCCTTGCTTGCCTGTTGCTCACCTCCTGCTGTGCGGCCAAGTTTTGAACAGGCCACGGAACAGTACTGGTCCTGGGCCTGGCGGTTGGGGATTCCTGCTATATTTTTCCCACTCTTTCAACCCTTTCTCTTCCAAGAGCATGTAACAATTCAAGTTAAAGAGAAACTACTGGATTCTGCCTGTTACAGACCCTAGCAACTGACACCTCCCTGAAACAGTACTTTTGGATTATAGATTATTTTAATGATAATAAATAAACATTTAAAGTTGAATAGTCATACATTTCTAACTGGTCTTTGTTTTTCCCAGAATTCAATGTAATAATTACAATCACAGGATGTTAGAGGAAGAAGGAGGCTAAAATGCTCCTCAATCCAGCTCTGTAAGAGTCACCCCAGAAAGAAGTATCCGCCCTCGGGGGGCTGCAGAGTGGCCCCTTCTTGCTGTCAACTCAGAACTGTTTTGAAAGTTAATTCGTATTGTTACAGATCTCTTTAATCCGAGATTTCCCTTTTATCTCTCAAATCCTATCTATCCCTTTTACATCCTATGTTAAATGCCTTCCAGGACTCTTTCTCTGATCCCTTTAACTCAGTGTTTTTCAAATTTTCATATCCCAGAGCTTCCGCGCCCAACACTTTCAGGGTGTATGTTCTGCTTATTCCTACCAGTGAAGAAGAGTCTACAGTCTTCCTTTCTACAGTTTGTTTTCGGCACCGGGAGCAGGGGGATAGGTTTCTTGATACATATTTTCTCACACAGCTAAGAGTCCCCATCAGAAGATTCTGACACAGGAAAGGTGAGTGTTATCCCATCTCCTTAACCCTTCCTGCTCTTTCGAGAAATAATTCCTCCCCTGGTTTCCCACTACACGTGATCAGTAACCCCTTCTGTTATAAGTATTTTTAATTAGATTTTCAACAAGACTTTGATTCTTATTTTCCTAGCTTACATTTACAGTTTTTACATGTTCTGGTTATTATCTTACGCTAAAATAAAACTTAATATAGTTAATCTATGTCATCTCAACTTTTTTTGTCTTTATGCCATTTTACACTATCTGACTTGGAGTATGTTTTTATAATGCCTGACAAGAAGTGTGGCTATCTGGAAACTGATGGTGGGAAAAGGCCTGCTTCCCCAGCTCCCCCTAGGGCCCTGCTGGTTCCCAACTCCCAGCCCACTGAAGCATTCTCTTGTTAGGAAATTCAGTTCATTTCCGGGGCCTTAAGGCTCAGAGTACAAATGGCACATTTTATTTACTTGATAAATGTTGCGTCCTAGCTTCTCACCCCACTTAAAACTTTTATAAAGAAGTCTTTGTTTCTGAAACCTATGAGTTCCAATGACAGTCATCAGTTTTGGATAAAGCAGAACGTCTTAAGCCAGGAGACAAGAGTCACTGGAAAGTCACACAAATATTGAACCTGACATAATAAAAAGAGGTTGGATACTTATACAATTTGAGGGCCCATCTTTAAGAAAATCAACATTTCTAATGCCACACCCTCTCTGAGCCTTAGAAGGGGTCTAGGCGAGGGGCCCTGAAGTGGAAGCAGGGACCAGGTGGCACCCTGTACCACCTGGGGTACGCAGGAAGGGAAATGAGGTACTGCAGCCAACCTCTATGCAACTCGTGATGGACTAATTGCCACAGCCCTGCTCTTCCCTTGACAGAGCCTCTTGGCTGTGACATTTCTTGGCTTCCTCCCAACACTGTGAAATCAAGGAAAAGCGGGACAGAGCAAGATTTTTCCAAATATGTTTTATTCATTTTTTAAAGGAAACATTGGAACACCTGCCAAGCAACCTAGGAAGTCAGAACCTAGGGAGAGAAAGAGGTCCTTCTTGCCTCCACTGTTGATCTGATTACTCCCGAGAAAGTCCCTAGGTCTCAGGGCTGTGGCTTTGCCAACCTGCCTTTATTTCTCTCTCGTTTGCCTCTACCAACAGGAAACAAGAGTATTAAATGGGTTAGAGGGGATGAAAAGTAATTGAGCAAATCTCTCCCTCCTGCTGAGTTAAGACAAATTCCATTCAGCTGGAAAGAATCCTAGCATTAAATCCCAGCCCCAGTACTTACCAAGCGGCTGTTGGACAAGAGGACTTCTCTGCCCTGCAAGGCCTATGAGACAGAGAAAAAGAGGCCTACACTGCAAGATGGTTATGTGGCTTAAATGAGATGAGTTAAATGCACCTAGCACAGTAGCCACTGTGATAAATCATTTAATGGCCAAAAATTCCTTTGTCATAGGACATTGCTACTCCTCTTATCTAGAGTTGAAGTCTATGTCTCCCCCCCTAGGAATCTGGGCTGACCTTGCCACCTGCTGACAAATAGAATACAGGAGAAGAGAGGTTAGGAGGGTTCTAAGGCTAGGAAAAGGAGCTTAAGTAAGCATCGAAAGACTTTGCAACATCTGCCTTTCACTCTCTTGCCCTGAGACTGCCATGTAAATAAACCTGTCTAGTTTACTGCAGGATGAGAGGCCACACAGAGAACTGAGGCTGCCCAGTTGACAGGTGACACTCAATACCAACTACCAGCCACACTGGCAAGCCATCTTGGATCTCGCAGCCCAGCTGACCCTCCAGCTGAATGCAGCCACATGAGTGAACCTATAACTAACTGAGTAACTGCCCAGTCACCCACAGAATCATGAGAAATAATAAATCATGGTTTTAAGCCACTAGGTTTTGGGTGGTTTGTTATTCAGCAGCAGATCAAAACATTACTCAATAAAGGATAGTGTTTATTATTACTACCTAGCCTTTCCTAACCAAGAAATCTTACATCTCTCTCTCCGATGGCACCAAGTGATAAGGATATAGGACAGTCTGTGCCTGGAGCAATGTGATCACTTCCCTCTCCTTTTAACCTTTGGCCTGGAAGCCCTGTAGGTTGTCTACACCTATGATCTAATTGGGGAATTTGGTGGCTTAAATGAGATGACAGCAAGGAGTTTTGAATTTTTCTAGTCTATGGCCATGCCACCCTGAATGTGTCTAATCTTGTCTGATCTCAGAAACTAAGCAGGGTTGGTCCTGGTTAGTACTTGGATGGGAGACCACCTAGGAAGACCAGGT
>NW_006442103.1:1514685-1522770 GCF_000325575.1 Pteropus alecto | reverse complement strand
AACAGAGGCCAATTGCTGTAACAAACACCACCAATATTTCAGAAACTTAAAAGAGAAAATGTCCACTTCTCATTTGTATCATTGTGCAAAGTGGGTTCATGGTGTGGAGCTGCTGCTCTGTCCACTGCCCCCCATGTAGTTATTTGGGGGCCCAGGATTACTCTTTGAGGTAGCTCTTCAGATTCCAGGGAATTGGAATTTTCTATCGATTCCATTTCATCCTCCTGACTGAAGAACAAAAAGAGGGTGTGGAGAATCATGTGAAAGATTTTAGAGGCCAGGTCAGAAGAAACAGTATACACAACTTTCTCCTTCATTCCCTTGGCCAGATCTCAGTCCTGTGACCCCCCGCCACCTAAGAGCAAAGGGGGCAAAATGAGTAGAATTATCTGATACAGGAGCTCAGGAATGTGCTAGTAAAGGGTAATCTTTAAGAAAAGCTATTTAAGTATTATTTTCTAAAATTTAAAACTGAATTATGTTGACGTACCCAGTAGATCACAGACAACTTTTCTTCTAACATGATTTAATCAATTACCACATCTGAAATTAAACTCATAGAGTCCACAATTTTTTACACTTTGTAAAAGATAAAGGTAACATAAACTCACTCCATATCTAAAGGAATGAGCATTAGCCACCTGGGATGGAACCATGTGGAGGGTGAGGGCCAAGACCAGGAATCCACATGTGGGAGAAGTCCCAATGACACCCGTGACACTGACTCAAAGCCAAGTGATGGTTTCTGGCCATACCACCCTAAACATGCCCGATCCCATCTGATCTCAGAAACTAAGCAGGGTTGGTCCTGGTTAGTACTTGGATGGGAGACCACCTAGGAAGACCAGGTGCTGTAGGCATTAAAAATAAATAAATAAATAAAATTTTCTGGGTGGCCTTTTACCCTGTTACCTAAGTGGCCCTTAGGTGCTTTGAAAGTGTTTTTCTTCTGACCTCTTTCCATAAGACTACTATTGCCTCAAACTGCTTCCAAATGCATAATTTTCCAATAAACATGGCACTTATATTTACTATAGACTTCATGCTTCAATTCAGGGTAAGTCCCATAAAAACACCTAAGCCTGGCCCATGGACTTGGTAATGAAGAATTGTCTGGGGCATTGTTCCTGAGGCGAGACATACACGAATGTAGTCAGGGAATCTCAGATCCAGTGGCTTGTGGGAGTAGAACTTTTCCCAGGTGTATGAAATTGGGTCAAGCCCAACTTGCAGATCCCTAAGTCCTCATAACACTCACATGTCCTACAACCTATTAACAATTTTAAGCTTGGAGATGCTCTCAAGGATAGAACGTGGCCCTGACCCTTTCTAACTTGTGGGATTGGCCCATGTGAACGAATACCATCCTTTTTGCATGGACCAAGTGCAGAGATTTGTTCTTTATTTTTTTAAAGAAAAATATTTTGCTCAGTCATTATTATAGTTCTAATATATTAATGTCATCTACAACAGCCTCACTTCTTGGGTCATTAACAGTACAAGCCTAGTATTTTTGGGCAAATGGGTTCCACTCACAGAAATCTCACTAAAATGATATGTTCTATACTACCTTGTAGAAAAACGTCCAATATTAGATTGCTGTTTTCATTGGTCATGCATCCCTTCAGGTCCTCGTAAAACTATTTCTTGATTAAACCCATGAACTTCCACTTCAGCCTAATGACCTTTCACTGAGCAATGCCAAAGCATGGCACCCCTGGCCAGCACCAAGGAACATAATATGAAATGGCTCAGAAAGCAAGGGCACTAGGTTTGACTGTACAACACTGGGAGTGCCACTGAGAATGCCGGCCATCGCAAAGGCAGTGTTTTCTTGAAGAAAATCCAAAGGAGAAATTTCTCACCCTCTTAGGTTCAAGACTAGATGGACCTGTCCGATTTGGTTTCTCTCCTAGACACCTTGAAGCATGTGATGGATTGCTGGCCTCTTCTCTTTGGCTGTTGGAAAGCTTATCACCAGCACTTCCAGGAAGAAGAGAACAGTACCTCAGAGTACACTAAGTAACTTCACTTCTGCCTCTATCTTGTTTTCCTTTGGCATATTTTCCTCTCTTATCCTAAATTTACTTTATCTCATTGTATTGTATGCGTCTTTGTAAGGCATCCCAAATTGGTTTTGTAACAAAGTATGGTATAAATAAAACTAAAGAAAGTAGACTCAGTGTGTATGCCTCATCTCCCTACTCGAGATAGAGACCTCTTTATAAGCTGGGGCTGCACACTGCCCTAGCTTTGAAATCCCTATAGTGTCTAGCACTACACTTTTACTACTGACTATTTGGGAAATTAAATGATAGAATACGCAAATTTTGATAGCACTATGTTACTTGAATTATAAAAATAACCAGCATACTATTTTATTTTTTATTCTCAAAACAAATTCACATACGTGTGAAAGGATGCATGTACAAGGGTACTACTTACTGTAGCTTTATTAGAAGCAACCTTAAGGTCCAATGATAGAAAAATGGTTAAATATATTGGTACAGCTACACTCTCATAGGTTATACAGACATTTAAATGAATGAGATGATACAGAAGAATGCCCATCACATACTGTGGAGTGGGGAAAAAAGCAGACTGAAAAAGGATAGATTTTTCGTAAATACATAACTGGTCACATTTTGGCATTTGTAGAGAAAAAGATCGGAAGGGCTATAGCCCCCAAACTGGTATCTGGCTGTGTTTGTGAGTGAAACTGAAGAAGGTAGGAGCTGGGGGAAGGGGAAGAAGTGAACTTTCATTCTCTTGAGTATTAGTTGTTTGTGATGTTTTTTAAAATGAGTAAGTTTAACTTTTGTAACTTAAAAAGAAAAAACACTGAAGAAAACATTTAGAGACGTGAGGCTGTAAAGCATTTTCAAGTCCTTAAAAATGCCCAGCGCTTTAGGATTGGGTTCAGAGACACTAAGCCGGGATGCTGCAAACATACCACCTTTGTTCTAAGCAGCTAGGCCTCCCCTTCAGACGACTAGGCCTCCCACCCACAGCCTTTATCTTGCCCTGGATTCTTCCACAAAGCATGTAAGAAACTGATCTGTTTAGTAACACTACCGCAGGTTTTTAAAGTATGAAAAGGCCGAGAATCTTTCTCAATTAGAGCACAGCTGTAGTCTTTATAAGTTCCTAAAATAGCATGTAACAAATTATAAAGCATTTCAATTCATAATTGTCTCACTATTTTTACGTGTCTTAGAGCAAAACATGTTAACTGAGCAAGACTAGTTTAGGAAATTATGTCCCTAAAATGTAACACTTTGTAAAGGGTTTTTAAATATTTTCTAAATTTTTTGTCGAAAGAAAATTCCTTCCTCCTCCTTTTCCACAATAAATACATACTAAATAGAGAGTTGTCAACGCCTCAAATGTACTTTTAAAAGTTTTTAAAGCCTATTTCAAGAAAGTTAGTTAAATTAACTTGACAACATAGTTTCTCCATGTCTCCAAAGTTTAAAGGTTAAATCCGAACCAATGTATAAACCCATTGATGTACAGTTATTTCTAGGGTGGCTACAGCAAGATACAGTGGACACCAACACAGCAAGGTGGGGACCCAAACTTGGGCTCCATAGGAATAGTCAGTCAGGCAGACATCATAAGCCTGGGGCTTAAGGTCACATTACAGAAACCAGAGTTGAAAGCATTAGATAGATACCAGATAGTTGAGGAAATATAAAGTCAAACTGTGAAAACATATCAACTCAGAAAAAAATCAGACAAAGTAGGGCTGGGATGATCCAACTAGGTCATCATATGGATGATAAAAGCAAGCAGCAAGCAAGCAACCCTGGTTAAGTGATACCTGTGTACATTTTCCTTCAGGTTTTGTTGTTGTTGCCCACTGGTGAGTGTGCCAGGTGTGCGAGTCAGATGTTAATTGTTACAAAAAGGAATCAAAAGCCTGCAGATAGACTCCACCCCTGATTAACTCCAGAGCACAGATACTGGAATTCACTCAAGGATGCTGGGTGCTGCCTCACCTATTTCTCCAAGAAGCTTTTTTGGCAATCCCTAGGGCTATGAATGAGCAAGTTTCTAGTTTGATTCTAGAATGATTCTAGTTTGATTGTAGATCTTGAAATAGACGTCTAAAGAAGTCTTGATAATCTAACCCTTCTATAAAATGTAATGAGAATACTTTTCCAAATATCTGTGAGGCAAGCAGCCAACTTCCTAACAGGTTTGATCAGCAAATGGCCTTTGGAAACAACATTTCTATCCTTTTCTTCTGCACGAAATTCTCAAAGCTGGAAGAGAAGATGTGAGCCACCCACCCACCCAGTACCAGGAGCCCCTTCGCTCCCTCTCTGGCTGATGAAACTGGATGTGGCCTAAATCCATCAGCCAATTTGTTCTGAATCCATTTGTCTTCTTATTGAATCTACAGGGAAAAAAATTCTACTGCTCTAAAGACACTGCTTTCAAATCCGAATTTACTCCTTCCTCTTCTCTTAAAACCAACTGTTTTGCTTTGAAGTAGAGAGAGCAGGTAGGAAGTCCCCTTTTGCATGTGCCCAGCTAGCTGCCTTTCATTAATTTGAGTCCAGCACCTATCAGCATCAGATAAGTCCCCTACCGACAGGGGGTCCAGATAGCTCTCAATCAATTCCATGCTCCGCACTCCACCTCCTCCAGCATCTCCAAGCCCAAGGCCCAGCCTGCTCCACTGCAACCTGTTCTTCCATCCATTAGACACATGGTTTCCAAACAGTAGTCTGTGACCCATGAATAGGCAATGAGTGTTTCAGAACACAGAATGTAAACAGAAATAGAGTAGAAATAGAAACAGAAAACAGAATGCAGTCCACAGTAAGGGTATGTACTGTTTCATGAAACTTGTTTCAGATACACATTTACTTACTTATGCCCTGAGTGTCAATGTAAAAGTGCATTTTGTACTGTGTTATAATCCAGAAATTCTGAAACACTGCTTTTGGCAAGCAT
Organism: Pteropus alecto; assembly: GCF_000325575.1. Classification (NCBI taxonomy): domain Eukaryota; kingdom Metazoa; phylum Chordata; class Mammalia; order Chiroptera; family Pteropodidae; genus Pteropus; species Pteropus alecto. The sequence continues at coordinate 1,517,805 of NW_006442103.1, read as the reverse complement.
TTGTCCACCATCTAGTCAGAGTGCCCACTGCTGTTGGTCCCACTGCTCAGCGACCCACTTCCTCATGCAGGCTCAAGCTCTGAACAGACTTCCAGCTGTCTTATTCATCGGCTGTTTTCACAAACCTTAGCCTTTTACAGTGATTCACAACCTTCTGCTCATGTATACAAAGGGCTGCCTTCTCCTTGAACAGACCAATGTTCTCAGTCAAAAAAGAAAAAAAAATCCTTTGCTATTCCTGCTTTCTTTTCAGGTCTGGAAATTGCTTGTAGTACATCCAACTGTCTCACTATGAATAAGAAATCTCAGAGCAGTAGGACTCCATTTCTTTGTGTGCTACCTTTCATCTCCAACAAGAAAAAAACCACCACTAAAGTCCCTCTTGAAATGTCTCAGATTTTCTTACAAAATTCACCTCACTTTCCTGATGTAATGCATTCAGGTGTAACACATCCAGAGTCTGATACCAACACCAGGTTAACATAGCTCATCCCTAATGCTGACTTAAAGTCTGTTTCCCATCCTAAGAACAGATGGTTACTCCACCTCCGTATTGCTGTCTTCTTCCTCTCATAGGGCAAATGGAAAGAGGAAAAGCACAAGGTGACAGCACGAGTATGGTGGCACCCTTTCCTCTCCCAAGGACAAGGGCACAAGTTGTCCAGCACAACTCTGCCCAGTCCTGCCCTCCCTTGTCCAACAGCCCACAATTCTCACCCAATCGATTCATTTCTTCCTCTACAGGAAAAAAAAAAAAAGTTTTCTGTATCTTCTTATAGACTGTTCGGTTAACTTTTCTCAGGCAAACTGAATATCCAACTTTTTAACTTTCCAAGAGCTACTGAAGTGAAATGAATTCTTTATCTGTAGGATACAGGACAGTAACTTGAGAGGAGTGCAGGGAGACACTGAGGGCTGAAGGTTTCTTAGGAAGTGAATTGGTATTTCCTCCCCTACATGGAAGGCCAGTGTTGAGGGAGGGTCATAACCACTGGGCTTCCTGTCCTGTACTAAGGGAGGAAAGTGAACAAGTCTAGATCTGTAGGACAGTTGCACTAGGCTCTGAAGGGCAAGTCACACCAGGGCACCAGCTCCACCACTCCCCAGGGCTCCTTTGCCACCTCTCTGGTCATCTGGTTATTGGGAGGGCCCTCCATCACCACCCAGGTCGCTACTTCCTACTCCCCACTCCTTTGCTGGGAACACTCTTAATCACTGAGAGATTTCTGATAGCTCCCTGCTCCACGGCCTCTCTTTAACTTTGGTAATCAAATGAATCTCTCTCCAATGAAGATTCTAGAAAATGAAGAAAAATGTAGGACAACTCTTGCATCCATACTCCAAGGAAGTTTGCTATAAGGTTTCGGCCCTTCAACCACTGCCGTTCCTGGGCACCTCCAAGTACGTGGCTTTAATTACAAAGAGCCATTCTTCTTTTCAAAATGGTAAAGGATACTTAGAGTGAAAGAAATAGGAATAGCTAATGCGCAAATAATTATGGCTGGCTGAGCAGCTGGGTGTGAGACAACCCGCTCTAGACAGATAAAATTTCTGCAAGATCACACAGTAATGATTCGAACTCTGGAGGGAGGTAATGTGGCCAAAGGAGTTGCAGGGGTAAAAAAAAAAAAAAAAGAAGCACCCTCAAAACAGAGTATCCTCTGGATCATCTGATGGCACAGAAGGGAGGTGGCAAATACACTAAAATCCATGGTTCCTCTAGCTATTGTTTCTAATTTCCTAGAGTGGCAGGAATACACTTTTCTCATTTAGTTTCATCCGTACAATTTAAGGAAAAGACATACAAGGGAAAGAATTCTCTACTTCACATATAACACACTTCACCAAGAGAAATGGGATTCTCTACTGTATTACCTTGACTACACAAAGAGGAAGCTGCATTCTGATCTATATCCTGTACTCACACAGCAGTATCTCACTTAAAACACACACAATCCAAGATCCATCTTTCTCAACTCCATTTATGACTCAGTAAAGATTTTACTAAAATGACAGCTTTTTTCCTACTTCACGCATCAACTCCTATCATCCACACAAACTTTTCCATCTTATCTCCTAACTGGTATGAGATTGATTTAAACGTTGTCAAATATCACTCTCGAAGAACAATTTTATAATTTCACATAAAAATGTGCACATTAACACTCAAGATGTGTACAGCTAAGAAAACACTGGCCAGCAACAGTGACCCTTTCATGAACTTAACTCAGTGTTTTCACAGCGGTTGTCCTACCGTCTTAGGGCTGTAGGAAAAGGCTAGTATTACAGATCCCATTTCATGGGCGGGTAAACCGAGGCACTTAGTTTAATCGACTTGCCCGGGGTGACAATGTTAGCGCTGGAGACAGAAACCAAATGTCTGCCTCTGACTCTGCGCCCAGTTCTTCTGCACTAGACTCTCAGAACTCGCTGGCTAAAAATGAGACCCACTTGAGCACCGCCAGGGTGAATAAAAGCTTCTTGTTTTATTTAGTAGAAGAAGCAGGAGGGGGGAAGACTTACCCACTTGATGCACCTGACTGTATACCAGGCTCCACCAAGAAGGCTTTCCCGGATGCACAAAGCACCCGCCCGTTTGAGCTGAGACCCCGGAGGCACCCCAGACAGCTGGGAAGCGTGAGTGGGACGCACAAAGGCGTCTGAGTGGGCGGGGGCCGCGGGCCAGGACACCACTTGCGCAGCCCACGGGCCGGAGAACGCTGCGCCGCCGCACGCACCTGCTGGAGCCGCCTCAGCCCCGCGCGCTCGGGACGACCCGGGCCTCCGGAGCCCTGGCCACGCTAGGCCGGGGCGGGGTCCCGCGGGACATAGAGCGCCCGCCCTCCTCCGAGCTCTGCAAACGGCGTCACCTGTACTGCGAGTCCCGGACAGAGTCGCGTGTACGCGGCGGCTGCGCACGGCCGGGTTTCGGGCGCCTAGTCTTCCGGCCGGGCCCGAGGGCTGTCGCCGGCCAGAGCCGGCCCGCGAGATGCTCGGCGGGGTCGGAGAGCCGTCCCGGAGGTCCAGCTGCCGCGCGCCCGCCCTCCCAGACTGCGGGCTCGGGTTACCGCAGCGCGGCTCCTTAAAGGGGCCGCGGCCGCCCGAGCTCCGGCTCCGAGC
>NW_006442103.1:1491965-1514633 GCF_000325575.1 Pteropus alecto | reverse complement strand
TCGGGGGCTGGAACCCGGGTCCCGGGAGGGGCTCAGAAGCGAGATCCGCCGAGGCAGGCCGCGGGGTCCTGGAAGAGCACCCTCGCGGGGAGAGGGCGGGCGGCGCCTGGCTGTCCAAAGCGAGTAACGGAGACTGCAAGTGGGGACCCGCCAGAGTCCGCTTCCGTGCGGTCAGTACCTGGCCTCGCCACGTCACTAAAATTCCTTTCAGATTTTGAGTTTACATTCTGCCTTACGCTTAAATGATGCCCACGTTTTCATCATCAGAAAGGAGAGAACAATATAATTACTGATTTTTCCGGCCACGTCTGACTTGGCCAAAAACCAGTGCCGCGGCGCTCTTGCTTAGGGCCGCAGGTGCTTTCCACATTGGGTAGGAGGCGTGTGTGCCAGAGACACGTTCTCCCAGCAGCCTCCATAGAGGCCCAGAAAAACACCATGGTGAGGGCACCAGCTCCCCCACTACACTCTGAGCCCCTCTGCTGTCAGGGTAGGGAAGTAGGATTTGAATTTGTGGTGCTGGCTCAGAACTCCAAGTTGCCCAGTGCATAAAGAGCAACAGTAGCTCTTTGACCTGCTAAATATAGGCTCAAAAACTTCCAAGTGTTCAGATCAACAAGGTTGAGTTGTTTTGAATAAAACAAAATAATGAAGAGGTACATTTAGGCCGTTAAAAGTTGCAAAAAGCAATTCCAAATTCTTTTTTGGAAAGAGGTAAGTTCTAATTATTTAGTAAACACCATTAATAACAGGTCAGTTATTTCTAAGAAATGTCTATCAACAGAGCTAATAAATTTTACCTAATATATACGTGCACACAAACACACACACTTTAGCTAATTGAACCTCACTGGGCTCAATTTTTTTCATCAGTAAAAGGGGATAATAATACATAGTTACCTCTGAAGACCCCAGTCTTGGCAAATGAACCTCGCACTGACTTAGAAAAGACAAAATCTATTCTGCCCTACAAGGGCAGAAACCTGTCTGGCAGTCAAGCAGGGAGGAAGATCATGGAGACGCCCAAGTGCATGTTCCCCTACTTGTCCCTGACTCACTTTGGGGACACACGAGACACTGGTGCCCTTTGACTACAACCTGTGCCATCATAGTTGCTTCACAAAAGTTTAGTTTGCCCCATACCTTCCTTATGCACTCATGTAGCTACCTCATAACTTCATGGGTAGGACAGTTGTATGTGCACATCTGTGGGGTCAGCCTTGCAAGTACAGATCGCACATGTCAAGACTCTTCATCAAGACTACCTCCTCCATATTCACTCCTATGGCTTGTCTCCTGGGGCTGACAGTTGCTCTGGTATTTTGGGGTTTTTTTTTCCTGATTGCACCATCATCATCTCTGATATGCATATTCTCTAACACCCACAACAGTGGCCAAGGCCAAGTAAACCCACAGAAATCCACTATACTGTGTCCCACAATATTCTTCCAGGTGAGGCTTCTACAACACATCATTAAATCCTCAGGTTGTTTTGAAATGTTACAGAGCATGTAAGTGAATAAATACATCAAGGACAAGGCCTGAAAGATAGGAAAGTCAATAAATATTAGTTGAATCTTGTACCTTTTAAACTAATCAAAACTCAAGGACCTTAGGAGGTAGAATATATTAACTGCATATTTTTCTCAATATTTTAATGCAGCTTAATTTCTTTAAAAATATCCATTTTATAATTCACATTAAAATCTTTAAAAACTTTTAACTTCGTTTTACCAATACTCCAAGGACAGTTCTCCCAGATTCTGTATTCACTATCTGAAGTTTTTCTGAATTTTAAGTGTGAGGTATCAAAGTTAATTGTACTTTTTATGAATTTTGTTCATTAAAAACAGTTCAAAGAAACAGTTAAGAAAAAATGGACTTATTCATCCATACTTAAAAAGAGAAAAAAATACAAAAATTCTTTTGAGGCAAATTTTCTTGATAAATTTCTGTTTCCAAAAATTCCTAAACTTCTAAACAGAGACAATTATTTGGAAAACAGAGACCAAAAGCTGCTTCTTTCTAAAACAACAAGATAATTAAAGTAAAAATATTTTGGAAAATTGCTTCAATTCTCCTCTTCTCCATTAGTGAAGATATAACCAAAATGACACAAAACATTTTGATAAGAAAGGTTGATTTAGTTAAAAATGAACAACCTCAGACACTACTATTTTCTTGTTGGTAGTTTTAGTATTTCAAGAATTTTTTCTAAGGTTTTTTGAGTATTTAAAAGTACTTTTATTTGTCTTTCAGAATTTTTCAGGAAGAAACTATTTCAGGACATAAATGACTTCTATGTTCTTTTTGCTTATTTTATGTGATTTTTCCTATAATATAACTTAATATAAATTATTATAAATTCCAAATACATTATGATTGATATAAATTATAATTTATGTAAATTATAATATAAATTATGGAAATGTAAATTATTTTTAATGAAAGTAATACATAAGTGAAAATTCAAATGATCATATGAACTATCTTAATAACTAAAAAGAAAAAACGAGCAATTTTTCATGACATTATTTTTTAATACAAACATATTATCTCCTTTATGTGTCCCAATTAAATTGATCTCGTAATATCATTACGACTATCGTTTATGCAATAGTGTTACTATAATCAAACCACTTTATACACTTAAATCATGTGCCTCTTTAACTGAAGTTCCTATTTTAGACACTCCATATGAGAAGTTAGAAACATCAAGAAAGAGTTATAATTATTCATATAGAAAATGCATATGCTGCATTCAGATCTTCCACTTAATCTAGAGGCCCGCATTCTTTGTATTTTAATAAAAACAAAATATTTTGCCCTCCAATAACACCTTTAAAAAATTACTCATAGCCATCTCTTTTCAAAATACTTTCGTTATCTTTTACAATATACTAAGCCTTTATTTTAAAAAGACAATTTAGATTTAATTTTTAAATATCATCTTGTGAGGATTTATTTTCCCCAAGGAAAGGTATAGTTCCAGTCTCAGATTTTAAAATTCTCCTTCATACAAATTCCCAGGTAAAAAATAATTTTTGAAAGACTGTTACAACTAAATGTCTCCAAATTTTGTCAAATATATTCCATAATAAAATATGGAATATCCCAAAATGCTAATATAATGTTTAATAGCCAAAAAAGTGGGGAAAAATAAATTGTGGGGTAAGGAAAAGTTTAACTAATAATGCTATATATGCATAACATTAAAAACTATAATAACAAATAGATCATCAGGATAAGGAAATTTAATTTATGAATTCTTCCAATCAAATACAAATCAAGCATTTCGCAAAAAATAATATATAAAATCTTTCAAATTAAAATGAAATTTCAGAATTTTTTTAGCATAGAAATGACTTCTTTTGATGTAGATACGAAACTCACTTTTCCTCTAAACATCTGAGATAGAAATTGAGGTCTTTAGACTCTGGACCTTTAGCAATAATCAGTTCCCAGATAACACATTTTCAGCAGTGGTTCTCTATTTTTCTGCCTGGCTACATGATCCACCAGGCCACAGCCACGGACTGGCAACTACCTCTGACTTCCTTCTTGGCCAACGGAATCATTCAGCGTTGCGTCACAGCCCTGGCCTCCGACTAGTCTTCTTTGCAACAGTCTTGTTCCCATACCTTCTAAATTACCTCTCTTGCTGTCATTAGTTAGAAAACAATACTTTCTGAATTTTGAAATAAAAGAAATCACATGTTAATCCATAGTCTAGCTTTCTTGGACAAGTGCATAATTATCAAAGCTCATCACCAGTAGAACAGGCAACATTATGTATGGTATATTAGAGTCCAAAGCATAGGTGAGAGTCTCAAAACTGGGTTCTGGGTGTTAGATCAATGAACACACCTGGATTTTAAGTTGCTTGAAGACGAAGTTTCTGACTTACACGCCTTTGCACCTTACACTGCATCCTGCCAGGTTGGAGCTCTGCATCTATTCTTCCCACACATATTTTTCCAACTTGTCAAAGCTTGTCAAGGAACTCATTTAAGAGTTTGAAGATCTATGGCAAAAGGAGAGCCTTAATGGATACCCTATATCTAGGGAAGAAAAGAGCAATTGCCTAAAATTAATAAAAGGGAATCAAGTGATTTAAAGAACTGCTTTGCCTTCCCTTTTAGAGATCTACAGAGGAACTGCCTTCTGGTTTCTACAGGAAGTCCTGTATGAGATGACATTTTAAAAACTATCAGGATTTGGTTTTTAACAGTTTTATGCACACAGTATTTTACTTGTACAGAAAGAGAAAGTAGTCCTAATGCATCTATGTAGAGGTAAAAGAAATTCAGTTTTAATTCACTTTGTCTTAGTCCAAATTATTATTAACTCTTTCAACAAAGAATGCAAGAGCATTACAGAAACTTTTAAAACAATTGCATAAATCCTGACTGATAGCCATACAAGAAATTCTTGACATGTAAGTAACAATAACCAACAGCTAAAATCACTAATTGTCTAGACTCAACATTTGTTATATTGATTCAGAAGCGGGGGCAGCAAACATACAGTAGTCCCCCCCTATCCGTTGCTTCACCTTCTGCAGTTACCAGATCAACCACAGTTTGAAAATATTAAATGGAAAAATCCAGAAATAAACAATTCATAAGTTGTACGCTATTCTGAATAGCTTGATGAAATCTTGTGAGTTCCACTCCGTCCCACCCTGGATGCGACTTATCCCTTTGCCGAGTATATCGACACTGTGTATACTACCCATCTCTTAGTCACTTAATAGCCATCTCGGTTATCAGATCAACTGTCTCTGTATCACAGTGTTTGTATTCAGGTAGCCATTATTTTACTTAATAATGGCTCATTCACCTAATTTCATCTCATCACATAGGCATTGTATCATCTCACATCATCATAAGGGTGAGTACAGTACAATAAAATATTTTGAGGGTGAACACATTTACATAAATTCTATTACAGTATATATTATTCAATTTTATTAGTAGTGATTGTTACTCTCTTACTGTGCCTAATTTATAATTAAACATCATAACTATGTATATATAGGAATAAACCTAGTATATACAGTGTTGGGTACTATCCACAGTTTCAGGCATCCACTGCGAGTCTTGGAACGTATCCCTGCGTATAAAGAGGAACTATGATAGAGCCAAAGTTCAAAACCACATGTCTCCTAAATAATTTAAATGTGTGTTTTGGTAGATCTGCCCTTCTTCGGTTTGTAATGACCACTACAAAAATAAAAACCAATCATTCTTTGAAGTTGAATGTCAATATAAAAATACAAAGAGTTAACTCATTGATAGCCCTGTTATTGCCTTATCATCCTGAACCCAGAATTCAGCCCTTCTGCTAGTTTCCATAGAAAATTATCTCCAAGAATCTCCTGTTTTCCCCCAACTTTAAATAAGATTAAGGGGTTCCTGAGGAGTTGAATGGCCTCCCACCAGCTCTATGTTCCTCTCTCTCTTCTTCCCTACCTGGGAACTGAATGAGCGTCTTCTGTTGCTTAAGCTCCTTAGAGTTACACTGCTTATCTAAAGTAGTTCTTCCAAACAAATCCAGCACTATCGCTAACCTATGTCCTGGAAAAAAATATTCTTCAACTTGATCCACCTCCTTTCTTTCATTTCTCAATGAGCTCTTACATATTGTCCTAGCCCTTGATCTTTTCATCTCTGAGTTATATGATTCCTTCACATAACAAAGGGGATTTTCTGCTTTGATTATGGCATCTAAATTTTGCAATTAACCTTTTGCTCTACCCACTCCAATTAGTGGCCTTATCCAATCTGGACCCAATCTCAGCTTTGGCTTAACTCTGTCCTCCCTATTTCCCCAATCCACTGAGATATATCTGATACCAACTCTTATATAATAGCTGTCTAAAATTCTCTTTCTTGAGCTCCAGATCTGTATTCCCAATATCCTGCCGTGTGTTCCCAGGTTCTTCAAATGCAATAAAATATAACTCATTATTCATCCCCATACTCTTCTTTCTCACTTTTCTCCATTTATGGAGTTATCATGCCTCTAATCATCTCACCCAGAAACCTTAATTTTCTTAGACTCCTCCCTTTTGTTTAGCACTCTGTATCTAAGTAGACACCAAATTCTGTCAATTTTGCTCCCTAAAGATCTTTCATATATTTACCTCCTCTATCCTTCCTTTTCACTCACCAAGTTTAGGCCCATATACCTTCTTTAACCACTGATGTCTCTCCAGCATCTTCCCTCTTCGAGCCTTTACGTACAATGTACCAGGATAATTTTCTTCCCATCTTCTCTCAGTGCTTACTACCATGTTTCACACACAACCAACCTTCAATAAATATTCATTAATTATAGGAGACCTCACACCTTTCATAGATTGCCTCTCTCTCCAGCCTATGTTTCTTAGGATTCTTCTAACTAACTGTTATCTTCTTATCCTTTTACATCCAGCGGAAGCTTGCTATTACTCTTCATTCTACCAAATAACTGCAAGGCATTTGAGTCCTACATTCTAGCTCAGGCTTTATACTCTCTCTCTCACCCTCTTTGCTCAATCTAGTCAAATCCAAGGAGTCATTCCCAAAATATACTATGCATTGTCCCACCCTTTGCTTTTGTTCATGCTGCTTCCAAAACACAGAATGTCCTTTTCTTCATGTCTTTCCCTGTCTGTTTTCCTACTTTTAAGGCCCAGATCAAATGCCACTTTCTTCATAAAACTTTCAGATTCCTCCAGATAGAATTTCTTTCTTCCTCTTCTTTCCCTCTTTGAAACTTAAGTTTATAACTTGCTTCGTACAAGTATTTTCCTTCTCTCACTAGAAAAGTAGTACCATAGAGTCATTCAAAGCAGTGCTTTTCAGACCACCTGCAACACAATAACTGGAGTCTTGTTAAAAACAAAACAAAACAAAAACCCAATAATCAGAGTTTCTTGAGGTGAAACTCAGAACTCTGCATTTTACAAGAAGGTTCCCCAGGAAAGTACACAGTGAAGGTAAAGGCCTTTGAGTTTGCAGAAATGAGCTTTGAAGTTTGTCAGACTGGGAGCTGCATTTCAGTTACATTTCTGTTAAAAGGTAATTTTCAGAAAAAGTTAAAATCATGACCCTGATACAAATAGAAAAGAAAAATAAAGTTAAAGATTTAATTTAACTCAGTCAATGAGGGAACCAGGCAGATTTATAACCTGTTCAAAAAAAAAAGTCTGAAAAACACATTTACAGAGTTGTAAAATGGCTAAAAGATGATGAAAGATGACAATCAGATAACCCAAAAAAATGTACAATAAATCAAAGACAGTGAAAGGCAAGTGTCAGATGACCTGGAAGGCGTCCTCTAGGCAATGCAGAGTTTTCTATTGAAACAGGTATATTTTTCTACACCTCTTACTAGTTGTGTGACTCTAAATATGTTACTTAACTTCTCTGAGCCTCAGTTTACTTTATCTGTAAAATCGTAAAAAAATTTCATAATTTTAAAAAGTTTTAATAGGGATAATCCTACCTAATAGAGCTATTGTGAGAATTAGATGAGTTCATAAGCACAAGAGCTTAGGACAGTGTTGAGTACATGATGCTCGACCAACATTACCCAGTAGTAGTAGCATTAGTGGTAATCGTACTATTAACTCTAAATTCCTTGAGACCTGTTCTTGTGTATTAATGAATGTACTCATTTGGTCAATCAATTAATGTGTGTTAAATACCTATCCATTCTAGGTTTGGGTGAGTAATAAAATAGTCCGTCCTCAAGGAGTCCAGGCTAACTGACGAGATTAGAACTTCAGTTCTAGTTTCTAAGTTGCTCTCCCAGTTATGCCCTCTGCTGGGTGTTAAGAGGGGCGACTGATAAAAAAGAGTGTCTTCTCATCGATGATGGGAGTTGGCAGGGCGACAGCAGATCCACCCTCTTGGTGGTAGAAGACAGGTGCCATAAGTTCTAGAATTCTTATCTTCTGACCTAGAGAAATAGGTGCTATAAACAGGGTAAATCCTGGAAGCTTAGAGATCTCTTAATTGTCTTAATTTTTTCTAATAAACAGGGTATAGATTTCTTAGTTCTCACAGAACTTCTGTCATTTTAAACAGGCGTCTTTGTTTAAAAACAGATCTTCAGTAGGATGTTTTGTGCTGTTGCCAGCCCCTCTCTGGGCTGGGTAATGTGTATGATTGCTTGGGATTTTGTTTTAAAAAATGTAGCACTTGACTTTTTGCCAAGTAAAATAATAAATACTCTAGTGTAGGGGGTGGGGGGATATATGTGATATATTAAATGAAAATAGAGGTATGTGAGCACAGTTGATAAAATGTCTAGCCATATCTAGAATGTACAAACTGCTTACAGAAAAGCATTGTAAAGGTGAATTTGAGCTGAATCTGGAAGGGTGAGCAGGAAATCACTAAGGAAGCACAGTATGCTAAGAATTACTGTGCTAAATCATTACATATGTTAATCTTATTTAATTCATACGAGTTGTATAATAATGACTCTCTCTAAGTAGGTACTGTGTTAGGTCCTGTTTTAAATAACCGTCATTATCCTATTTTATGAAGGAGAAAAAACCTGAAGCTTAGAGAAGTTAAGGTACTTTTCCAAAATAATACAGCCAGTGAGTGGCAAGGCCACAATTCATCCTACATAACCTCTTTCCAAAGTGTAGAAAATATCATCTCAAATTACTAACAGAAGAATCAAAACCCAAAGAGATTATGAGATCTCCCAGAAGAGATTGATTAGAAATTAGGTCTCTAGTTTTAAAGCCCAGGCAGAAGGGGAGGAAGAGCACTCGAGAAAGAGGGAGAACGCACGACACCTGAGCATGGAGGAGCTTGGCATGTCCCCAGGAGCCAGAAATATTTGGAACTCAATATGCATTTATGGAAACAGAAACAGAAGACAAGGTCACTAAAGTAGGCAGGAATTGTGAAAAATAAGTTATGCCAAACTAAATATTGCAGACTCTGTGCAGGAGGAGATTAGAAAAATGATGAAGGGTTTTAAACAAGGGAATGAGCTCAAAGGTTTAGAAACTGGAGGCAGGGCAGTTTTGAAGCAGCAAAGGCTAGTGTTATCAAGATCAAGAGTTTTGAAGTCAGACAAACTGACTCTTGTCACAACCTAAGGAAAAGAACATCTTTGCACCAGAATCTTCTCTGTAAAAATAAATATAATAGGGTCATTGTGAGGTTTAAATGAAACTTCAGCACCTGCTACTGTACTTCAGCTATAATAAGCAATTAATAAATGATGGTGGTAGTATTAACAGTTGTGTGTTACAATTTTTGTTGTAATACAAATATTTTGAGACCTACCTAAGTTAGGTCTTTTTGAAGGAAGAACATGTTAAACACACGTACTGATGCTTGTTTGCCTGGGTTGTTTAGAAATAAACAACACTGCTTGACTTGTTCAGACATAGTAGATTGATCTGTATCAAAACAGCAAATCCCAGGAGCACAAAGAGAAGCAGATTTCAGGAATGGCATGAAGTTAAGGGTTCAGCTTATCAAACATTTCTTGTGTCCCTACTGTGTGTCTAACATTATATTACATGCTACATATATGAAAGTAGTCAAAAGTCTACAATATAGTTCTTTTGGTTGATTTTCTTTATTCTAGATCCCTGGCTGCTTCTCTTATTTACAACCTCACCCTTTTCCCTTAGGTTTGATATTTACACTACTTTTGTAGAAGTGATCTTGGTTTCCCTATTTCATTACCCATTCCTCAACCCCAACCCCAACCCCTGACCTTGGACTACTTCCTTTCCTGGCTACTCCAGGTATATGAGTTAGATTACACCTTGTCTGATCCAAATCTGTCCTCAGTACCATACCCTGGTTCCAAGACACTTTGCTACTATAGTGAAGTTAAACCAATTCTCTCCATGGCTGGTACTAGATGAGTCGTTATGACTGTGCTTGAGAACTTGGGTTAGCAAGAAACAGGATAATGAGTGAGAGACTCCTATATTAGAAATTCACTTAGAGGTATAGAAGAAGTTGCAGGGGGAGAGAAAAAAGAGAAAGAGAGACAGAGGCAGAGTAACTTCAAAGCATAACTAAAATACTTTTAAATGTATAATATTCTAAGTTATTTGTATTTTTTCAACTCCTCTTATGTCTTCCAAATCTTCAGTAAGCCTTCCACTACCTCTAAACCGCCCCCACAACACACGCATAGTGTGAGTGGTGGTGGAGGGAGGGGCTATGTGAGGAAATCATGCAGCCAAGTTCCACTGCAAACAGAATAGAGACAGCACACTCAGAACAATGAGACAGTCAATAAACTGAACCATAAGCCAGAGCAGAGTCCAAGGTAATACTGGAATCATGGATGTCTGGAAAACTGACAAAAACACTTAGGAAGTGCTGATCTTTATCTAAAAGTTGTGTAATGGGGGCTTGAATCAATCTTATCTAGATAGAAAACAAAACTGATGTTCATAACCAATATTTAGGTCATGGTTTCTTCAGAGTCATTGAAGATTTGGCACAAACCGCATAGGTCTGCCTTTCCGATACTCCCATTATCTTCCCTAAAGTTGGCACCATTCTCTTAGCCTAGGTTACTGCAACAGTCTTTCTGGAATCAGCTAACACTTTCTTAAAGAGCCAGATAGTAAATATTTCGAGCTTCATGGGCCAGATGGTCAGTTACTCAACTCTGCGCTTAAGGCCTGGAAGCAGCTGTAGACAATATGTAAGTGAATCGGTATGGTTATGTTCCAATAAAACTTTATCTATAAAATCAGGTGCTAGGCTTTCTGTCCTGTTCCTTCTGTTGTCCACATTATAGTCAGAGTACTCTTTCTAAATGTTACGTCTCTGTTTTAAACATTTACATCACTTCCAATTGCTCTTAAGATAAAGTCCAAATTCTTTAACAGAGCAAACAGATTTCATCCCAGTAGCCTCCTCTCTAATCATTTCTGGCTTCTAACTCAGTTTTTCAGCACTACTGAACTATAAATTCCCCAAGTTCCTGGCTCTCTTCCCTCCATGCATTTCCATATGCTGTTGGAATCATCCTCTCTCCTCCATGCCATACACACCACCATCTCGCCCCTGACCCCAGCTTAACTGAAACCTATTCATCTACATTTCAAGTTTCTCATTAAATGTAACTTCCTCCAGGAAGCTTTCTTTGATCCCTAAGTTCTCACAAAGTGTTGAGATTGCTGGTTTAATTGTTTGGGACCTATTAGTCAGAAGCTCTGTGAAGAGAGGAAACTGGTTGGTCATTAATCATTGCATTCCAAGGGATTCAGTAAATAATTGGTGAATGAGTGGATTCTTGACTGATGAGGAAGGAAAAGACAAGAACCGACCTAAAAGTGGAGAGGGCCCTCAAAGGCTAACTGGTAGAGAACAGGCTGAGATTTATATAAACTGTTCCCTCTTATCCAGAATCTGCTCCTATAGCATTTTATGCTTTGCTGTTGCAGAATGTGGAGAGGTTTAAGAACATACATCTTCCAGACTTTCTGAAGCAGCAACCAAAGTATTGAATGGTTTCACTTCTGTCTTGCTCTCTAAACACAATCTGTTCACCTCTCTTTGGTTCCTGATCTCTAACCTCATAATGTTTACGGTCTTGTATAGTGTCCTTTACATTTGGTAATTCACCTCTCAAAGTGATTTTTGGCTTGCCTTTCTGACCCATACTCACATTTCCTATATCATGTAACGGGCATATTCCATATGCCAGGCTTATAGGACTAATTTTATGAGCCAGGCCTATGGGACTTAATCATTTAATCTTCATTCAACCGTCACGATAATGTTGCAAGAGATTTCCTTTTATTACTCCCACAGTTTGACAAAATTAAAACCTAAAGAGGTTAAGTAACTTGCAAAGAAACAAAGCAAATGGCAGAGTCACAATGAGAAGAAAGTCTGACTCTAGAGATTGAGTTTCTAATCTCATAGTATTTTAAAGTTTCCCTAGGACTATGTCTGGTTTTTTTTTTCTTGCCTCTCTGAATACTGTTCTGGTACAAGCCCAGAAGTCCTCTGAAGTCCTGCAAGTTTCATCCCAAATCTCATGGACAGCATGACTGAATCCAAGACAATCATAACTAAGATTTATTGAGCACAGTGACTGTGTTAAGGGCTGTTCATGTGTTACCTCATTTAACATACCCAGACCCTAAGAAGAAATAGCTCTGTTGTACAGATAAGGAAATATATAGAGATGATGTGAAAAGTATGAATGAGGTTGAATGACTCAGGCTATAATTATCCAGCATAGTAGATCATAACTAACAATGTCTTAATTATTTATTGCTGCCTAGACAAACTATCACAAAACTTCATGCCTTAAAACAATAATTTACTAGCTAACAACTCTGGGGGTCAGCAATTTGGGCTGGACTTGGCTGGGAAATTCTGCTGGCTTTGTCTGGGCTTACTCATGTGGTAGTAGTCAGCTGTGGTGGCTTGGCTGGGCCTTGATGGTCCAAGGTGGTTCTCTGGTGACGAAGGCCAGCTTCAGGAGCAACCAACTTGTGCTTTGTCTATTGTTCTGCTCTTACTGTCTTGAAACTCCTGATAATTATGGAACAAGGGGTCCTGCTGAGCCTTGCAAATTATGTTGCCAGTTCTACTGGTGGTTGATGCTGGATGCTGGCTGGGAATCTTTCTCCGTATAGCCTTTCATCATCAAAGAGGCTAGTCCAGCCTCTTCGCATGATGGCAAAAGCTTTCCAAGAGAGTGAGAGCAAAGCCTGCAAGGCCTCTTGAGGTTTAGGCTCATAATTCCCACATCATCACTTTGGCTGCATTTTATTGACCAAAACAAGTCCCAAAGCAAGCCCAGATACAAGGAGGCAGAGGTTT
This sequence comes from Pteropus alecto, assembly GCF_000325575.1. Lineage (NCBI taxonomy): Eukaryota > Metazoa > Chordata > Mammalia > Chiroptera > Pteropodidae > Pteropus > Pteropus alecto. The sequence goes on along the minus strand of NW_006442103.1, from coordinate 1,501,803 downwards.
AGAGTTCGTTTTTTGATGGGAAGAACAGAAAAGTCACAAAGCAAAGGGGCAAAGGGGACGAATTTGTAACCATTTCTTGTAATCACAGAGGAGGTACATGTTTAAAGAGAAATGAAATCATTTCAGTCTTGGACATATTGTGATTAAGGTTTTTCCTGTGGTAAATCATGTAAAGGTATCAAATATTTAGATAATATAGGTGTAGAATATAAAAGAGAATCCTGATTGGACGAATTTGAGAGTTGTCAACATGTTGGTGATAGGTTTCTGAATAAACAAATCAGAACTACCAGTAAGATTGCATTAATTAAGGTGAACAAAGAGATTTAGTCAACCCTCTAGATCACCCATTCTTCTTCTCATGTATCTCAACCTCTCTAAGAGAGATCATCTACGATTCTATCCAGTTTCTATAGCCAACTCAAGGTCTGGTATCTCTGGGCAGAAGTACAGCCTTCTCTTTTATGTCCAGATATGGCTATATATAACTCAGTGACCTATAAACTAAAAATAAGTTACTTGATCCCCACTCTCAACCTAATATACAATGATGGATCAGAAAAAGAATTAACAACAATAAAAAATTCCATTTGAAAAGGAAACAATAGGAAACATGAAGCAACCAGTCATCCTTAACAGTTTCCCTTTCTCTCCAGACAGGAATTCTTGCCCTGACTGTGAAAGAAGTATTCTGATTAACCCATCTGAATGACTCTGGTTGTGCCTGCAGTGTCTCTGGGTTTATTCTCTGAGAAGTTCTTCCTTGTCCATTATTCTCTAGGTTCAAAATTGAAGTTGATGTTGGAGAGTATACGCTCCTGGAAACTGTTTGAGGACACACACAATGACAGACTTTTGCAGGTCAGATTTATGGTTTTTTTAGCAATACAATTTCCTCAAAAACTTCTATGCTATTCGTCTCCAATCCATTACATGTGCCAGGAATCATACCCAAAGTTCTTTCCTGGGCCTAGCTCTTAAACTTGCTTATTCTCCAGTTTCTATGCTCTACTCAATAAACTTTTTATTGTTTTAATAGTGGTTACTTTGAAGTAATCTTAAAAAAATAAGTGAAGGTAATACCCTAATCTGATCTTTGCTGCAAGGCTAAATCTGTTTCTTTGGCTGAGGAATCTTAATTGGAGGACTTTTTAAAAGTCTCTGAAAAAATAGTTTTTTCTTCTCATGTTTGGACTACAGAAATAGTTGGATTTTCCGATCCTGTGTTTCCAATTTTCTGTACGCTCTATTTCTTTCCATCTCTTATAAACCTGTCAAGTCTTATGTGAGCTCATTTCTTGAAAAAACCTTGTTAAATTCAGCAAGAAGCAATCATTACATATTTATATTTCAGTTCTTTCTAAATGCCTACACGCCCACCCCCACTAACGTCCAGCCACAGAAGGAACATGGTCAGCCTTCTAAGTTGAGTAGGTAAATTTTTTACCAAATGTTTTGCAATGGCATTACAAGGATCACCTGTTTTCAAACCTGCAGGATCTGTTTCCTCACTGCCAACTGTCTGACTGCTTAGGTAATGCTATACGTTTTAAGATTTTGTTAGAAGTCCCTAATTTTCAGGTATCCATTTTCATATTAAAGTCAAGGCTAAATTGCTCTAATAAAGAGACCCCAGAAATAAGTGACATAAAGAAAATGGAAGTTCTTTTTCCTCTCACACAAAGTTGAGCATAGACTGACAGGCATTCTCTTCTACGAAGTCATTCAGGACCCAGATTCCTTCTACCTTGTTGCTCCATCCTCTCATAGGATATCTTCCTCATCTTCAGTTACAGCTGATCACAGACAGGTCCATGGAGGCAAGCCATCTTCTTTTAAAAGGATAAGGCAAGAGTTGTACTCATCACTTCTATTTGTATTCCACTGGCAAGAACTTACCCTCAAAATCATACCTACCTGATAAACAGGATAAGAAATGTAGTCTCCAGCTGAGAGAACTTATGACCAGAAAGAAAAGAATAGATTTTATGGTGACAACCATTAGTCTGCTACAAAAAATAATAAAATAAAATAAGCTGAAAACATACCCAAGCTTAAGAATTCTCAAGCAAAAAGAGGTAAGTAAAGATTTTGTTTCTCAGAGAGAAAGAGAATGACAGTCTAAAGAGAGAGAGAAAAAAAAAAGAAGGCAAAATACAGCTGGTGAGTACCCAAGTTTCCATTTTATTACTTCTAGTGATTTTCTGAATATATTTTATAAATAAAAGTGTTTTTCATTTCAAAGGAATTAGATAAAGACACAAAAAGAATATCAAGATAGAATAATGATATGAGGAAAAATCAGAAGAAAATGGAATAATGAAAGTCAAAGAGAGAAAAAATTTCAATTGCCTGAGAGAAGACAAGAAATATTAGAAAAGTAAACGTTCTTTAGATTTGAAGATTTAGAGGTTACTGGTGAATAATCATGGCAGAAGCTGGATTTCAATGAATTAAGGAGTAAAAATGAACAAAAGAAAATGAGACAGCAAGCATGGACTAGTTTTGTTTTGTTTTGTTTTAAAGAACTCTCACTTTTCAGGAAAGGAGAGATAAGATGGTGACTAGTTATGACTGATTCCACTTGCATGTGAACTAAGATGAGAACCAGGCCCCAACGGCTGAGGTGAAGTATCAAGTCCCATAGACTAAGGCGGTCCAGTTATAGCTGCCCAGCATATATGCATTTTGAATAGCTGGAAGAACAGAGCACTCTGCATCTTAGGCTGGTGAAGTTTTTCCCAAGTTTGGAACCACTCTTGGACGTGGTAGTTGAATCCTATAGTAATGGGGTTCTGGGACCTCCAGAGACAGTGTTTCCATCTCTACTCTCATAGTCAGTAATTGCCACTTCTGTATGAGATCAACAGCTAATTCCCTGGAGAGTCATGGGATCCAAGCTGGGTGTGGAAATGAAGGACTAAAAACACCTCAGCCACAGCTGGAGTTTGAGCAAAATCCTCCCCCTTTAGAATACCATTGGGAGGTGGGACAATAAATATGAATTTAGAGGGATATGATCAGCAACAGTAAAACATAAACTTAAGGCACTTTTGTTTGGCAGACTAAATTAGAAATATGAACCCCTTCCATCCCATATCCCCATAAGAAAAGACCCAGAATCAACAAATTCCAATGAATTCTAATTAAAGTTAGTGCTGTTTCTTCAAAGTGGCAAGGAAGGTAACAATTTCTTGTTCTTATAGGATAAAGCTGAAATTCCTTTAAGAAATATCATTTCACAGATTTGCAGTCAAGATGGCAGAGTAGGTAAATATTGTGTTTGCCTCCTCTCATGACATCAGAATTGCAACTAAACTACAGAACAACCATCATTGAGAATCACCTGAAGTCTACCTGAACATAAGTCCTACAACTAAGAACATACAAAGGACACATCCTTGAGACTTGTAGGAGGGGAAGAGATACAGAATAGGCTGGTCGTACACCCATGTATGGTGTTTAAAACTGGGATGGGCTATTTTGGCTGCAGAGGTCTCCCCGGAAGAACAAGGGGTCTCAGCTCCACACCAGGTTCCCAAGCCCACGTTCCAGTGCCAGGTAGAAAAGTCCCCACAACTTCTGGCTGTGAAAACCAGTGGAGATTGTGGCTGAATGAGATGGAGGGCAGGTGGAAGTCCTCTTAAGGAGCCCGTGCACAGACTTACTTGCTGACGAATTCACTCACTCTGAGCTCCAGCACTGGGGCAGCTGCTCAAAAGGTGCCAGGGACATATGAGGAGGAATTCAGCTGTCAGGTTTCAGGGCAAAGGCTAGAGGGGCAGCTTTCTTTCAGACAGAAGTGCTGGTGGAGTCTATTGTTTCTTTGTTAAGAGCTCCCCTTGCCCAGTGTGCAGACACAGGTGCCCCCATATCCAAGTCTTCGTCAGCCTGGATAACACTGGTTGCCTCACTGTAGTGATTCCCTGTGACCCTGCCCTGCCCAACTTGCAGTCCCACTCACCCAATTCTGGAGGCTTTTCCATACAAATGACCTGTTGTGGCTCACACTGCGGACTTTTCTAAAATCCCTCAAAGGTTCACAAATGACAAAGAAGCAACATCTGGCCTCAGCATGCCCAAAGCAATAGTGGCAGCCAGCCTCAGTTTGTGACTTAGCCTCTCTAGGTACCTCCAAGTCCAGTGTGGGTGGTAGCCATCTGTGGTTTGCTTGGGGACTTATGTCAGGTGGCCGTGGGAAGATCACAGGCTGAAGCTGAACTTGGACTGCAGTGGAGAAATAGTCCATTAAACACCATGAACAACCTTCCATCTCTTATAAACCTGTCAAGTCTTATGTGAGCTCATTTCTTGAAAAAACCTTGTTAAATTCAGCAAGAAGCAATCATTACATATTTATATTTCAGTTCTTTCTAAATGCCTACACGCCCACCCCCACTAACGTCCAGCCACAGAAGGAACATGGTCAGCCTTCTAAGTTGAGTAGGTAAATTTTTTACCAAATGTTTTGCAATGGCATTACAAGGATCACCTGTTTTCAAACCTGCAGGATCTGTTTCCTCACTGCCAACTGTCTGACTGCTTAGGTAATGCTATACGTTTTAAGATTTTGTTAGAAGTCCCTAATTTTCAGGTATCCATTTTCATATTAAAGTCAAGGCTAAATTGCTCTAATAAAGAGACCCCAGAAATAAGTGACATAAAGAAAATGGAAGTTCTTTTTCCTCTCACACAAAGTTGAGCATAGACTGACAGGCATTCTCTTCTACGAAGTCATTCAGGACCCAGATTCCTTCTACCTTGTTGCTCCATCCTCTCATAGGATATCTTCCTCATCTTCAGTTACAGCTGATCACAGACAGGTCCATGGAGGCAAGCCATCTTCTTTTAAAAGGATAAGGCAAGAGTTGTACTCATCACTTCTATTTGTATTCCACTGGCAAGAACTTACCCTCAAAATCATACCTACCTGATAAACAGGATAAGAAATGTAGTCTCCAGCTGAGAGAACTTATGACCAGAAAGAAAAGAATAGATTTTATGGTGACAACCATTAGTCTGCTACAAAAAATAATAAAATAAAATAAGCTGAAAACATACCCAAGCTTAAGAATTCTCAAGCAAAAAGAGGTAAGTAAAGATTTTGTTTCTCAGAGAGAAAGAGAATGACAGTCTAAAGAGAGAGAGAAAAAAAAAAGAAGGCAAAATACAGCTGGTGAGTACCCAAGTTTCCATTTTATTACTTCTAGTGATTTTCTGAATATATTTTATAAATAAAAGTGTTTTTCATTTCAAAGGAATTAGATAAAGACACAAAAAGAATATCAAGATAGAATAATGATATGAGGAAAAATCAGAAGAAAATGGAATAATGAAAGTCAAAGAGAGAAAAAATTTCAATTGCCTGAGAGAAGACAAGAAATATTAGAAAAGTAAACGTTCTTTAGATTTGAAGATTTAGAGGTTACTGGTGAATAATCATGGCAGAAGCTGGATTTCAATGAATTAAGGAGTAAAAATGAACAAAAGAAAATGAGACAGCAAGCATGGACTAGTTTTGTTTTGTTTTGTTTTAAAGAACTCTCACTTTTCAGGAAAGGAGAGATAAGATGGTGACTAGTTATGACTGATTCCACTTGCATGTGAACTAAGATGAGAACCAGGCCCCAACGGCTGAGGTGAAGTATCAAGTCCCATAGACTAAGGCGGTCCAGTTATAACTGCCCAGCATATATGCATTTTGAATAGCTGGAAGAACAGAGCACTCTGCATCTTAGGCTGGTGAAGTTTTTCCCAAGTTTGGAACCACTCTTGGACGTGGTAGTTGAATCCTATAGTAATGGGGTTCTGGGACCTCCAGAGACAGTGTTTCCATCTCTACTCTCATAGTCAGTAATTGCCACTTCTGTATGAGATCAACAGCTAATTCCCTGGAGAGTCATGGGATCCAAGCTGGGTGTGGAAATGAAGGACTAAAAACACCTCAGCCACAGCTGGAGTTTGAGCAAAATCCTCCCCCTTTAGAATACCATTGGGAGGTGGGACAATAAATATGAATTTAGAGGGATATGATCAGCAACAGTAAAACATAAACTTAAGGCACTTTTGTTTGGCAGACTAAATTAGAAATATGAACCCCTTCCATCCCATATCCCCATAAGAAAAGACCCAGAATCAACAAATTCCAATGAATTCTAATTAAAGTTAGTGCTGTTTCTTCAAAGTGGCAAGGAAGGTAACAATTTCTTGTTCTTATAGGATAAAGCTGAAATTCCTTTAAGAAATATCATTTCACAGATTTGCAGTCAAGATGGCAGAGTAGGTAAATATTGTGTTTGCCTCCTCTCATGACATCAGAATTGCAACTAAACTACAGAACAACCATCATTGAGAATCACCTGAAGTCTACCTGAACATAAGTCCTACAACTAAGAACATACAAAGGACACATCCTTGAGACTTGTAGGAGGGGAAGAGATACAGAATAGGCTGGTCGTACACCCATGTATGGTGTTTAAAAACTGGGATGGCTATTTTGGCTGCAGAGGTCTCCCCGGAAGAACAAGGGGTCTCAGCTCCACACCAGGTTCCCAAGCCCACGTTCCAGTGCCAGGTAGAAAAGTCCCCACAACTTCTGGCTGTGAAAACCAGTGGAGATTGTGGCTGAATGAGATGGAGGGCAGGTGGAAGTCCTCTTAAGGAGCCCGTGCACAGACTTACTTGCTGACGAATTCACTCACTCTGAGCTCCAGCACTGGGGCAGCTGCTCAAAAGGTGCCAGGGACATATGAGGAGGAATTCAGCTGTCAGGTTTCAGGGCAAAGGCTAGAGGGGCAGCTTTCTTTCAGACAGAAGTGCTGGTGGAGTCTATTGTTTCTTTGTTAAGAGCTCCCCTTGCCCAGTGTGCAGACACAGGTGCCACCATATCCAAGTCTTCGTCAGCCTGGATAACACTGGTTGCCTCACTGTAGTGATTCCCTGTGACCCTGCCCTGCCCAACTTGCAGTCCCACTCACCCAATTCTGGAGGCTTTTCCATACAAATGACCTGTTGTGGCTCACACTGCGGACTTTTCTAAAATCCCTCAAAGGTTCACAAATGACAAAGAAGCAACATCTGGCCTCAGCATGCCCAAAGCAATAGTGGCAGCCAGCCTCAGTTTGTGACTTAGCCTCTCTAGGTACCTCCAAGTCCAGTGTGGGTGGTAGCCATCTGTAGTTTGCTTGGGGACTTATGTCAGGTGGCCGTGGGAAGATCACAGGCTGAAGCTGAACTTGGACTGCAGTGGAGAAATAGTCCATTAAACACCATGAACAACCAAGGTGACAAGGCAGAGCAGAAAGAAAGAGAAAAATCTCCAGAAAACAAACTTAAACACATAGAAATATGCGACTTAAATGACAGAGAATTCAGGATAGTACTTCTGAAAAACTGAATGCGATCCAAAATAATTCATATCAACAATTCCAGGAATTGAAAAAACATTCAGCAGAATGAGTTTTTTAACAAGGAGATTGAAACCCTCAAAAAGAACAAAATAGAACTTCTGGAGATGAAGAACACACTAAAAGAGATGGACAATGAAATAGCAAGCTTGGGAAATAGGGTCGACCAAATGGAGGAAAGGATCAGTGATATCAAAGACAGAAATCTAGAAATAACTCAGAAGGAAGAAGAGAGAAACTAAAGAATGAAAAATTATGAAAGAGAGATACAAGAACTAGCTGATACCAACAGGAAAGGAAATATAAGAATAATGGTCATTCTCGAAGGCGAAGAAAAGGAGCAGAGATTAAAAACATTTTCAGAGAAATTGTTGAAGAGAATTTCCCAAATCTAAGGAATGAACTGGAGCTTGGAATTCAAGAAGTCAACAGAACACCCAATTATCTCAAACCCAAAAGGCCTTCTCCAAGACATATTATATTAAAATTATCAAAAATTAATGACAAAAAATTCTTAGGGCAGCCAGAGAAAAGAAGATAGTAACTTATAAAGGAAAACCCATTAGATTATCGTTTGACTTCTCAGAACACCATATAAGCAAGAAAGGAGTAGAATCAAATATTCAAACTATTATATGAAAGGAATTACTAGCCAGGAATAATGTATCCAGCTAAGCTCTCCTTTAGATATGAAGGAGAAATAAAGAATTTTCCAGACATAAAAAAAATTGAGGGAATTCTCCTCTACGAGGCCTGCATTACAGGAAATACTGAAAGAGGTCAGCTCATCTTAAACTAAATTAAAAAAAAAAAAAAACATAACTATGAGTAAGGCAGTCAACTAGCAGGCAGATAGAAGCAGAAGAGTGCAACCCTTACTAAGAACAGAACATTAAAAGCTTAAACAATAAGAAGAGATTTGCTATTACAAAATAGTAATGAACGCTCAGCATATGTAGGGACAAATTGAGACAACAATAACAAAAGGAGATTCAAACATCCAAATTCACAAAGGGGAATGGAGATAAGGCATACACAGAAGAAAATGGACTACTATGTATATATAACGATCCTCTATATGTTAGTAATGGTAACCACGTGCTAAAGATTCAGAACTGAAGAATATAACAAAACAAGAAGGACTGGGGGAAAATCCACAAAATCCAACTAAAATTTAAAAAAAAAAAAACATACAAGGACAAGAAAGCAATGGAAATACCAAACTACCAGAAAGCAAAAGATAAAATGGCTATAGGAAAACTTCATATTTCAATAATCACCCTAAATATAAATGGACTGAACTCACCAATAAAAAGGCAGAGTAGCAGATTCGATCAAAAAACAAAACGCAACCATTTGCTGCCTCCAAGAGACACATCTCAGTTCCAAAGACAAATATAGACTCAAAGTAAAAGGGTGGAAAATGATATTTCAAGCAAATGGCATTCACAGAAAAGCAGGAGTGGTGGTACTAGTATCTCATGAAATATACTTCGAAATAAAAAAGGTAAAGAAAGATACTGAGGGACACTTCATAATGATAAAGGGAATCATGCACCAAGAGGACATAACACTTATTAATATCTATGTTCCCAATCAGGGAGCCCCGAAATATATAAAACAATTACTAACAGAACTAAAAGGAGAAACAGACTAAAGTACTATCATAGTTGGGGGACTAAGTACCCCACTGTTGGATGTGGACAGATCATCCAAACAGAAAATCAATAAGGAAGTAACTTCATTAAATGACACATTTGACCAACTGGACATAATTGGCATATATGGAACCTTTCATCCCAAAACAGCTGCTTATACATTCTTCTCTAGTGCACATGCAATATTCTCAAGGATTGGCCACATACTGAAACACAACAAATACAGGAAGACTCAACAAATACAGGAAGACTGAAATCATACCAACCATATTCTCTGATCATAATGCTTGGAAGTTGGTGGGAATTGTAAAGAGAGAGCAGGAAAAACCACAAATATATGGAGATTAAACAACATCCTACTGAAGAATGACTGAGTCAGAGAAGAAATAAAGAGATCAAGAGATACATAGAAATGAATAATAACAATAGTACAACAGATCAAAACTTTTGGGACATGGCAAAAGCGGTAATAAAAGGAAAGTTCATATCATTACAGGAGTACCTCAAAAAACAAGATTGAGCCCAAATAAACAACCTAATGCTTCATCTTTAAAAACTAGAAAAGGAAGAATAAAAGAAGCCTAAAATCAGCAGTAGTAAAGAAATAATCAATTTTAGAGCAGAATTAAATGAAAATGAAAACAAAACAAAAAATAGAAAAAATAAATGCAACAAAGAGCTGGTCCTTTGAGAAGGTTAATAAACTTGACAAATCCCTGGCTAGACTCACTAAAGAGAAAGGACACAAATAAACAAAATCAGGAGTGAAAGAGG
>NW_006442103.1:1474474-1490283 GCF_000325575.1 Pteropus alecto | reverse complement strand
CTCAAAGGCAAAGGAGTAAAAGCAAAACTAAATGAATGGGACTACATCAAACTAAAAAGCTTCTGCAAAGCAAAAGAAACGGTCGACAAGGTAAAGAGACAACCATCCGAATGGGAAAATATATTTGCAAGCAACACCTCTGATAAGGGCCTAATATCCAAAATATACAAAGAACTCATACAACTCAATAACAAAGAAACAAATAATCTAATTTAAAAATGGGCAGAGAACCTAAACAGACACTTCTCCAAGAAGACATACAAATGGTAAACAAATATATGAAAAGATGCTCAGCATCACTAGCTATTAGGGAAATGCAAATCAAAGCCACAATGAGATACCATCTCACACCTGTTAGAATAGCTATTATCAACAGGACAAGTAATAACAAATGTTGGAGAGGATGTGGAGAAAAAGGAACCCTCATACACTGCTGGTGGGACTGCAAGTTGGTACAGCCACTATGGAAAACAGTGGAGGGGTTCTTCAAAAAAACTAAAAATTGGTCTACCATATGATCCAGCAATCCCTCTACTAGGTAGAGGGATTACCCCAAAGTCTTGAAAATATATATCCAAAAAGATATTTGCACACCGATGTTCATAGCAGCATTATTCACGGTGGCCAGGACATGGAAGCAACCGAAATGTCTTACAATAGATGACTGGCTAAAGATGCTGTGGTACATATATACAATGGAATATTACTCAGCCATAAGAAGAGATGAAATACTGTCATTTGTGACAACATGGGTAGACCTTGAGATAATCATGCTAAGAGAAATAAGTGAGACAGAAAAAGTTGAAAACCACGTGATATCACTTATATATGAGATAAAAACCTAAAAGCAACAAATGAACATGACAAAGACTCATGGACATGGAGATTAAAGGTTACTAGAGGGTAGGGGGTGGGGGGAAGTAGATGGCATAAAAGGGGTCAAATGTGTGGTGATAGAAATCTAACTATGCGTGGTGAACACACAATACAAAATATATATGATTTACTGTTGAATTGTATACTTGAAACTTACTGAATTTAATTAGCCAATGTCACCGTAATAAAAAAAAAAAAGGTAAAAAGGACAAAATGTAAATGGCTAAGAAATATATGAAAAAATAAGTAGCTTTATTTGTAATGAAAGAATGCAAATAAAAATAACAATGAGAAATCATTCTCACCTACACCTCTAACAGGTAAAGGTCTAAGGAATGTGCTGCTCTCATATACATCGGATATTATCTTTCTGCAGGTCATTTTGACAATATGAATTAAAAGCCTTAAAAGTAAAAAAAGAAAAAGTCAATAACTACATATCTATCAACAATTACTTTAAATGTAAATGAATTAAATACTCTAATTAAAAGATAGAGTGGATAAACAGGTAAGAAACCAAAACATATGCTGCCTCCAAGAGACTCACTTCAGATTGAAAGACACACAGAGACTGAAACTAAAGGGATAAAAAAAGATGTTTTATGAAAGTGGAAGCATATGAAAAAAGGCTGGGGTTGCAATTCTTATACCAGACAAAATAGACTTTAAAGGAAAGGCTGAGAGTCAAAGAGACATAGAAGGACCAACTCAGTTTTCCCACTTCTGGGTATTTATCCAAAGAAACCCAAAACACTACTTTAAAGGGACATGTGAATCCATATGTTCATTGCAGCAGTGTTTACACTGATATGGAGGCTCTCTAGGTGTCCATCAATGGATGAAGGGATAAAGAGGTAGTATATATATACAATGGAATATTATTCAGCCATAAAAAAGAATGGAGTCTTACCATCTCCAACATATGGATAGACCTAGAGGTTATTGTGCTGGGTGGAATAAGTCAAACAAAGACAAATGCCATATGTTTTCATTTACCTGTGGAATCTAAAGAAAAAAATTAACTAACAAAACAGAAACAAACTCATAGATATAGAGAACATTTTGATGGTTACCAGATGGGAGGGGGTTGGGGACTGGGTAAAAAAGAAAAAGGGATTAAGAAGTACAAATTGATAGTTACAAAAGAGTCATGGGATGTAAAGTATAGCATAACAAATATAGTCAGTAATATTTTAATAACTATGTATGATGTCAGATGGGTACCAGATTTATTAGGGTGATCACTTTGTAAGTCATTTAAATGCCTAATCACCATGTTGTTCACCTGAAACTAATATAATATTGTATGCCAACTGTATTTGGAAAATAAAAAATTATAATTATAATAATTATTATATATACCATGTTGTATATCTGAAACTAATATAATATTGTATGCCAACTGTATTTGGAAAATAAAAAATTATAATTATAATAATTATTATATATACCATGTTGTATATCTGAAACTAATATAATATTGTATGCCAATTGTATTTGGAAAATAAAAATTATAATAATTATATATAGAGAGAGAAATACCATTTCATGGAAAAAGGAATAGATTAAGCTTTCTCTAAGGAAAACAAATGTTTCTTATTCCAATGTGTGCTTATGTTCTAGGTGACAGAGATCACTTTGGTGGGAAGACTGAATGACTATTGATTCATCTTCAACCATGCTTATGAGACTTGAGCCCATTACTCTTTGGAGCCTCCCCGCTCCCCCCATACCAAAAAAGAATGCTCACTCAGTCAGATGAAGTCAGAGGCATTTGGGTCAGTATATTATAGAGGTATCCAGTATGCATAGGACAGTGTCATCCTACGGCAAGACCTCTGTCAAGCACTACCTGACTTCTGTAGTGTAAGGGGGGCCACCACATGGTGAACGGAACCTCCATATGCTTGGACTCCGCCAAGAGTAGGCTGCCTGGCTACATGTTCAGAATGACCACCTCTCAACATCTGAAATATAACTTTGCTCTTTGCTCACCACAGGCTTCGGTTCCATGAAAGAGCTAATTGCCTAAAAACTACCTGGGAGTAGAAAAACACTCTGGCAAAGGTTGAAAAGTGTGGTTAAAGACTGGTGAGCCATTTTACTGTGGTCGAACTGTTCCTGACTGGGAATTTGAAGTAATGCTGAGCCAGACCGATTCAAGGAGGGTTTTATTGATCTTCTTTTACTTTTTAATGGGGAAGACTTGAGCTTCTTAGGCTAAAGGTAAAGACACAATGAGAATCAGCAGTTAAAGATTCAGGAAAGAGAGGCCATAATGAATGGAAGAAACTGACCCTAAAAGGTTTTGTGAATTTATCGCATCTTTTTAGAAAGAGGAATTTAGAAATTCTTTTAAATTTCCAAGTTAAAACAGTTCCACAGTGTCTTAAATATTAATCACATACTACAAAGTGCTGACTTTCCCGGGTCCATTTCAGTTATCTTTTAACTTACTCCAAAACAACAATAGTCAACAAAGATGCCACTGGAGAAGGGAATCTTAAGTTAGAAAAACAGCTATGTCATCTGAGGTTTTTATCAAAAAAGTTTCTAAGTTAACAAGCCTATTTGTAACAAATTGAGAAGGGACTAAGATAAAGAGGATAGTAAATAAATATGGAGATGCTGAGAAGAAACCAGGTTAAAGGGCACAGCAAGAACTCTATAGCCGCTGTTGTAAAGTGTATTCATATTTACACAAACATTCCAAGAGAACACTAACTTTTAAATAGCACATCTCAATATTTCACTCTTCTTGTCCCCTTCTTACTGTAGCATGTTTTCTGCATTATGTTCCCTAAGTAATATCCCTGAAGCCACTAGATGGCCACAGTACATCCACCGAAGTCTGATCAAAGCACCAGCAGTGTTGATTTAGCATGGTAAAGCCTCCATTTCCTTACCTACGAAATGGAGATAATAATAGTACTCTAGTTTATAGCACAGTTATGAGAGGTAGTTGAGGAAGCACATAAATACCTACTAAATGGTAGACGGCATGTATTATTATGGATATGAATGTTACAGGAGGTTTGCCATGTGTTTTCTTCACAAAAAGGACAAATAAGAGTCAGATAAGAGTGAAAACACAATTTGTGTGTTTCTATCAAGAACAAAAAGCTCTGCGGCAGCATAAAAGAATTTGAGAGATATAGAAAAAAGGGGGGCAGATGTACAATGAAGAAGAAAAGCCAAATTTGAGGGAGGTGTTAGGCAGAGCCTCTGGGGGAAGGGAGAGAGGGAGGGAGGGGAGAAAATTAAGCCTAAAGATTTTAAAGACAAGCAGTGTTTAGTGCAAAAATTAGAATTGTCTCTTAGTTGATTTACAAGTCTAAAACTGAAGAAATAGTAACTTTGAAAATTAAAGGAGCTAGTATTTTTGTGGTTGTCATTAATAAACAGTATAATGTGGTATGATACCATGGTAACCTGGAGTTGTATTTTTAAACAAGATTTTAATATCCTGTTATATTTGAAACTGATAAGGCATTTTGGGTGCATAGGGCAAAGGATTTATAAACATGTCTAGAAAAAGCATACTTGAGATAAATGGACATAAAGTGAGAATAAAATGGCTGTCTAGTAATTTCACTGTAAATTCATCTTAAACAAGGATTGAATCAAGAGTGGAATATATGTATATACAGAGAAACACACACATACATATGTCTGCTTATCTATCTAATCTGGTATCCTTTTTGAATTTACTTGGAGAAAAAGCTACAAAACAGAAAAGCAGTTCTTGATTGGCATGTGAAAAAGCCACTTTTTCAAAATCCCCTTCCCCTTATTTAGTTCTAATTTTATAAATGAAGTTTCAGGCACAGTAAATAATATATTTCTATCATGCTATTTTTAATATATAGCACAGTAGCTGGTACAAATATACAATAAATATTTTTAATGATACTGTAGAAAAGTCAGCTTTTTTGAATTCTGACTACCGTTTCTTGGCTTTGTGACCTAGAGTGTATGATGTGGTGTGAGCACTCTGTGCTTTAATGTCTTCGTTTGTAAAATGGGTGTCATTAAAATGTCTACCCCATAGGATTGTTGTGAGAATTAAATTAGTTAATTCATGTTCTGAGTACTTGGCATGTAGTAAGCACACAGTAAAGCACCAATTAAGTGTTCATTGCCTTAGACTTCAAGGGTTAGCATTCAAGGAGTCCTAGGAGCTGGCTTCATTCAGGAAAAGATTGTGACTTAAACATGTATTAATATATTTGACAAGGAAAAAAAAGTCCTGCCTACAAGATTATTTGGGTTGTACTGGGACAACCCATCCAACCCAACCTTCCAGATCTTAAATGGTAAGGCATACAACCAGCAATCCTGGTGCCCACAGTTCTGTCTCTGGCCCAGACTAAGAACTCCCTCTGGCTTTATCTTACCTTGTCATGAATGGACATAATGCCGACCAAAGTAGCCTCCCAGGCTCTTACAGAAAAGCTTCAGTCTTCTTTATGCATACTTCACTGTCCTTACTAGGACTGAAGAGTGTTGAATTCTGGTGTGAAGGGGCCTAGCTGACAGGATCCCTAGCAGCCCACACTCCCAGGCAGCCCACGAAAGTGGGTGTTTTCTCTAGGAGACTCTGTCAAAAGGTATGTGGTTCACACAGTCAGGCTCATTGTTAAGTCACTGGTTGGGTGTTGAATGTTACTGTCCTACCAGTGTACCCCAGTGCCTAGCCCGGGACAACGCATAGTAAGTACTAGTAGAACGGAACTGAAATGAATTGAGAGCCTGCCCTCATCCCTAGTCAATCCCCAGAAATCTTATAGATCAGCCATTATCATCCTGATTCTTATCTCCAGTTACTTACAAACCTCCTTAATCTGACCCAACTCCCATTCCCTACCACCCTTCAAACCTTTTCACTCTACCCTTTGGACTTTCTGATCTATAACCTGTAAACTTCCCCTATATCTTCAACTTCTTTCTGAATGTCTTGTCCACTTCCCTGTACAAGCCGAAGTCTTGCTCTCCTAAACTTCTTCAGTATGTCTCTCAGATAGAGGCCATTTGTTCTTCACCGCCAGAGGAGGTGGGTTAGGCATTCCTCTTGATCCCTACCGCTGCTTCCAAACCATTTATCGTTCTTTCAAAAACTCCACCTCCTTTGAAGTTCTTGCCATGCAGTCGTACCACCCTGTATCAGTGTCCCCAACAGGATAGAGATGGCATACTCATGTTAGGTAAATTTGGGATGATTTAATAAAGGGACTACTAACAAAGGTGGATGAGATAGGAAAGGCACAGGGATAGTGTAGTAACTCAGGGCTAGTAACAGTAGAACCGTTACCACCCCTAGCCTGAAGGAACAAGGAACAGGAGTCTCGGGACCCAGAAAGAGAGAGATGTGTAGAGAAGGCCACATTGAAGAGCAGACACCTGCAGTTCAGGAACACAGACTCCATCCCTCAGATCTGCTGAGAGTCCCCTTTGGCCAAACCCAACCAGAACCAGAAAGCAAGGAAACCTGTTGATTTAATCCATAGGTTTCCATTCCCATGGCACTAAGTGGGGTGGAGAAGCATGGACCTGAGGGACAAATGGAAGATACCCAGTTTGTACTCAATGCCCTTTGTGGCTGCTGTCATCTTCCAACCTCTTACTCTTTGAAAACTTGAGCTCATTATTTTCCTTTCCGCCCCTTCATAACTTCAGCATCCATGTGGGCATTTCCATCATGATCTTTCTTCATTCATTCCTAGAGTTACACCCTAAATACTACCAGTAATAACACAAAATTGACTTCAAGAATCCTACTCACTGACCACCACTTATCTCTATAATTGAGTGACTAGTTTTTTCATTGCAATTTTTCAATCTTCTTTAGGCCTTCAATCCACTGACCTTACACACTTCCACTATTCATCAGTTCTCCCACCTCTACTCTCCTGTCTTTACTTTCCACTATGTCCAGAAGCAATTCCGTGGACCTCACTCCCTTAAAAGGAACCTTCTCTCTCTAACGAATTCCCCTGTCAAAAAATCTAACTCTGATTAAAGCCAATTATCTGCCTTTTCCACTGGGGGAAAAAGACATAACATTCCACTAACTGGTTTCTCTCTATATTTATCACGAGCTTCAAATGGGCATTCCAGTCTACTCAGAAATCCTACGCTGATCCTGGTGCATATGCCAATACACCAGATGAATTATTTCATACCTTCTTTCTTCTCGAACCTCTCATACTCTATGCACAGTCCCCACACACTCATGTATTCACCAGCAATTCTACAGACCTCCCAGGATCTGCATCCATAACTCTGCCTTTCATCCTCTTACCATGGAATAAGGGTCCCTCCTCCTATCAAAGCCCAATCCCTCCACTTGTGCCCTAGATTCCAACCCTTTTCATTTTTTGAAGAAATTTGTTACTGTTCTTATTCCTCTTCTCTCCTGCTCCAATTTTCCTCTACTGAGAATCATTTTTAACATTAGACAAATATGTCTAGTGACTCCTATCTTAAAAATTCTCCTCCTTTTCCCATCCAATTTATCTATTCTCCTTTGAAAAACCTGAAATGATTGTCTGCAGAGACTGCTTTTCTTCATTTCCTGTTCTCTCTTCTGCCCATTTCCATCTGCCTTCCACGACCACCATTCCACAGAAATTCTGCTTTTGTTTAGATCCCCAATGACATATTTGCTCCCAAGTCATCTGATCCAACCTATCCGCAGCATGTGGCATAGTTGACTACACTCTCATTCTTGAATCATTTTCCTCTCTTGGTTTTTGTGGACACTACTCTTTCCTGATTTTCCTCCTATCTCCCTGGCTTTTCCTTCTCCATCTTCTTTGCTGGCTCAGTCCCCTTTACTAGACCTTTAAATGTTAATCACCCCAGGCTCTTCTCTCTCCTGAGCTGTCCAATACAGTAGCCACTAGCTACTGTCTAAACTTAAAATAATTTAAATAAAATTAAAACTCAGTTCCTCAGTCTCACTAGCCATGTTTCAAGGGCTCTGTAGGCCTGTGTGGAGAGTGGAAAACATGAACATAAAACATTTCCATCAGTGCAGAAAGTTCTATTGGACAAGACTGACCTAAACTCCCTCTCTAGATGATCTCACCCAGTCCTATGGCTTTAAATATCATCTACATGCTGAGTTCTAAATTTATACTTCTAGGTCTGACCCAAGCTTCATGTTTGTACATGAAACTCCCTATCTGACAATAACCACTTGGATGTCTAACAGGCTATTCAAACTAACATCCGCAACAGAACACATCATTTTCATCCTCTCCTCCCCTTTCTCTATCCACAAAAGCTTGTTTCTCCTCCTGTCTATTCTTAGCAAATGAAGCCATCCAACCAGTTTTGAAGCCAAAAATCTAGGAACCATCTTGATTCCCAGTCTCTAATCCATCTATGAATCTTATTGACTTTATCCATAAAATACATCTCAAATCTGCCACCTCCTCCTCTAATGTTCTTGTCTGGTTGACTGTCCTACTCATACGAGATCCCCTGTACTTACATCTAGCACATAGCAGGTGCTTATTAATATGTTGAATAAATTAACAAGTACAAACCTACAGAATAGAGCAAAATAATCCACACTTAAAAAATATTCAAGAATAATAGATATTTGCCATAGAAACTTTAGGAGATTTACAAAGATAATAAAAATCACTTTCCAAACTTTACTTATGATTAGTTATGGCTCAAAACCATTATTCATTTTGTCAATTAATACATTTTTCATGCTTTTCACACAACTATAATTTACCCCCATGCATGTTTACCTGCATTGTCAGTACAACTTACCTCCCAAAGAGAAATTTTAGTTGCTTCTTCCTGCTCAGCCTTCCTTGCTTTTCCTGATTAATGCTGTACAGGTTCTTGATCTCTTGATTATATGTTCCATGCCTGACAGAGCCCAGGACTCAGCTCACCCGGTAGCCATTTATTTTGTTCAAGAGTTCCCAACTTGGTTCCTGTCCCTGCGTGCCACCTAACTCCTCCCTACAGTCCTCATTTCCCTTTCCAGAACACTCAACAGTTTGACCCTAGCCTTAATCTAAATTAATCACCCGTAACTGCAAACGTTTGCTACTCCACCCTCTTTGATTCTCTGCATTTACTGGCAGCCTCTAAATGTTTGGTCACTCCACTCATTCCAGCTGCAAGCCAAGTCTGGTAAAACTGATTTTTATTAAAGATACAAGTAGTTACTGTAGTGAGGGGATAGGGCACGAGGGGCTGCAAGTGTCTTCTGGGGCCTGGAGCCGAGTAATTTTCAACATGCCCAACATTTGTTTTGCCTGTGCCAGTTTACAAAGCCTCAGACATCTCTCCACAGCAATCCAAGCGCTATTATTTGCCTACATCCTTTTGTTGACAGGATGAGGACCCTGAATTCAATTTTTTTGTACTAAGGTATCTTTTACTGGCAAACACTTTCAATAATTGTAAGCACGTGCGAATGGAACATTTCGGAAGGAAGGGAGGGAGGGAAACAAAGGAAGAAAAAAAAAGCGATGTATGCCAAGGGCCTCAGGTGGAATTCACAAAGCTGATAGCGCTGGAACATCTACTAACTTGGGAGGTCTAAGACCCCTAGGGCGCACGGCTGACCTGACCTCATCGCCGATGTTAGTGTAACTTCTCCAGTGCTTAACTTCCGGAATTCCAGCTTCCGTTTGGGCAGGAGTCCTGGGGAATCCAAATGCCTCGGAGGCGGGACTTCTGCCTCTGGCCCTCAACCCCGCCCAGCGCAAACTAGCAAGACATTGGACTCGCCAGGTTTGAGTCTCCTCAGCGCCCGTAGTTCCTGAACTTTGACCGATCCTCAGTGCCGGAGCCGTGGGCTAGCACGCATGCGTTGTTCCTTTGAATGGAGAGCGCCGTTATTCTGGCAGCGGTGGCAGGAGCGGCTGCAGTGCTCCTAGCACTACGGCTGTGGATCGTGCTTCATTCCCGGGTCGTTGTGCCCCGGGAATCTCTCAGTCTCATGGTGGTGGCCGGGTCTGGTAAGTATCAGGGCGGTGACTGTCGGGCTGGGGTTGGACACTACAAACCCCAGAGTACACCGTGACGGTGTTCCCTGGTCTCCTTAGCGTTTTTGCAGCATTGCATGCTGAGGTTTGTAGTTTCTCTGCGTTACCGGAACCGGCCAGCCCGGCCAGCCCAGCCAGGCAAAATGCTGGTTGTCTGACGCTTCCCTGGTCAAGTATTTAATAACAAATGAGTAACTTGCCCTTATCTGTAGTTAACCTTCTGTGCAGCGTATATTTTTCTGACAAATTATTAGTGAACAAAGAGGTCGCAGAAGTCTTTTCATGCTAACATGCAATTTCTTTGACTAAAAATTACTCTTTTGCGTTATTAATCTAGACAGCTTATATTTAGTTTAGGAATCATGAATTCCATATGATAAATGAGGCAAGGTGAATTGCCATTTGTAAAATTTTTTATATATAATCCACGAGGATAAAAATTATCTCCTAAGTGTAGGACAGCCCACACTTGAGGGAGGAAATTGTGTCAGAGGAAGAACAGCAAGCTGTCCTATCACGTAATACCATCTGAACAGAGTCCACCAGCTATACAGGTTCTCACAATTTTAAGTGGTAGTTCTGACAGAGGTATACATTATATGCTGTGTAAATTTAGAAATGCCAGGAGATTGCATCAAGATAGAATAATTATAGTATGAACAAATGTTCTAAACTTATGTTCAAGTATAATTTATTACTTTATTCACCTAACATATTCTGAGCCATAGGAGAGGCCAGACACTAAACTGTTCTCTGGAAATAACAAAGCTGACTAATTTTATTTGCCATGGACTGCTGACTTTGTCCCAAGCAGTGTGACAGGTGCAAGTATACAGCAGTGAATGAAATGGAGACTAGAAAAACTAACAAAAAACCAAATGGACATTTGCCACAATGAGATAAGAAATAAACTGCATACTGTGACGTGAGGAGAGGGAGTTGTGTTTTAGACAGAATTGTCAGGGAAAGCCTCACTGGGAAGATGACATATCCAACAGCAAGGAGGCCAGAGGGCTGGAGCTGACCGAGTAATGGGGAGAGAAGCAGGTGAGGTCCAAGGGTAACAGATTAAGGGGTCACATTATAAGAAGCCTTTTATTCCATGTGAGAAGGGAAACCACTGGATGTTTTTGAGCAAAGGTCAGTAATTTGATCAGCACTTTTTAATAGGATCATACTCGATGCTGTGTTGAAACCAGACTGAAGTAGACACTTGAATAGACAAGTGGACTGTGGGGAACAGACCAGGAAGCTGTGGTCATAATCTGTGGAAAGTGATGCGCCTTGGAACAGAGTGGTAGCAAAGGAGGTGGTGAGAAGTGATTTGATTTTGGATATTTAAAAAATAGAACAAATTTTGTTCCAAAAGAATAAATCTTAATAAAAGAGTAAAATGGAAGATAAAACCCATCATTTTAATAACTTAATTCAGTAGCAAGTTTAAATTTTCAAGGAATGTGTTCAGTGATGGTTTCCATTAAAAAAAAAAAAAAGACTGTTAAAGCAGGTTTAATGAATTTTTAATTGCACTGGAAAATGTTGTGAATATTAGGTTTTATCCTTAATTGTTCCAGCTGTGAAAACAAGTACCTACTTTGCAAACCACCACACTTTTTCAAGGCTAAAAACAAAAATACTAAAATGAGTATAAATCAGATGTGTAAATTCCTTGCCCTGTATAAGAACACGGGTGACAAGTTAAAAAGTATGATTCTAATTCTTGAAACTCACACTTACTCTATGCTGATTTTATTCCTCTGTCTAATTCCTTCTGCAATCTAGAGAGTAATCCTTCCCTTTGTACTGTAAGAAAATATATGTGTTGAGAGAAATCACATACTTCATTTGTTTGATTATCCTTCTATTCACTCTATCACTATTGAAAGCTCTTTCTTACAAACATAAGAGAAGCAAGGAGAGCGGGAAGAGCTCTGTAGGTCGGGAGAACAGTGATTAGAGGCAAGGAAAAGGTAACAAGATGAATATAGAGAATGTTAAGGACAGCAACCTGGCTGAAGCTGAGAGATTGTGAAATGAAACTAAATAGATATGATAGAGCTAGTTGGTAAGGAATGTGATTGTTTTGCTTCAGTGGCATATAGTTAATGTGATAGGTAGATGTCCTTTTGGGTTTTTGTTCCTTGAAGGAAACTTCAGTGAACACAGTTGATTTTTTTCAATTCATGGTTTTGAAATTAAACTGAAAATTTTGCAGATTTTACCATTTCAAAAAGCATACAGTTGTTTGGTGAAGAAGATAAGTATTTGAGGACCTGTCGTGTGCTGAGACCTCCATTTGGAGCTGGGGTTGCGAAAGCTGTGGTGAACAGCAGTCTTCCTTAGGAAGACCTGAACCCTGTGGGTCAGTGCTCATGCCTCCCTGACATTTCTCTTCAATCTATTTTCCTGACCTTATTTTGCCCTCATCTTTCTTCCCAGTAGTCCCATCATCCCTTGAACATGCATTTCAGATCTTGCCATCACTTGTCCAAATAATCCCACCTCTGCCCAATGGCCTCCCTAGTCCTGTCTATCCATTAGTTTCATCTTTAAGTCATCTCAGCTGTTATCAGGGATCTCCACTATTCTTATGGCATTGATTTTTCATAACCATTTGTTTCCCTCCACTACCCTCCATTTACATTTTTCTTACTGTCTTGCATTGCTCTTTATATGTCTATTTGTGTCTTGCCCCTCTCCCACTAGGCTTCTTGATAACAGGAGCTGTCTCACATTTCTTTGTACCTTCCTCGGTACCTACTGCTAGTGCTGGTTTTATTTGTATACATTTGTTAGCCTCTTCCTCATATAAAAGTAGTATTTATACAAGGGCATACATTATTGTTTCCAGCTGTTCCTTCTGTCTTTTGAGAAATACACAAAACATAACAGTATAAGATAGTCAGATAGGACAGGGGTCTCCAACTCCGAGGCCATGAACCACTACGGGTCCGTGGCCTGTTAGGAACCAGGCCACACAGCAGTAGGTGAGTGGCAGGCGAGTGAGCAAAGTTTCATCTGTATTTGCAGCCGCTTCTCAGCACTAGCATCACCACCTCAGGCATTAGATTCTTATAGGAGCACCCGTCTCTGGTGCCAAAAAGGTTAGGGACTGCTAGAATGGGATACATCCATTACAGATTTCTTAATCTAAGGCCTTCCAATATTTTTTTTTCAGGTGGACATACCACCGAGATCCTGAGGCTGCTTGAGTACTTGTCCAATGCTTACTCTCCCAGACATTACGTCATTGCTGACACTGATGAAATGAGTGCCCAGAAAATAAGTTCTTTTGAACTAGATCGAGCTGATAGAGACCCCAGTACCAGGGTAAGTGATAATTTCTGTTTCCAAGAAAGTTATAAGTTGTGTATTGAGTTTATCACTGGAAAAAATCCATGACACTTCAGTGCCCTGCCCACACAAGGCAGTCAGATGTTTACTACTGATGAAATATATTTCTTTTACTATCAAAACATAAGAATTTCTTTAAATCTTCACATACAAGGGATTGTTTAATTTTTTTATATTTTCCTTTGTTCTTTTTTTTTTTACTATTAAGTTTATTGGGGTCACATTGGTTAATGCAATTATATAATTTTCAGGTGTACATTATAATTTGGAATCTGTATATTCTATGGTGTGTTTACCAAAGTCCAGTCTCCTTCAGCTACCATATATTTGATCCCCTTTACCCACTTCACCCTACCCCGTACCCCCTATATTTGATTCCCTTTACCCTGTCTACCTTCCCTCTCCTCCCCCAACCCCTACCCTCTGGTAACCACTAGTCCATTGTCCATGTCCATGAGTCTCTGTTTGTCCTGTTCATTTATTGCTTTTAGGTTTATATCCCAAGATAAGTGATACCATGTGATTTTCAACTGTTTCTGTCTGGCTTATTTTGCTTAGCATGATTATCTTGAAGTCCATCCATGTTGTCGCAAATGGCAGTATCTCATCTCTTCTTATGGCTGAGTAACATTCCATTGTATATATGTACCACAGCTTCTTTATCCAGTTATCTATTGTAGGACACTTCGCTTGCTTCCATGTCCTGGCCACTGTGAATAATGCTTCCATGAACATCGATGTGCAAATATCTTTATGGATATGAGTTGTCAAGTCTTTGGGATAAATACCCAGTAGAGGGATTGCTGGATCATATGGTAGATCAATTCTTAGTTTTTTGAGGAACCTCCATACTGTTTTCCATAGTGGCTATACCAATGTGCAGTTCCACCAGCAGTGTTTGAGGGTTCCTTTTTCTCCACATCCTCTCCAACATTTGTTATTACTTGTCCTATTGATTACAGCTATTCTAACAGGTGTGAGATGGTATCATTGTGGCTTTGATTTGCATTTCCCTAGTAGCTAGCGATGTTGAGCATCTTTTCATACATGTGTTGGCCATTTGTATGTCCTCTAGGGAGAAGTGTCTGTTCAGGTCCTCTGCCCATTTTTTGATTGGATCGTTTGTTTTTTTGTTCTTATTGAGTCGTATGAGTTCTTTGTATATTTTGGATATTAGGCCCTTATTGGAGGTGTTGCTTGCAAATATATTTTCCCATTTACATGATTGTCTCTTTACCTTGTTGACGGTTTCTTTCACTGGGCAGAAGCTTTTTAGTTTGATGTAGTCCCATTCTTTTATTTTAGCTTTTACTTGCCTCTGAGATCAAATTCATAAAACCCTCTTTAAGTCTTAGGTCCTTGAGTTTAGTTCCTATGTTTTCTTCTAAGCATTTTATTGTTTCAAGTTCATATTTTCAGGTTCTTAATCCATTTTGAGTTAATTTTGGTATGTGGTGATAGACAACAGTCTAATTTCATTCTTTCTCAGGTGGCTTTCCAGTTTTCCCAGCACTATTTATTGAAGAGGCTTTCCTTTCTCTACTGTACATTTTTGGCTTTTTTGTCGAAATTATTTGCCCATATAAACATGGATTTAATCCTGGACTTTCAATTCTGTTCCGCTGGTCCCTGTGTCTGTTTTTCTGCCAATACCATGCCATTTTGATTACTGTTGCTTTGTAGTGTAATTTGAAGTTGGTCAGAGTGATACCTCCAACCTCATTCTTTTCTGTCAGGATGCCTTTTGGCAATTTGAGATCTTTTGTGCTTCCATACAAATCTGATGATTTTTTGTTCTATTTCTTTAAAAAATGCCGATGGGATTTTGATGGAGATTGCATTAAATCTGTATAATGTTTTAGGTAATAAGGTTATTTTAACTATATCGATTCTTCCAATCCAAGAACACGGACTATCTTTTCAATTCTTTGTATCTTCTTCGATTTTTAATAGGGTCTTGTGTTTTCATTATATAGATCCTTCAAATGTTATGTTAGATTTATTGCTAAGTATTTTATTCTTTTTCTTGCAATTGCCAAAGGAATTATTTTTTCCACTTCTTTTTCTGACACGTCATTATTAAGTACAGGAACACTATGGATTTTTGAACACTGATTTTATATCCAGAAACTTTACTGCATTTGGTTATTGTTTCTAGTAGTGTTCTAGTGGTGTCTTTAGGGTTTTATGTATAGAGAATCATGTTATCTGCATATAGTGACAGTTTGACTTCTTCGTTTCCCATTTGGATGCCTTTTATACCTTTCTCTTGCCTGATTACACTCGCCAGGACCTCCAATGTTATATTGAATAACAGTGGCAACAGTGGACAGCCTTGTCTTGTTCCTGATCTTAGAGAGAAGGTTTTTAGTTTTTCACCATGAAGTATAATGTTGGCTGAGGGTTTGTCATATATGACTTTTATTATGTTAAGATACTTTCCTTCTATAGCGATTTTGTTAAGTGTTTTGATCATAAATGGACGTTGTATCTTGTCAAAGGCTTTTTCTGCATCTATTGATATGATCATATGATTCTTATTTTTTAATTTGTTTATGT
>NW_006442103.1:1411515-1472874 GCF_000325575.1 Pteropus alecto | reverse complement strand
TGCCCCCGAACTTCTTATTGTCTTAGATCCCTGCTCGAATGTCAGTTTCACACAGGCTTCTTCTAACTACGTTTTTCTATTCTATTCCTGTTTTTACCTCTCCAGATATTTAATCATATCACACACACACACACACACACACACATACAGTTGTCCCTTTTCTTCTGCATATGCCTTAACTCCATTCCCCTTTGCGAATTTGGATCTTTGAATCCTCTTTTCAGTCATTGTTATCTCAATTTGTCCCTATGTATGCTGAATGTTCATTACTATTTTGCTATAGCAATTCTCTTCTTATTATTTAAGCTTATAATGCCTTGTTCTTAGTAAGGATTGCACTCCTCCTCTTATGTTTGGCTGATAGTCACGTTACTCCTAATTATATTTTTGTGGTTTTTTTTTTTGTCATTTTGTTTTAGGTGAGCTTAACCCTTTCAGTATTTCCTGTAGTGTAGGCCTCATAGTGGAGAATTCTCTCTGGAAAGGTCTTAATTTCTCCTTCATATCTAGAAGGAGAGCTTAGCTGGATACATTATTCTAGGCTGGTAGTTCCTTTCACTTAATAGTTCAAATATTTGATTCCATTCCTTTCTGGCTTGTAAGGTTTGCTCTAAGAAATCCGATGATAATCTAAAGCATTTTCCTTTATATGTTACCGTTTTTTCTCTCTGGCCACCTTGAGAATTCTATCTTTGTCGCTGATTTTTGATAACTTTAATATAATGTGTCTTGGAGAAGGCCTTTTTGGGTTGAGATCATTGGGTATTCTGTTGACTTCTTGAATTCCAAGCTCCAGCTCATTCCTTAGATTTGGGAAATTCTCATCCACTATTTGTCTGAAAATGCTTTCTAGACCCTGCTCCTTTTCCTCTCCTTTGATAATGCCCATTATTCTAATGTTTCCTCTCCTGAAATTATCAGTTAGTTCTTGTGTTTCTCTTTAATTATTTTTCATTCTTTGGTTTCTCTCTTCTTCCTCTGATTTATTCCTAGATTTCTGTCTTTGATATCATTGATCCTTTCCTCCATTTGGTCAGCTCTATTTCCCAAACTTGCTATTTCATTTTTCAGCTCTTGCAATATCATGTGTTTTTTATCTCCAGAAGTTCTATTTGGTTGTTTTTGTTGGTTTCAATTTCTTTGCTAAAAAGCTCATTCTGCTGAATGTTTTTTCAATTCCTGGAATTGTTGATGTGAATTATTTTGGATCTCATTGAGTTTTTCAGAAGTACCATCCTGAATTCTCTGTCATTTAAATCGCATATTTCTATGTCTGTAAGCTTGTTTTTCAGAAGTACCATCCTGAATTTAAGTCACATATTTCTCTGTCTGTAGGCATATTATCTGGAGATTTTTCTCTTTCTTCCTGAGATGCCTTGTCACCTTGGTTGTTCATGGTGTTTAATGGACTATTTCTGTGCCTGGGCATTAATAGAAGTATGTCTTACTGTTTTTCCAGGAATAAGATTTATTATATAATGGTCCCTAGCCTGTTGCAAATAAGGTGTTTTTCTTTTGGTTTTCAGTAGGTGGTGTCTAAGCCTCTTGGATCCCTGCTTTATATAAAGCCTAAATAATGCCTTTTTTCATTTCTTGTAGATATTTAATCACGCTCGCTACCCTCAGTTTCAGTCCCTGTCATTGTCAGCAACAGTGTTTGCTCAGATTCCCCTGGGGCTTCGTGGTGATTAGTCTCGGAGGGTATGGGGGAGAAGACCTCTGGATTGAGGGTTGGGGGCTGCGACTCAGCCTCAGTTTTGTAACTGCAGCCGGTAAAAATCAACTGTTTCTCTGCGGTCCTGTCTTGCTTCTCTGCTTTCTGCCCTGATGACTGGGCCCTGCTGCTGCAGGCTGCATGGAAGTCACAGCACTTCCAGGCATGGCTGTTCAGGGAAGTCACCGCACCTTTCCCCTCCCTCTCCTCCTGCAGGGAGCTCCAGAGCCTGGGAGAGGTAGCTTCAGTCTGGGCAGCCTTTGCTCAGATTCCCCAGGGGCTCTGCAGTGTCCAGTCTTGGAGAGTATGGGGGAGGGGCCCTCTGGGTTGGGAGTCGAGGGCTGCAGCTCAGCCTCAGTTTTGCAACCGCAGCCGGTAAATATCAACTTTTTCTGCTGTCCCGCTTCTCTGCCTTCAGCCCTGATGACTGGGCCCTGCTGCTGGCTGGCCATGGGGAGCTCACAGCTTTCCCAGGCAGTGCTGTCCAGGGAACTCACCGCACCTTCTCCCCTCTCCCTCCTCCTGCAGGGAGCTCCAGCTGCTGGGAGAGGCAGCTTCTTTGTTTCTCCCAATCTACTGCCCAACTGGGGTTCTGCCCTGTGGTAGCTCTTATGCGTAGATCCCACGCTTAGACGTGCTGGTGTGTGGTTTGGGTGTTTTTTGTTGAGTTTTAGATGTTCAGCTTATTGTTGTTTCAAGGGGAGAGATCTGAGGAAGTCTTTCACTCCACCATGTTTCCCAGAATCCCTCTTTTATTCTTTAAATAGTGGAAATTATTTTTTAGTTAATTCCAACTGTGAAAACATGCATAAAGCATCCAGTTATGTGCCTTTGGCTGTTTAAGTTCTTTATCAGTGTCTTACATTTATTGATAATTTGATTTATCTATAACTACCTCCTATTCAAATCGTATTCGTATGTTTTTAAAATTACTTCTCTGTCCTTGCTTGCTGACTTCCTTTTAGCATTTTAGTTAGACTTTGGAGTAAAAGAAAAAAGTGAAACTATTTCTTTTTCAAGAGCTGCTCTTTATGTAGCTTGTCTTCATCCATCCTTCTCTCTGGTACGTGCCCCACCGTGGGGATGCAACAGGTCGTTCAGTGACCTAGCGACCTAGCTCAGGCCACTCAAAGTGTTTCTCTGGGCTTTTTGGGCTTGGGGAACTAGGAATGAAGGCAGTCTTTCTTCAGGGGCAAACTCCGTAAAAGATAAAACTTGAGAGTTTCTGGTAGTCATATTTTCATGTGGTGGATAAAGACAGACTGCAGATAGAGAAAAGAATGAAGTTAATACACAGGAAGAATAAAATAAGAAACCATTTGGTAAGTCTTGCTTTCAGTGACTGCAGAGATCCAACCACATTTGTGTGGGTACTGGCTTGGCGGTTCTTATCTTTCTTGGAAAGCAGGATTCACTACATAGCCCCTCTCCACTACCCTGCCCCACTTTCCTCCTCCTGCTCCTTCTAACCGTTTGAAGCTTGTTTTAGTTGAGTCGTGATCACTTGTAAACATGATCCCCGACTAAAACACAATTGAAATGTATTCTTGAAGAGGCCATGTCAGACAGGATCAGAATCTGCTTCTATTATTCAGCCAGAGCAAAATGCATGGTATTTTTTCTATGTAGAAGATAAGCTAAATACTTCATTTCTGTTTTAGGAATCAATACTGTATTAGTTTCCTAGGGCTCCTGTAACAAAGCACTGCAAACTAGATAGCTTAAGACAACGGAAATTTATTTTCTCACAGTCCTGGAGAGCAGAAGTGTGATATCAAGGTGTCAGCAGGGCCATGGTCTCTCTGAAGACTCTAGGGGAGAATTCTCCCTTGCCTCTTCTTAGCTTCTGACAGTTGAAGGTAGTCCTTGGCCTTCCTTGGGTTGTAGCAGCATCGTTCTAATCTCTGCCTCTATGGTCACAGGGCCGTTCTTGTGTCTGTCTTCACATGCTCTTCTCATAAGGACACCAGTTGTTGGATTTCAGGCCCACCTGACTTGGCCACATCTACAAGACCCTATGTCCAAACAAGGCCACGTTCATAGGCTCCAGGTGGCCACAGGTTTTTGGAGGACACTATTCATTCATGTGTGCCAGTAATTGATCCTTCCAGTAATGTGTGAGACAGATAATAGTATCTTCATTTTATAAATGAGAAAACTGAGGCTTAGAGGTGTAATCAGCCATGGCCCTACCAAATATATGGCACTTACCTAAACGTGTTTTCTCCAAAGGCTGTGCTTTTTCTGCACAGGCCTCTCTGCTTCTTTTGTGCATTCTTTTCCAAGTCAAAAAATTAAGTGAAAAGAGAATACTTTAGGAATCCTTATCCAAGACATCAGAAACTAAAAATCTCTTATCTTAGAGCGTGTATTAGAATTGGTGGAAAATTTGGAGAACATGATGATTTTTCACACAAGGGATATAAATTGTATTGTAATTTAGCTGTGATATAAAGGTCAGATAATTACAAAATTTTTATTGTTTCCAACATAACAAACAGATGTCTTCGTTTTGGTTCAATAATTAGTCTGCAATTGTATCCAATTTGAAGGCTCCAGTTTTAATTCAGCATACATACTATTTCCCTCCTAGTCCATGTGTATTGTTTATTTGCTGAATTACTTCATGGTTGAGTGAAACATCTGGACGATTGTTATGTAGTGTGGATCAGTGCCACTTTGGAACCCAGTAAGTTGGGTTTGATTCACTTTAATGAGAAAGGCAAAGATTTGGGGCTTTTTAAGTGCCATTTTTTTTTTCTTATTATCCAAGTGGCACCACAGTGTAGGTCAAGCATCTCTGTTTTAGTTCCTTCTTCCATTAGTTAATTTACTGCTGGGGCAATGCCACTCCTGTTAGAGAAATAAAAACTCTACCCTGTTCCTGAAAGGTTGTCTCCTCATGAATGTGAAGGTGGTAAGAGTTCCTGCAGAGATGCAGAGGAGAGCCACTGAGGGTAGTAGTATGAACATGCTTGTTTTCCTTTCTGCTGGCCACCCCAGTGTGCCACAGTTCGGAGAGAGGAGGCATGGTGGAGAGACACCTTCCCACCATGCCTTGCTAAAAGGTGGACTCCACTTAGTCCTGTTTCTACACTCCAGCTTAGGGAAGCTGTACCTACAGCCCCTCGACAGCTTATCCACTGTACTTTC
Organism: Pteropus alecto; assembly: GCF_000325575.1. NCBI lineage: Eukaryota > Metazoa > Chordata > Mammalia > Chiroptera > Pteropodidae > Pteropus > Pteropus alecto. Next base: position 1,468,007 of record NW_006442103.1, on the reverse strand, counting down.
CATGGAGCTCACAACACTGGAGAGAGAGGGTCTTACTGAAGAAATCAGTGGTGATCAATACATTTGCTAGCAGAGCCCTTATCATCCACAAATACAAACAATCTAGATCTGCTCTGTCTAGTACAGCAGCCACCAGTATTGGCCCAGCAGCGTTTATCAAATGCTCGTTACATCAGGTTTCTTCTTTGTTAGCTGGTTCATTTGTCTATCTCTGAGCTAATATCAAGCTCCCTTAGTCTTACTCCTCAGAAGTGTCATAATTCTTTCTTTTTCATTTGGGTTTTTGAATTAGCTTTGACAGGTTCACAAAGAGCCCTGTTGTAATTTTATTTTAATTAAATTAAATCAATACATCAGTTTGAGGAGAACCTACACCTATATGTGCTGTACTGTATGCACGTTATATCTTCTTCCATCTTTATATTTTTACTTTTTGGTGTGTCATTGAGTTTTAGGTGTGTCTTTTATAAATGACGTACAGCATGATTTTTTAAATTTAGAACCATAAATCATTATCTTTTAACTAGCATGTTTGGTTCATGTACATTTATTGTGGTTACTAATGTATTAGATTTATTTTTACTATTTTATTTGATTCTATTTACCATATTTTTTCCTTTGAATTTTTTTCCCTCTTTTCTGTCTTCTTTTTGGATTAATTGAGCCTTCTTTATCCTACCTTTTTTCCTTTTCCTGGAATTAAAATTATTCTGTTTTCTTAGACATTATCCTTAAATTGTTAACATGGATACTTAACTTAAAATCAAAAACTTAATATCTCCATCTTCCTACTGAAAAATGAGGTTTTAGAATGTTCTTAACTGTGATCATCACTTTCCATCTTATATATTATTGTTCAATATTTGGGTTCTACCTTGTTTTTATACCATCTGAATTACTTATTACTACTATGGTTTTATATAGTCAGTGCTTATTTAGATTTACATAACGTTTTTTTGCTTACCCTCATTACTCCTTCCTTTTGAATTCAATGTCTTTCTTTCAGAAGTATATCTTTTATTAGTTATTTCATGGAAGGTTTATAAGTGATTTATTCTTTCCCTGATTTGTTTGCTGGCAGATATGTGTTGATTTTACCCTTCCTGTGATTGTATTCTGCATATTTTTTCTGTTTTTTAAAAACAATTTTTTATTTTTCAATTACAGTTGACCTACAATATTATGTTAGTTTCAGTGTAAAATATGGTGATTAAGTATTTATGTAACTTTCAAAATGATCACCCTGATAAATCTTGCACCCATATGACACCATACATAGTTACTACATTATTATTGACTATATTTGCTATGCTATACTTGACAACCTCATGACTCTTTTGTACTTCTTAATCCCTTCACCTTTTTCACCCATCCCCTCAACCCCCTTTCCATCTAGCAACCATCAAAATGCTCTCTGTATCTATAAGTTTGTTTCCATTTTGTTTGTTCATTTATTTTGTTCTATAGATTCTATGTGTAAGTGAAATCATATGGCATTTGTCTTTCTCTGTCTGACTCCACTCAGCACAATACCCTCTAGGTCCATCCATGTTGTTGCAGATGGCAAGATTTAATTCTTTTTTTTTTTTTTTTTTTTATGGCTGAGTAATATTCCATTGTATATGTATACCATCTCTTCTTTATCCATTCATCCATTAATGGACACCCAGGTTGCATTCATATCTTGGCTATTGTAAATAATGCTGCAATGAACATATGGATTCACATGTCCCTTTAAACTAACGTTTTGGGTTTCTTCAGGTAAGTGCCCAGAGGTGGGAACACTGGGTCTTTCTTTGTCTCTTATAGCCTTTGTTTTAAAGTCTGTTTCATGTGGTAAAAGTATTACTATCTCAACTTTTTATTTTGTTTCCATTTTCAGGAAATATCTTTTTCCAGACCTTTACTTTCAGTCTCTGTGTGTCTTTTGATCTGAAGTGAGTTTCTTGTAGGCATCATCTGCAAGGGTTTTTTGGGGTTTTTTTGTTTTTTTTTTTGTTTTTTTTTTTGTCCGTTTAACCACTCTGTCTTTTGATTGGAGCATTTAATCCATTTACATTTAAAGCAATTATTGATAGATATGTAATTACTGCTTTTTATTTTTCATGTTTTTGAACTTTTTTTCTTTTTCTTATATAAGTCCCTCTAACATTTCTTGTAATACTGGTTTGGTGGTTATGAACTCCTTTAGTTTTTTCTTGTCTGGGAATGTCTTTATCTGTCCTTTAATTCTAAATGATTGCTTTGCTGAGTAGAAGGATCTTGGCTGTAGGGTTTTCATTTTTATCAGTTTGAATATTTCATGCCAATCCCTTCTGGCCTGCAAGTTTCTGTTGAGAAATCAGCTACCAGTCTTTTGGGAGCACCCCGGTAGGTAACTAACTGCTTTTCTCTTGCTGCTTTTTAAGATTTTATCTTTATCTTTAACCTTTGGCATTTTAATGATGATGTGTCTGGATGTGGGCCTGATGTGGGTCTGTGCCTGGCATTTTGTGAAATAGTAGGGAGGTCAGTGTGGCCAAAGCAAAGTAAGCGAGGGAGAACTGAGTAGGTTATAAGGCCATAGAGGTCAAGGTAAGGATGTTGGGGTCAGATTTTTTAAGGCCTTGTGGTCCATTCTCAGTCTCAGATTCTTTTCTCTATAGGTGAAATGGGGAGCCATTGGGAAGTTTTAGATGGAGGAGTGATGTGATCTGACTTATATTTTAACGGGATCATTTTGGCTGCTGAATAAACTAAAAGGGAAAAGGGCAGAAGCCAGTAAAGGAGTTTGGAGGCTGTTGCCATTACTCAAATGAAAGACCAGTGTGGCATGGACCAGGATGGCAATGGGGAATTTAGTCGGATTCTGGGAAGTAGTCAGATTCAGGTAGAACTAAAAGGATTTACTGGCAAATAAGATGTGGGTGTGGGGAGAAGATGAGGAATGGAGGACGATGTCCAGATTTTTGGCCTGAGCTACCAGAAAAATGGAGTTGTCATTTATTTACATGGGGAAGATTACATGAGGGATCAGGGGAGTCAGTGTGGGATGTCTGTAAACCTACAAGTTAAGATGTTGACTGTGTGTCGTTGGATCTGTGAATCTGAAGTTAAAGAGGAAAGTCTGGTCTGGGATATAAATTTTGGAGTCATCTGTGTTTACACTTAAAATAAGAAACTAGACGAGATCACCCAGGGGTTGAGTACAGTTAAAAAATAAAAGAGGACTAAGAACTGAGCTCCAAAGCATTCTAACTTTCCAGTATAGGGGAGCTGTTGTTGTTGTGGGAACATCAGCTGCCAGCCTCTCCTTCTGAACCTGCAGGGATAATCAAACCCCAGCCCTAAATTGCTGGCATGTCTTCCTCCCCAGACCTCAGTGTCACAGGCTATCTGCTCCCTTTTCATTTTCTTCTTGCTTCTAGCAAGTAGGGATTTCCCTTCTTCCAAGTTCAGAAAAAATATTTTGTTATATTTCTTACAGTACTTTAATTTGTTTATGGAAGGTGAGTTTTCAGTTTGGTTTATGTCACCTACCAAAACCAAACTCAAATTCATATTCTAGTGAAAGTCAGAGTTTTCATGTATCGTCTGTGTAAATGCTTATTCTGGACTATTTGTATAAATAGCCTCCCACCCTATCCACACAATTTTCCTCACTTTTTCTTTTCTGATGTAACTGTACCAACAGTAATTTTCTAGCTATAGATAATACTCCTGTGGTTAAGGGCTTTGCCTCTCTTTATGGTTTAATTTTTTTAGACTTCTTAAGTGAACCAGGAAATCTGTACCATTTTAGAGCATTAACAGTAATGGCATTCTGTACCTGGGCAAGGAGGTGTCTTGTCCATATCACTCGGAGCACTTGAAGAATAAAAGTACACTGATTCACACCTGGTTCTGATGAGAAGCCCAAACCCACATTGTCAACACAAGGCTATTCTTCTAGAAATCAGAAATACTAATTACCAGTTGTGAATTGCTTTGAGCAGACCCACGTAACATAGAAACTTTCTTTGGTTTGGTTTATAACATCTCTATATGGAATTATTCAGTAAATTTCTAAATGTTTTTTGCTACTTTGTAGAAAAAATATTTAGATGCTGGTATTTACCCATTTATGCTAGATGTAAATATACAGCAGGTTTTAAGCTAAATTTTATATTAATAATGTAATATTAATAATGTAGTAGAGATGACCTACTTTTGTTGCAGAAACTCCATTAAAATTACTCCGGATTCCTAAGATTCAGTGTAATCTTTTAATGGTGTTTAAAATTTTCAGCTATGTAATTCACTTTATCAGCACACGAGAATGAAAAGAAATCATTATTCCTGTGTAATTTTAAACTCTTACTGTTAGCCGATGTTTTTCTGAGTAGTTTCACTAGCTCCTTAAGAGAAACAGGCTTCCCTTGGGAGAAACATCTCAACCTCGAATAAAGCAAGTGAGATTAGAAAAGTAAGTAGCAAAAACCTAAACAAAAAACAAACAAAACAGCAAAAACGAATGTTTAGCTGTGAAATTACTTATATGAAAAAATATCTTGAAAAACCTTCTAAAGGAAATGTAATTTCCCTTGGGATTAGTTCTAAAGTAAAGAGTAGCTAAAGTAATATCTTTCAGAAAATTGAACAGTAACCTCTCTAAAGAAAACCGATTACCAGAGCTATATTATGTGATGGTAAGTGAAAAATCAAACCAGAGCTTTTTTCCTGGAGAGCAGCAGTCCTCTCATTGCCTGTGTTCCAGCAGGAACGTCCCCCTGCGAGACCTGGAAGGAAATGAGACTCAGGGCAGTGCACTGTGGGTATTGGGTCATCCTTTCACTTGCTACCCAGTCTCAGCCTTATCTGTTAACCACCTCCCTTGACGATCATTACTCCTTATAACTCCTCTTACAGCACAGGTCGGCACCTTTAGATCATATCACTAAAGTAAAAAGCTCAATGATGCTCAAGTAAAACATTTTTTATATTGCATGTAAGCATTAAAGAATGGGCTTGCTTCATATGTACAGCAATAGAAGTTGCTGAAAACAGATTTGAAGGGTCAAAAATTTCTTTACGAAAATTTCTTCACCACTACTCTATAATGTTTTACCAAGGAAGATTGTTTATTTATTCAAAAAATACTAAATGAGTACCAGTTCTGTAGAAGATACTATGTTTATGTGGATATTTCAGCAAATCTTTATCGAATATGCCCCAGGATTAACTGTGACAGGATTGTAAGTACCTATATTTGTTTCTTTACTCTTTTCTTTCCATTTTTTTGTTGTTCTTTAATTTAAAAACTTTGAATAGTAAAGAAGTATACAAACTACAAAGTGGGAGTTCCCTATCACCACCCCAATCCCACTCCCTCGAGGTAAACATTATATCTACTTGAGTTATTTTCTGCTGCTATAACTTTTTCCCTCCTGTTATACATGTACCTGAAATATTATGAATTATGTGCACATACATACACATCACTATGTAAGCTGGGGGACAGGATATGGCTAGTTTATAAATCTCATCGAACTTTGTTGTTACCAGCTTTTTTCATTTAACTATACCTGATAGCTTCCCGTGTTGGTACATTATAGGTCTGCCCTATACCTTTAATAATTGCATAGTAGTCTATAGTATTGATGTACCATTTCCCTATTGCCCTTTTCAGTTTTTCACTGAATACCACAGTAAACATTTCTGTACTTATACACATTCTTATAACTTTACAATAAGTGTAAATGTAACTTTGATTAGAAAAAAAAGTTAAAAACCAAAAAGCCCAGGAGGAGGAAAAATATGGCGTAGATGATAGAGGCTCTGTGACCAAATCAAAGTTGTGATGGAAACAAGGAGCAGCAGCAAGGAAAAATCGCCTTGGATCTAGATGAACAAGCCGTACAATTAGAAAGAAATCCAAGAAATCACCCTGCAACACCAGAAGGTAGGATGGGGCAAGGACGCAGGGCTGCTGGGTCTCCAGAGGCTGAGTGAGACGGAGGCTGCGGCAGCAGCAGACGCCTCTTCAAGGGACCGCATCTGCAAGCGGATTTTCACAGTGACAGACCTGCTTGCTCTGAGCACCTGTACCGGTTTGGCTGTGCGCTGGAGGCACCAGGGACTTACAGGGAGACATTGTCAGATTGAGGGCTGAGGAGAGACCCACTCTGTATGCAAGTGCTGGCAATATCCGTTGTTCCCTGTTGAGTCCTCCCCCATACCAGTGCACGGACACAGCACCGCCATAGCCGTTATGTCATCAAGCTGGATAACAGAGGTCGCTCTGCCCAGAGGATTCCCTGAACCCCCGCCTATCCCAACTCGGGCCCCACCCAAGCCACATCCAGGTATATCCTCAGCGAGTCAGGTGTTCCTTGCTGAGCAGCACCAAGATTCACACTGGTGGCAGCTGGCCTCGGTTTCTGATGTGGCCTTTTGAGGCACTTATAAGCACAGCGTCTGTGGATTGCTTGCTGAAGGTGGTCTCGAAGAGGCAGAGGCTTGAGCTAAATTTGGCCTGCAGCTGAATCCCTCTCAGGACTGTGCCACTGGACACCTACTTCACAAATCCACACCAATAAGACTGGGAGACTTAGGAGCTTTTCTTACTACATAGAAACACACACGGAAAGACAGCCAAAATGAGAAGACTAAGAACAGAAACCATATGAGAGAAGAGAACAGAGATCCAGATATAATGGAGTCAAGTAATCTAACAGATGCAGAGTTCAGAACACTGGTTATAAAGATACTCAATGAACTTTTGAGAAGTGTAGATAAATTCAACAAAGAGATAAAAAAAAAACATAAAAATGGAAATGGAAATTATAAAAGGGAACTAGTCTGAAATAAAGAACACAGTAACTGAGATGAGAAGTATATTGAATAAACAAAATGAATAAAGAAAAGAATCAAATGCCCTACCTAGAGGACAGTAAAGCCAAAGACACACAATCAGAATCGCAAGAGATAAGATGCTAAGACTATAAAAATAATTTAAGGAAGATATGGGACACTATTAAGGGTCCAAATATCCATTTGATTAGCGTAACTGAAGAAAATCAAGATCTTGAACAGCTAGCTGTTTGAAGAAATAATGATGGAAAACTTCCCTAACCTGGTGAAGGAAGTGGACATAAAACCCTGGAAGCTCAGAGAATTCCAAAAATCAGGGATCCAAAGAGGCCCACACCAAGACACATAATTAAAATGCCAAAAGTTAAATACAAAGAAAGAATATTAAAAGCAGCAAGAGAAAAACAGATAATTACTTAAAAGGGAACACTCATAAGAGTGGCAGCTGATTTCTCAAAAGAAACTATGCAGGACAGAAAGGCTTGGGAAAAAATATTCAACAGGATGAAGACCCAGGATCTACAACCAAGAATAATTTATCCAGCAAAATTATTATTTAAAGTTGCAGAACAGATAAAGAGCTTCCTAGACAAAAATTCTTTAAGAAGAAAAAACACGTATCAAAAAACAGGAATAAAGAATGCTAACAACTACATTCCTATCAATAAGTACCTCAAATGGAAAAGAATTAAGTCCTCCAACCAAAAGATAGAGTGGCTGAAAGGATAAGAAAACAAGACCCCTACATATGAAAAGGAAGGGGATGGAAAAAGATATTACTTCAATGGACCTAGAAGGTATTTAAATCAGACCGGAAAAAAATAAACACTATGCGATTTCACTTATATGCAGAATCTAAGGAATAAAAAGAACAAACGAATCAAAAACAGACTCACAAATATAGTGGACAATTTGATGATGGACAGAGGGGAGCGGGGTTTGGGGAGCTGGGAGAATGGGGTGAAGGGTTAAAGAAGTACAAATTAGTAGCTGATGGATGGTCACGGGGATGGGGAGCACGGCATAGGGAATGCAGTTAGCATTAATACATCGGCTAGGTGGAGGGTCAGGGGAGGGAGGGAGCAATGGGGAGGATTGTTTTCCGAACTATATAGATGTCTAACCAATGTACAGTTTACTTGAAACTAATTTAAATAAATTTAAAAATAATAATAATAATAATAACCCAAAAAGCCCAAGTTAAGTAACTGACTAACATTAAAGAGCATGCAGACCCATGCATTCTGCTGGATCGTTGACTGAATTCCTGTTTTGAAGTAAATGTAGTAAACATAAAAGAGTATAAATATCTTGGGAGTTACAGACAAATGTAATACATGTCCCAAACTGTTCTTGTCCTGGTTAGTCAACAAAACCTCCTGTGCCCTCTAGAGTTCATATTTTGCCGTAGTTTGCTCATGCCAGCAATACCGAGTGCCTGGTACATGCAAACCCTATATGTGCTGCAGTTGCTTTGGACTCAGGTCTTCTTGTCTGCCCACAGTTATCTCTCCAAGACATTTCATTGCACAAATAACACAATATTATAACATTTTCAGTGGTTTCCTTAATATGAAAAAGTGTGTTTGGAGCCAAGAGCCAATGTCCATTAGAGGCATTCTTTCTCTCTAAAATCAGAAGCAAAATAAGAATATTTGCCATTAGTCATACCATTTTTTGTTTTGACCCTCCACCTAACATGAAATAAGAGGTATAAATGTTGAAAAAGAAGAAATAAAGTAATGTATTCTATAATTTTATCTAGAAACAAAAAATCAACTAAATATCAAATAAGAGAAGTTCAGGAAGATGCCAACTGTAAGCTGAATATACAGAACTTGCTAATATTCTTATATGCCATAGAAAAGATAATGAGAAAGGATCCCTGAAACATTAAACACTGGGAAAGGATCTTGAAAAAAAGGAGAGATTATCAGTATGGACCCAATAGTTAAATGTTACTGAGAGACATATGATGTGAATAAATATAGAAACGTGTTTCTGATATATAAAAATGTGTAAGTATTTTCAGTTTTCCCAAATTTATAGTGCAATAGCAATCAGAATTCCCTTTTTTTTTTAAACTTTGTTCATTCAACAATAAATATTTGCTTTCCGTTTGCCCAGTATATTATAGGCAGTTGAGATACACCAATGAACAGAACAGACCAAAAAAATTCCTGCATCATGAGTAAGCTTGAGCTTACTCAACTCGATTGGATCAGAAAGACACTAATACTAGACATAGTGAATAAGAAAATCATAAAGCTCTTTAGCAGGTGATCTATGCTATGGGAAGATCACACAGGCATGGAGGGTTGGGAATTCTGATGAGGAAAATGTTGCAGTTGCCCATAGGGCCTTGAAGAAGATGGGGACCCTGGGAGAAGAGTGTTTCAGTCAGGGAGTATTGTCTCTGGAAAAGCCAGAGTGGGGCATTCCGACTGTTGGAGGAGTAGCTGAGCGTCCTGGTGGCTGGAGCAGAGTGAGAGGAGGGAGAGGCGCTAGAGAGATGGGGGGTGGGCAGGGGCCAGATGATGCAGGCATACCTGGCTTATTGCACTTAAATGTTGTGTTTTTACAAATCGAAAGCAAGACCCTCCACCAGCAAAAAGATTACAACTTGCTTTATTGTGATATCACTTTATTGCAGTGGTTTGGAACCAAACCCACAATATCTCTGAGGTATGGCTGTACAGGGCCTCGGAGGCCATTGTAAGGAGGAAAGTAAGTAGGGCGCTATTGAATGATTTTGCTCAGAGGAGTGACATGGTCTCACTGCTGTTTTAAACAGATCGATCTGGTTGCTTTGTTGCAGATAGATTGTAGGGGACAAGGTGAAGGCTGGGGAGACCAGTTAGGAGGCTGTTGAAGCAATCCAAGCAAGAGATAGTATGACTTGCACCAGCAGGGATAGGAATATGGGGAAATAATTGGATTCTGGATATTTTTTTGAAAGTAGATTTAACAGAATTTCCTGACAGATTGGATGTGGGATGGAAACAAAAGAGAGAAGTCAAGGAGAACGTCAAAGCTTTTGGTCTGAGCAGTTATAAGAATGGAATTGCCATCACTGACTTTGGGAGCACCCCTGTCTCCAAGTGTCTTTATAAATAATATTTCATACCACCCAAATGAGCGGTAGCCTCTGCAGTGGCTGCAGGAACCCACACACAACCTGGCCCTCCCTGCAAAGATTCTAAACAATTTCCTAAGTCCTCTCCCTTTTTTTCTCTCCTCTTTTCCTCTCCCTTTTTCTTCTCCCTCCCCTCTCCCACTCTCTCTCCCTCTCCCTCTCCCAACTCAAAAGGTCCTTCTTGCTTCAGAAATCCTGCAGAGTCCTTCCAGAAGTTGAAGGACTTATATTAATGTACTCTCCTCTGCTGCCTCCCCAGCCCATGTCATCCCCCTATGCTGCCACCAGGTGGCAGTGCACTGCTGAACATTGAGCTGTTGGGACCTGCCTTCTCCGCAGAGGCCGGAGAGGGCGGACTTTAGAATGGCTGATAGAGTGGAGATTTCTAGCATATTTAAAGACTGATCTGGCATGGGAAAGATGAGAGTTGTCTCCAGTTCTTTTTTAGAAACATCATCTATCCTTGCCAGGGATGGTTTTCATCCCCAGAGTTTGAAAAGGCACTACATGGCTTTAGAGCAGTCTTTCCACCTAGTATAGTGTTTTTATTTAGACTATTTACCAAACACCTTGCTGAGTTTGCGGTACTGCCGTATCTGTTTTATATGCCCTTCTTGGTTTGAGATGGGTAGAACAGCTTTCTAGAAGTTTTGCCTTCCCAGAAGTAAAATCCTTCTTGAATGAATATTGACGGAGTAGTTCCTGTGTGCAAAATTTGGACTAAGTTTTATAAAGAATACAACTAAGGAAAGAAATTGCCCTTTTGTCTTGAGAAGTATTTTGTGCAGTTGAAGAGGCAAAAGAATAAATACTGGAAACCTTAGGAGTTAATTAATAAAAGTGTCACTGGGCAGTGCAGGTTAGGGCTGAAAAGAGGCCTCTTGGTTAAGTCTACTTTATAGACTAGTTAGATTCCCAGCCCCTCTACCATATCCTGATTGAAAACCCAAGATTTGCCCACCGTAAAGGTTGAACTAAACAGGTTTTAGCTTTGGGAACACGAAGCCAGACTGTAGATGGGGTAAGACATTGCCCTGAAAACAGAGGGATTGGGGGAGTGAATAACTACCCTTTGTCCCCACAACATTCATCACCTAGGCCTCCTTTCCAATCAGTTCCCAGAATCCCACACTGTATCCCCCAGGCAGGAGACTGCAGATTAGCTTTGAAGACACTGATTTGCTCAGGAGCATACAACCATAGGTTCAGACACTTAGGATTTCCCCCAGCGATATCATCAAGTCCTGACTGTTTTACCCTCCACTTGAAACTCCCTCAAGCATTCAGAATGACAGTAGAGCAGTGTCCTCAGACTGATTCTCATAGGCCCTTTCTCAGAGGATGTGCTCCACCAAAACAAGGGGGACCCAAGAAGGAGGAAGGCTCTGGTCTTGGAATTCTCAGGGGGGCAGTGAAGAGAGTTCTGGTGTGAAGACCACGGTATACAGCAGGACTGGAGAAAACCAGTTGGGAGTGGATCAGGGGCACAGAACTAACTCCAAAAGAGATGGCACTAAGAAAGCAGCGGAGATGGTAAACTGCCCCAGGTGTTTGGCCAAACCGAGGGTACCATCGGGAACTTCAAAACCCTGTATATATATTGCTTTGAGTTATGCACAAGTAGATAGATAGATAGATAGATAGATAGACAGACAGACAGACAGACAGACAGACAGACAAGACAAGTGCTTTGAATGTGGGGGAAGGAGAGATCTCTGGACTAGAGTGTTGGGGCGAGGGTGGTGGCTTCTCCAAAAAGGTAGGAGAATATGAAGAGAGGAAGACAGCATGGGAAAAAGTAAGGAAGTTGGAAAGTGCAGAACATGTACAGACAAATGGAGGGTGTGTTTTGACATGAATCGCAACAGAAAATTGGGAAAGAAATCTGCTAAATTACAAATTATTCCCATTTTAGAAACTCGAGGTCATTGTAGAATGTTTTCAGTTGTAGGAAGGATTTAAGTGATCTGAAGGGTGTACATAGAGGGTAGAGAGATCATCTCTGAGATGTGGATAATGGTTGATTTTTGTTTTTCTCTTTGAACATTTTCTGTATTTTCTAAGATTACAATTAAAGAACAATGGAAGTTATTTTTTAGAAACAAAGCCAAGAAGAGATAAAAGCCCCGGTGGAAGTAATATCCTATTGATATGAAATATTTTTTAAATAACCCGAACATGTATCATAAACATCAATATTTTAGGACCAGTCTAGTTGTATTTTGGAAGTGCATTAGTTTTTCTGTTATTTTAGTAAATAGGCGTTCTTTCGAATTGCGTCCCTTCGCCCGTATATATGTATGCAGCGCTGACTGGTGGAGATTGCAGCATTTATCAGTCAGTACCTCTTACATGACATATGCTTCCATTACACGACACCTGCTGACTTCACACAGTGGACTGAGGCTGTGCGTAACTACTGAAACTTCCAACTTCTTTGTTTGTATCTGTCATAATTCTCAGGCACTTCTAAAAGAAATAAGTGTGTAAACTATATAATTACAATTGTGGGGTTTCGCTTCAGTTCCTAAGTTATGTATTACAACCCATGGTTTAACATAATTATATTTTTAGAATGTGACTAATGTATATGTGTACTTTAATCTTTTATAATGGACCTTTACTGTGTTCAGTTATAGGTAAAGGTAAAAAAAAAAAAACCTCTAATTTGAAAGATAATTCCAAGTAAATAGATGAATAAGAAAATAACTGTAATTTATTGCAAATAAAAAACCTAATGGGGCTATTTCAGTGAATAAATGGTTATTTTCAAACAGTACACCAGATAGATGTATACATGGTTCTAAACTATTTTACATAGCTTACTCTCTTAAATTTCTTTCTAAACCTTAATTATCTCATGTCCCATCTCTCTAAGAAAGGCAAGTTAGATTAAACTTTCTTTGAATCAGACTTTGAACTGATAGAATTGAAATAACTATGATTAACATTACAGTTTTTTCAACCTTCTGGTAATTTAGCCAGTTTCCCTGTGTCAGTTAAATTTGCACAGAATTCTTAAAACATGCAGAGCTTCTGCAAAAAACCTAACCCTAACCCTAATCCCAGCTTTATATTTTTTGCACTAGACTATTTAAGCAAGAAGAAAGTCTCTTACAGCATATAGGAGAAAGAGGGAGGGAGAGATGTAGCTTCTTTTTCCTAGAAGTCCCAGGAAACAGCTGTCTGATGGTCTCAAATTTGATTGTATCCCCATCTTTCAGCCAATCATTTTGGCCAGGGGCGAGGGTTATTCAATGTTAATGATGCTGTCCCAGACCTACTGTTGTAGCTGAAGGTTGGGGGTGAAGGAGATGGAGCTGAAATTCCACCAAAATCATCTGACCGAGAATGTGAGAGGATTGGATTACCCAAAGAAAAACTGGATTACTGTGGACAAAAGAAGGATACAGTAAAAGGCTGGGAAGAGGACAACTAGTATTTATTATAAAGGACTTTAGAAATCTTTTGGGTGAGAGTCTCATAATTGTATCAAGAACAAATGACTTTTTTATTTTCCTGAAGCCTGAGACCTCCAGGCAAGGAGGGGCTTCTCAAGGCAAAGTGAGGAGTAGCTGCGAGCCCTTGGGGGTGAGATGCTGCGGCCTGGTTTGTCTGTGACAATTCAGATTTGAGAGCCAATTGTAGGGCCACTGCGGCTCCTTGGTGATTCCTAATCTCCAAGACCTCCATGCCTCACAGTGAGAGACTGGGGCCCAGAGGAAGAGACTGTCAGCAGGACCCAGTCTGGAACTGATCGCTCCTTCATTCCTTCGTGGCACTTCATCAGCTCCCATGGAGAGCAGCTGCCACATATTTGAAGGACATGCATATAAAACATGTTTTGGTGTGGTAGGTTGTGGTCATCTTGATTTCAGAATGATTGGTTGAACCATCCAACATTTTTCTTTTCAAATTTGCTATTCTTTTGCATTGTTGAAGAAAAGTTATGAAAGAAAGCTGAAATCATTTTTGATTAAGTAAAATTTTTATTTCCAAGATTCTGCAGTAGTGTGGCATTCATTAAATAATAAATGCGTTGTATGTCCCAGTGTGTGGTAACAGCAAAGAATGACTTCATAGACCGCTTGATCTGCTCTGTTGTGGTTTATGATGCCGTCTGGATTCCTTGGTGGAATTGTTTCCATCTAAATCACTATAAACTTCTATTAGCTTGTCACAAATCTAAAGCCAGATATGTTTGTGGTTTTTAGCAGTGATGTAATTCTGGAAGATACTTTGCAAGTTACAAGTTGTCATATACCATTAGCATTTAACTCACTTTCACATAATTTCAGACAAACTAGAAGCCTGAAAAAATTCATTTTTCCACTTCTTTTTTTATTCTTAAGCATTCTACCTTTGTTGTCTCTCTTACCACTTAGTTATGCATCAATCAAGTATGTCCGGGGAACTCCGGGAGGCTCTGTGGGCATACACAGTACTATAGGTCATGGTCCCTGCCATTTCTTAATTAGGAAGCTCAAATAGAAAGGGTGTTTCACTAACTACGTGGTGCAGAGAGAATAAGAGTTTCACTTCTTTATCTTTTATACTCCTGCCAGTCGTGTGAGAGAGACGGGATCATGTTACAGGACACTCGTGTGCTGCAGGATATACACGTTGAACTGCACGAAAAGAAAGGACTCAACGGAAACTTAGTTTCTAGACGGGTATCACTGGCTGGCTATCAGGTAGGAGCAATAGCAAAACAGCAGAACTTGCCAGAAGGGACTTGGGGCCGAAGGTTCAACAGAAACGTCTGAACTGAGGCTCTATGTTTTTATTCTGGCTTTTTCCCCAGAAAGTCTCGGGGGGAAGGGAGGGAGCCATTGGTAACAGTGGTAGGTGGGGTTGGCGTGCCAAACCTACCGTGCAGAACAGGGCACAAAGGACAAAGAGCGGGAAGGAGGCAGGGATCTCCGTTTCCATAGAGCCAGGAACAGGGACACTAAGCTCTAGGGTTGGAGGCTGTAGATATGTAGGGTAGATAAGGTGAAGTCAGAAGAAAAGGAAATGGGTCAGGATGGGTAGCTGCCTATATATAGAAGCATTAGGAGGCAGGGAGCACAGCTCCAGAGGAAGCTGCTTCAGTTAATTCCGTGTTGAGGACGGTGAGCTCCTTTGTGTGAAGCAGAGATCCAAGAAGAGCCTATAGTGGGGTGGGTCAGGAGCATATTTCAGTACACTTGGAAGACCTGGGTTCAAGTCCTGGCTCTACACATTTGGATTTTGTCACCTTGGGAAAGTTCAGACTCCTCATTTGTGAAATGAGGTGGTGGGGTTAGTTTGTCTCTTAAGACAGTCTTGCAATGCTCTGAGGTAAGGAGAGCACCTTCCCATCTTAGACCACAGACTGGACTTCTGGAAACTGTAATGATAGTCATTTATCTATTTAGCAAACACTGACCGAGTACCCATTACTTCTATGCTCTGGAATTATAGTTGTGAGCAACGTGAAATCCTTTCTTGTCATGAAGCTTGCATTCGGCGGAGAGAGGCAATCAGACACATAAATGAACAGTTAATTTGAGGTACTAATAATTGCTATGAACAGTGTGGTGGAGAGTGACCATGCATTGGGGGGCGGGCCTGGTGGGGAAAACAGGATCCTCTCTAACGAGATAATGTTCAGGCGAGGCCTGATTTGCAGGAGGGAGCCAACAGCGAGCCAGTCTGGGGGCAAAGTAGACTGTTCAGAATGAACAGAAAAGGCCCTCAGGAAGGAATGAGTGTGACGCGTTCACACAGTGGAAGGAAGACCTGTGTGGCTCAAGTGAGTGAACAAGGCGCCATTAGAGCTGGACGCCAGGTTACATGGGGCCTTGGGGGCAATTGTGAGGAATTTGGATTTTATTGCAAGTGCATTGATAAGCAAGCCTTTGGAGAGTTTTAAGCAAGAGAATGAAAGGAAAGGTCTGCTGTATGTTATAAAAAGATTACTCAGGAGATTCTCTAGAGAATCTGTAGGGGACCAAGAGGAGAAGCAGAGCCAAGTTAAGAAGCTATCGGAGTCATGGTGAAGAAGGCTATGGCCTGCACCAGGGAGCAGCAAGGACGTTGGGGTAGGTGGGTAGACGTGGGATGTATATAGAGGTTTTGGAAGAAGGAAACATGGTGCAGTTCCCCCCACCCTCGTCCCTGCCAACCCCAACATAGCTCTTTATGATCTTCATATCTATGTAGGAAATCTGTTTATAATAGATTCTACTGCTCACTTGTCAATTCCTGGCTTGACAATGCCGGAACAGCAAGTTTAAGTGGTGAATATGATAGTTCAGTTTTAGTTGTTACAGAAAAAGCCTAGTGAACAGAGGAACACTAAAACAAGTATATGCTTCTCGGCCCCAGGAGAATGGATGGAGAGCCAGTTTAGCAGTCCACAGTGTCCCTCAAAGGAAGAACTGTCCCTGTGTCTCTATAGGCGTTCCGGAGAAGTCTGACCCTGGTTGGGTCATTTGGTCACTCTGAACCACATGTTGGGCCTGGGGGTAAGGGTAAGATGATGGATGAAGCATTCTTTATGTCCCGCATGCCATTAATAGAACATGAAAGAGAGTCAGGGACACTTCCCTCAAGGCAAAGGTACAGAGTAACAAAAACAGTATGCCTATAAAGATGTTTTCACTTGGATTTCTCCAGATGCCACAGCCCCTGGGGAATGCCTGGCCCAAGGTCATAGCCAAGCCTGATTGTTGCTCTCTGAGACTCTGTTCCATTTCTTTGTCTTAAATGGAACTTTTGTTAAGATCAAAATACAAGCCTTCTATTGAAAAACTTTTTCATCGACTTCTTAAAATATTCGATTATTTTCTAAAACTGTATAAATAAAAACTCTCTTAAGATTTTGCCATAGCCTGGCTCTCTGTTTTCTTTAGGTGACACAGGACACCAGATACCCCAGCACCCGCTTCTAAGTGTCAGTCATAGCTAATCTGAGGGTACTGTGCCTATCCGGGTGGCCCCAGGTTCATGTCCGCTTGACTGCGCTTTTTATTGTATTTAAATGTGTTTGGTAGTACAGGTCCACAGTCTCTGATCTGAAATTCTAAAAAGCTCTGAAAACGGAAGAAACATTCCAAGTTTGTCACAGGTTTATTTAACAGCACAACTTGATTTGAATTGGCCTGAGCCTTTTAGTCTTTATTCTACTTAGTGCGAATAATCGTGTTTTGCTGTAGACATATTGATATGTTTGGTTATTTCCCCAAAACTAAAAGAAGGATATTATGTAGTATATATGCACCATATTATTCATTTGAAACACTTCTAACCCAAATGGTTTTTGATAAGAGATTTTGGCTCCATGGTGCTATTTTGCCTATTACATATTTTTCAATTAATATTCTCCACAGACTAGGCAAGCACAAACCTCAAACAAAATTCTTTACGATTTCCCCCCACTTCATTAATGCTTGTATGGCCTTGTAGTTTGGTAACTATTCAATATTATAGTCTAGTTAACATTTATTACCATACTCCTTAATCTTGGCGGGAAAAACGTCGATTTAATAAATGATTAATAAATAAAAATAAATACCACATTGAGCCCAAATCTTTCTTTCTCCACTAGTACCACATGGAAGGAGGAGGAAGTATTCTTTATCATCATATGTGACACAGAGTGGTCACATGTGCAGCCCATTTTCATTTTATGCTGAGTGTATAAGGACTGCACTTCTGCCCTCCTAGAGCATAATGGAAGTCTCCAGACACAATTTCATGCCTCTTTCTAAATGCTGAAAAATTTAGAACCAGTAGCTGTGTGTATTAACTAGTTTAGGAAAAGCTTTTCTATTCTCAAGGAGCATATTGTTTCTCAAAGCCAAAGGAGAGATGGGGAGGGGACTATGTTAAATATTTAATCCTTTACTCTCTGATTTAACCTGTGTGGTAGCCAGATGCCAAGAAACCCTCAATCATTCTCTTCTGCCATTCAAGCCCTTGTGCAGCCTCATCTGTATCAAATAGGGTTAAATAGGTATCCACAGTCTTTGTCAATCAGGTAGGGGGGAAATGACTCATTGTTTTCCTTTGTGTCGAATTGTTAACCATCTTTTCATATGTTTATTAGTTAGTTATTTGTGTTTCTTCTGTTTGGAATTGTCAGTCCATCTCCTCTTTCCATCTTGGTACCAGGTTATTTGACTTATGTGTTGATTTGTGAGAACTCTGTAGATCAGCGCGTTAAGTTCTTTGCCTAAAATATATTTTATAGAAAATTTTCCCCAACTTATTGTCAAAACTGACTAACGTTTTTGAATCATATATAGGAATTTTTCTGTCGTAACCCAATGATGTGTGTTATATAAAGCATGAAAAAGACTTTATAACTTAATTTAAAAGTAGTTGGATTGAAAATTTTAAATCAAGAAAGCATTTCCTATTATACATGTGTTAACTGTTACAATGTTTAACTCTGGTATCGGTGGCCCAGTTGATTTGAATTTTTACTATTTCCTTCTAGTTCCCCAAATACTATATCCACCGTATTCCCAGAAGCCGTGAGGTGCAGCAGTCCTGGCTGTCCACGGTGCTCTCCACCTTGTACTCCATGTGGCTCTCCTTTCCCCTGACTTACCGAGTGAAGCCAGATTTGGTACGTATGCCCATCGCTCCTGCAGATTATTCATAAGTAACAGGAAATATTGTTTTCTTAAACAGCTACCATTTATCAGCCTGCCAGATACGATACTAGACCTTTTAATGATGTATGCTAAAATTTATCACTTAAATGCCCTTGCTGAAAGAGGGGAGAAATTTCTTTCCTTTCTAGCTGTTGCTTGTAATCGAAATGTGCCCTTTTCTCTTCTTTGTCCCGTGACACCCACAGAGCAGTATCTTTAACCAGTTTGCGCTCCTATCCACCTGTGGTTCCTGAGCCAACATCAGGTTCTCGTCAACACAAGAAGAGCCATTTTTGTATTCCTTTTCAATACTCTCCTTGTTTTCGTTAAGACTGTTACTAAATATGATATGCAGTGGGCAGAAGGTCATACACACTCAAGTTTTTACAGGAAACAAATACGGAAAATAGAAATAAGAAAACTTAATTAGTGCACTGTGTGCAGCCTTACCTTCCTTACCTATAAAGGTCTTAAGTTCTTTGTGTCTTTAGATGGAAGTTCTGTTATTAAATTCTAAATGCACTGCAGTAGACAATGCAGAGCCATGGATATGTTATCACAGTAGTGTACACAGTTCTTAAATGATTCTCTCATTCCTATTTAAGGTAAACTCCATTAATCGACATGGCCTGAAAGGGACCCTTTACTTGCTTCCCACATACCTGAGTTCTGGCACAGTGAATATTATTCCCATGCATAGATGAACAGAAATGCATTTAGCTACAGTGATTTGGAGAGATCTCCATCAGTTCGGTCATTGCCTTTCACCAGCTGGACTACAGTTCAAGTCCCTTAGATGAGAATTTTAAAATCTGCATTTTCTACATGAGCAGTTCAGATTGATTTTAAAAGATAAATTTCTGTGCAGTGAAATGCACAAATCTTAAGTATATAGTTTGATCACATCCCTATCAAGACATAGGACGTTTCCGTCACCGCGCAAAGTGTCCCTTTGCCCCTTCCCAATCAGCCTCTGGCTCCAAGCAACCACTTTCTGATTTCTGTCACCACAGATTAATTTTGCTTATATTTATTTTTATATTTTTGACAAAATAAGTTTATCTCACAGCCTCCAAACACATTTTTAGTGTTTGGAATTCAGACGATTTCTTAAAGGATCATTATTGCTCTGGAAGTTTTAATTTATTTGTAAAACTCAAGGAGACAAAAGGGGAAAAAGAAAAAGGGTCTTCACATTCTAAGTGGAAAAGTTTAGGTTTACATTTACCAAATCACTAGAGACGTGGCCACTGTCACTGGCGACAGCCAGATTAAGTATAGTGACTTTAGGCCTTTAAAGTGTTGAGGCTCAGTGGAGAGAAGTGACATGTTGGCTGATGTCTGCCCCGGACACGTAGGAGCTCTGGTGACTGCCTGGCCCCTTATCGTGGAAAGAGTAGCTGATGGGGCATTAGGACACGTGGTCCCAGGCCGACATTGGCTTTTATCTTACTTTATTCAGTTCCCTTTTGGGCCTCATTCTTTACCTTAAAACAAAAGTGTTGATTTAGATGTTCTCTCAGATTCCTTCTAATTTAGTCTAAAATGTTATGAGTGCTATAAATTTGCTTGTAAAAAGTTGAAGGAAACAACTATTATTTTTCTAAAGGAATATGAGGGAGGAAGGGAGAAAATGTGAAATACTTATTTCCATTTTAAACGCAAGTCCGTATTAAAAATTATTTCAGACCTGAGCGCTATCTGATCAGCTTTTCTGACATGCTCAGCTTCACAGAACGGACTCCCACTTAGTGAAAAAGTGTGGAGAATAAAGTTCATGGGTAAGAGGCCTTTTTTTCTACACTAGAAGCAAAACTGTGACATGCAGATCTCTCCTGTATTCATCCTTGGCTTTCTTATGACTTTTATCACAAAACACTTATTTCTTTTTTACTTCTTTAAAAAATGGGAAGAAAAACTCACTTTTAGAAAGGATGGCAGTGGGCAGAAGGTCATAACCTTAAGTTACACGAGTGTCTGAACGGCCAGGTGCCTATCTGCTTTTCTTTAAGTGCGTGCACCAGAGCTACTAAGTCTGTTGCTCCATTCAGCTGTCTCTGTTTCTCACTTTGTCATCTATAAAATATAAATACTCTATCCTTATTGTTCTAGAGTGAATGCTGAATAATAAAACATTTTAATGGAACTTCCATCTGGTATATAATAGCCAGTATTTATTGAATACACTTATATGTGCCAGACGTGGTATTAAGTGCTTGCATTCGTGCTGCATAGGGTAGGTAGTATTGTTATTTGCATTAATGGTTAGGAAATGGAGGCTCTGAGGCGTGATGTTACTTGCCCAGAGTTAGCACAACTGATAAATAACAGAGCTAGGACTGGAATCCAGGACTTTCTGATTCCAAGGGCTTAACCACTGAATCACCATTTCTGGCCGATACCATGGCAGATGTGTTCCTTCATTCTTACCAATTAAAAATCAATTAATAGATCAGGAATCAGACAAGGATGCCTGTTTTCACCACTGTTAATCAGCATAGTACTGGAAGTCCTAGCCGGAGCAGTCAGGCAAGAGAAAGAAATAAAAGGCATCCAAATTTGGAGTGAAGAAGTAAAATTGTCACTTTTTTGCAGATGACATGATTCTTTATATAGGAAACCCTAAAGACTCCACCAGAAAACTATTAGAAAAATAAACCAATATAGTAAAGTTGCAGGATACAAAATCAATATACAAAAATCTACTGTGTTTTTATGTATACTAATAATGAAATTTCAGGAAAAAAAATGAAAATTCCATTTGCATTTACAACAAAAAAAATTAAATACGTAAGAATAAACTTACAAACAAAGGTTGTGAAGGACCTGTACACTGAAAACTACATTCATTAAAAGAAATTGAAGAAGACACAAAGAAATGGAAAGACATTCTGTGTTCATGGATTGGAAGAATCAACATAGTTAAAATGGCCATATTACCCAAAGCAACATACATGTTTAATGTAATCTCCATCAAAATTTCAATGGCATTTTTTAAAGAAATAGAACAAAAGATCATCAGATTTGTATGGAACCACAAAATACCCTGAAGAGCCAAAGCCGTCCTGAGAAAAAAGAACAAAGCCGGAGATACCACACTCCCTGACTTCAAATTATACTACAACGGCAGTAATCAAAACGGCATGGTATTGGCAGAATAACAGACACACAGACCAATGGAGCAGAATTGAGAGTCCAGAAATAAACCTATATGTATACACACACACACACACACACACACACACACACACACACAAGTAGTTTCTATCAAAGGAGCCAAAAACATACAACAGAGACAAAAAACCTCTTCAATAGTTTGGGCTGGGAAAATTAGAGAGCCACATGCCAAAAGAATGAAACTAGACTGCTGTTTGTCACCATACACAAAAATAAACTAAAAATGGATCAAAGACCTAAATATAAGACCTGAAACAATAAAACACTTAGAAGAAAACATAGGTACTAAACTAATGGACCTTGGTCTTAGACTAGGTTTTCTGAATTTGACCCCAAAGTCAGGGGAAGTAAATGCAAAAATAACTGGGTGGGACTGTATCGTATCGAACTAAAAAACTGTACAGCAAAAAAATGCAACCAACTGAAGGGGAAAAGATACTTGCCAACAACACCTCAAAATACATAAAATCTTACATTTTCACAAGAAAACAATCCCATTAAAAAATGGGCAGAGAACCTGAGCAGACACTTCTCCCAAGGAGACATACAAATAGCAAACAGATATATGAATAGATGCTCAACTTCACTAGGTATTAGGGGAATGTAAATCAAAACCACAATGAGATCTCACGCCTATTAAAATGGCTATTATCAACAAGACAAGAAATATGTTTTGGAGGGGTTGTAGTGAAAAAGGAACTCTCATGCACTGCCGGTAGGAATGCAAATTGGTGCAGCCACCTCGGAAAACACTGTGGAGTTTCCTCGAAAACTCAAGAATAGAGCTACCATATCACCCAGCAATCCTTCTTCTGGGTTCTTCCTGAAAATTTTAAAAACATTTATTCATAAATATATATGTACTCCTGTGTTCACTGCAGCATTATTCACATTGACCAAGACATGGAAACAACCAAAATATCCTTCAATAGATGACATTTAATCTCTAAGAAGCTCTGATACATATATACAATGATGTATACAATGGAATACTACTCAGCTTAAAAATAGATGAAATACTGCCGTTTGCGACAATATGGATGGATCTTGATAACAAAAATAAGTCAAATGGAAAAAGTCAAGACCCATATAATTTTATTCATATGCGGGATATAAAACAAAAAGCAACTAGTAAACAAACAAGACAAACAAAAACTCATGGACACAGACAACAGTATGGTGGTTACCAGAGGGAAAGGGGAGAGGGTGGGAGGTAGAAGAGGATAAAGGGGGTCAGATATTTGGTAGTGGAAGGAGACTTGACTTTGGGGGTTGAACACACAATACAATATACAGATTGTGTATTATAGAATTATGCGCTTGAACATGTAATCTTATTAACCAATGTTACCCCAATAAATTTAATAAGTTTTTTTAAAAGTAATCATGAAAATAGATTTATAAATTAAAAAAGAATCAAATAATAAATTACTTTTTAAATCAATTGCATTAAATATTACTCTCTAAATAATAATATAAAATAAAAATATATCCCAGCAGCTCAAGTTAAATACTTGCTTTCATAGTAGATTTAACAGGCTGATCTAATTGAATAATAATAATAGTATATATTTTAAAGTTAAATATCTGTATTTGTCAAAATATTTTTAAAACCCAAAATGGATAAAAATAAGGGGAATAGTACTACTAAAGAAGTATTAGTACAGAATTCTATATATGAGATTGGCTTGGAAAATTAATCGAATTCACGTTTTCCAGTTTCCTGTTATAGAAAATCATATGTAAAACCATTGTGAAGATATATACTGTTTTGTGTCATAATTGACATGTGGATGAGATAGTAATTTAAAACCTCAGGTTATTTTGAAGAAAAAGTCAATTTGTCTATCGAGTGTGTATTAAAAGTCATAATTGTTTCCTTCAAACCGATTATTAAACGAAAAACTTGCCTTAGAGAAAAGTTGTAAACTCTGTTTTGGAGACCTGAATCTAATCCTTAACAGTAATTGGAAAGGATAGTCTTTTACAAGGTCATTAAATACTTTTTAGGTGATTCTAATATTTCAAGCATATTTTTCAAGAAATATGGCTTTTCCAGGCATCTGTTACTAGAAGTCATAAATTCATAAGACTATTCTTGAGTTTAAAAAGACAATGGGACCAAAAACAAATCAGTGGTTGCCAGCCTGGGGTGGGAGGAATTGACAACAAAAGGACTTGAAGGAACTTTTGTGAATGAGAAACTGTTCTGTATCTTGTTTGCAGTGTAGTAGTTATTTAATTGTATGCATTTGTCAAAACTCAGACCTGTACACTAAAAAGGGTAAATTTTACTGTATATCAGTTATATCTCAATCAATTTTAAAAAGATAAAGTGGATTAAAATATGTGCAGTTGCCAAAAGCATCAAAACATTTGGCTTTCCATAGCCTTATAAATGGTGCTTAATGATCTTTGAGTAAAAGTGACCTGGTGAGTCATTGCTCCCTGCTCTCTTGACACTGAACCACTCCAGTATATGTAAGGCCTAGAAAAGTGGAGCGAATACCTGAATTGAACTGACAGTATTTGTCTGAAATTGCTGGCATAAAATTTAGCACCTTTATATTAAAAATTTGGGTCAGGGAACATCAGTAGCAGCCAAAAACGACATATTTCATCAAATGAACTGAGCTCTCAGGTCATTTCAATCTCTTATTTTCTGTTTGTCTCTGTAACCTTGGAAGCAGTGAATAGTCAGATTTGGACTGCTGTATTATGGGTTAGACTTGTAGGGGAGTCTGTTGTCCTTGAAGTGGTAGCTAGTGAAACTGTTATCTCAAGTGCCTGCTATGTGCTGCTTTTCCACTTGGTTATCTAATAGGCATCTCAGCATTTCTTGGTCCTATTAAAATAGTAGATATTTCTTCTTCTTTCCCATGTTGATAAATTTGTTTGAGTCAAATCCCCAGGAGACATTTTGATTCCTCTTTCCGACACCCTACTGTCTGTGTTCAAAGCAAGTCCTGCCAACCCTGTCTTCAAAATTTATCACACACTCTGCCCATTTTTGTCCATTTTCTCTGTCACCTTGCCATCCAACTCCCTACCACAGTCTCCTAACTTGTCTGCCTGTGGAAGAGAAGTTCATGATCCTCTGCAATTTCTTCGCCACTTAACAACCAATGTCTTTTTTTTTAATGTAAATTAGGTTCTCTTACTTCACACTTAACATCCTCCAGTAGCTTTCTGTGCCCTTAGAATACAGTCAAACTTGTGTAACCTGCACACTCCAGTCCCAACCTGCTGCTTTGACCTCCTCTCCTCTCCTCTCCTCCGGTTGACTACGTGCCACCTGTACCTGCCTGGATTTTGTTTGTTTGTTTGTTTTTAACAAACCAGCTGATTCATCTCTCAGAGCCTTTGTACTTGCTGCACCCTGTGCTAGGGACTCTTCACTTTGATCTAAAGTGACTTGTTCTCTGAGTTCAGATGCTACCTCCTCCCAAAGGCCAACCCTGACCACCAGCACTGCCTCTGGCTCACAACCTCATCCCCCTGTCTTATTGCCCTGCCTTATTTTCTTCATAGTATGGATCCAAATAAAAAATTCTCTTCTTATGTGTTTGTTTTCATTCCGTAAGAAGTGTGACTGCCTTGTTCATTGCACTTATGCCACAGTGCCGGGCCTGTGTTAGTCTCTCGGTGCATATCCTTAATGATTATTCCAGTCACTGTGCTAGTTACTCAGGGTGCACGCATGAGTGAGACGTGGGCCCTGCATTCAGAGAGCTTACGCTCTAGTGGAGGAGACAAATGGGAAAATAATTATAACACAGTATGCCAAGTGCCTTAATGGTGGGAAGTGAAAATCTCTCTGGCAGTATTACAAGAAGTCAGCGGTTCCTTCCTTCACAGATATTTGTCGAGGACCCTGCTGTGTGACAGGATTTATACCGTATTCAAGAGATATAAAAGTCACTACAGTAGATAGCAGTCTTGTCCACAGCTGTATGGTTACAGTGTGATAGATCCTCTGTGCAGAGTTGGATAAGGTTCAGAGTGGAGATGACATTTAAGCAAAGATATATAAGAGTTGCTTAGTCAGAGAAGAATAAAGGTCATCTTAAGAAGAGTAAAAGATTAATAAGTTCATCAAATAAGAGAGTCACATAATGTACATAAAGTTGAAATATTTAGACTGTACCTTTATTAATTAGAATTTTATCTAGAATATTTTGTTATAAGAAATTAATGGTACCTAGAACTTGAGATATCAATGCAATAGTAAAGTAGCCATTTTTATAAGGCTAAATATTATAAATACTGTTAAGATGGCATATTTGGCTTTTTTCCCTATTATCCCCACAGACTTCTTTTCATTAAAATCCAATGGAAGTTAAAGGAAATGGTCACTTAAACATTTTATTGATTATCATTTTGATTCATGTGAATAGATCTACCTAAAAGTCATATTTTTAAAATCTCTTAGAAAAATAACATTTATTGACTGTTTTGTATGTGTCAGACACTGTTCTCGGTATGTTACATATATTAACTCATTTAACTCTCCTAACAGTCTTCTGACGTAGTTCTCTGTACCTCCATTCTATAGATGAGGATCTCAAAGTCCAAAGAGGTCTAAGTAGCATGGGCACAGAGCTAGTCAGCATACCATAACTCCAGTGCTCTTTAGAAATGGATCACATTCTGCCAGAATTAGCTAACTTGGTCAGTTAAAAACTTAACTAATACTTTTTCAACATCTGCATTGTAGCAGGCACTGAAAAGGATGAATGAAATATAGCCTATTTCCTCAAGAAGTATAATATTTAGTTAGCTTCAAGAAAAGTGGTAAAGAAACAACAGGTAGACATGAAATAGAGAGTAATTCCTTTGGGAAAAAAACTATTTAAATCAGAAATAGTTCATCCATCTTTGCAGCCTATAGCTTGTTCTGCTACTTGAGATTCTTTTAAAATGTATTTGAATACATCTTTTTTTTAGCATTTTTTAAATGCTAAAGAAGTTGCAAAAATAGTACATAGAGTTCCATGTACCCCTCAACTCAGCTTCTCCTAATGGTGATGTCTTATATAACTATAATACAACATCAAAACCAGAAAACTGATATTAGTACAATACTGTTAACTAGACTACGGATCTTATTCAGCTTTCATCATGTTTAATAGGCTTTCATGTGTCATTGTGTGTGAGTATATGTATAGTTCTGTACTGTTTTATCCATGTGCTTTATCTGTGTAACTACCACCAAAATCAAGATATGAAACTGTCCCGTCACCACAAAGGAACTTCCCTGTCCCATGGCAGCCACTAATCTGTTTTCCATCTCTGTAATTTGTCATTTCAAGAATGTTCTGTAAATGGAATCATACAGTATGGAGCCTTTTGAACTTGACTTTTTTTGCTAAACATAATACACTTGAGAGCCATTCAGTTTTTTGCATATATCAATAATTCCTTTCCATTGCTCAATGGGATTCCAGTGTATGGATAGATCAGTTCAACCATTCACCCATTGAAGGACATTTTAATTGTTTTCAGTTTTTTACTGCTATGAATAAAGCTTCTGTGAACATTCATGTACAGGTTTTTGTATAGATATGTTTTCATTTCTCTGGGTAAATGCCCGAGAATAAGATTGCTGAGTCTGATAGAAAGTTCAAGTTTAGTTTTATAAGAAACTGCCAAACTATTTTCTATTGTGACTATACCATTTTACATCTCACCAGCAATGTATGAGAGCTCCAGTTTCTCTGCCTTCTCTAAGCAAAAGTTTTTACTATCGATGAAATCTAGTTAATCAGTTTTTTTTTATGGGTCGTATTTCTGTTGTCATGTCTCAGAACTCTTAACCTAGCCCCTAGATCCCAAAGATTTCCTCGTGTTTACTTCTAAAAGCTTTATAGTTCTATGTTTTACATTTAAATTCATGAATAATTTTGACATAAGTTGTGAAGTTTAGATGGAGGCTCATTTTGCCTATCAGTGTACAGCATAATTTGTTAAAAAATACATTGCTTTCTCCACTGAATTGCTTTTGCCCCTTTGTCAGAAAGCAGTTGGAAATTTTTTTTTTTTAATTGGTTGGGTGTATTTGTATCAATCTACTCCTGGAATCTTTGTTCCATTGATCTCTGTGTCTATTTCTCTGCCAGACACTGTCTTGATTGTTATAGCTATGTTTAGTAAGCCTGAACTTCAGGTGAAGTGATATCTCTCACTTTATTCTTTATCAGAATTGTTTTAGCTATTCTAGTTTCTTTGCTTTTCCATGGGAATCTTAGAATAAGCTTGTCTATATGTTCAAAAAAACTTCGCTCTGATTTTGGTGAGAATTGCATTATATGTATATATCACTTATGGGGGGAATCGACATCCTTACTATATTGAGTTTTCTAACAGGTTATGTATATGTTTTTTAAAATTAATATCTTGGTATTTTCCCTTTTTTTGGATCTATTGTAAATTATAAATGGTATTGTGTTGTTAATTTTGGTCTTTACATGTTGTTGCTAATGTATAGAAATACAACTGATCTTTGCTTTTTAATGTCATATCCTGTGATCTCACTGAACTGACTTAATAAATCTAGGTGTTTTTAAAATAGATTTCCTGGGATTTTCTACAAAGACAATCATGTCCTCTCTAAATAGGGAAGGTTTAGTTCTTCTCTTCCAACCAGTATATCATTTGTTTCCTTTTCTCGCCTTATTGCACTGGCTAAGACTTCTAGCACTATGTAGAATAAGCATGCTGAGAGCAGGCATTTTTGTCTTGTTTCTAATTTTAGAGGGGAAACATTCATTCTTTCACCACTAAGTATGTTGCTACCATAGGTTTTTTTAATGACTGCTCTTTGTCAAGTTGAGTTTGCCTTCCATGTTAGGGTTCTTCAGAAAAATTGAACCAGAATGGATAGAATAGGATTTTACTCAGCCTTTTTTGTTCTGTTCAGATCTTCAATTGATTGGATGAAGTTCACCCACACTAGGGAGGCAATCTGCTCTACTGAATCTAGATTCAAATGTTAATCTCATCCAAAACACCCTCACAGACATATAATAATGTTTGACCAACTGTGTGGGCACTCTGTGGCCCCGTCAAGTTGACACATAAAATTAATCATCACAACCTCTATTTCTAATTTGCTGAGAATTTTTTCATTAATGAGTGTTGAATTTTGTTACATGCTTTTTTGTATTAATTAATACAATCATTTGATTTTTCTTTAGCTTATTGATATGGTGTATTATATTGATTGAGTTTCAAATATTGAAATAGCCTTGCATTCCTGAAATAAATCCCACTTGAGCATGGTATATAATTCTTTTTTTATATAGATGCCATTTGTATCAGCTTTTTGTTTTATATTTTCTCTCCTCTTATGTTTATTATTTCCTTTCTTCGGATTGCTTTGGGTTCATTTTGCTCTTTTTCTAGTTTCTTAAGGTAGGGGCTTAGTTATTGACTTAAGATCTTTCCTCTTTTGTAACGTAAGCATTTTAGTACTATAAATTTTCCTCTTAGCATTGCTTTAACTTTATCCTACAAATGTTATATTCTATTTTCATTTGATTCTATTTTTTATGCCCCTTGAGACTTCCTCTTTTGACCCATGGATTATTTAGAGTGCTTTGTTTAATTTACAAGTATTTGGAAACTTTTTTTCTTGTTATCATTCTGTGATTGATTTCTACTTTGATTCCATTATAGTCAGGGAACATACTCTGTTTTTAAGTATGTTGAGGTTTGTTTTATGATCCAAGATATGGTCTGTCTTGGTAAATATTCCATGAGTATTTGAAAAGAATGGGTATTCTGCTGTCGTTGTATGGGATGTTGTAAAATTGTTTATTAGATTCTGTAAGTTGGCAATGTTGTTGACTTCTATATCTTTGCTAATTTTCTATCTAATAGTTCTATTGATAGTAGCGAGAGACATGGGACGCTTTGTTAACCCTTCTGAAACTATATCTGAATAGTCCCACCAGTCTTGGCCTTTCATAATACATTCTATGCCATTTTCCCCGTAGTGTAATGTACACATTGATCCCACAGTAATATGAATCTTAGACACTCCTTGTAGTTAGTTCACTGTTCTACATCTGAGAACCCAAAGATTTCTTCACCATTGTGTCTTTAGTTTCTCTGAAAAGTAAGAGTCTTTGAGTTAGTCTTTGAGTGAGTAGGCTGATCTCACACTTTCTTTAAAATACACCCCTACGGTAAAATTAGTTTGTTTCAAGGAAAAGAGAAAGTTTAATTTGCAAGGTTGCCGATTGATCGTTAAACTAAAGTACGAGGACTGCTTATGTTGGTGGGGGAAAGATCTGTAAAGTTCTTGAGGGTAAAGGCCATGTATTTTTGTGGTTCCCATGGCCCTTCCTAGAAAAGTGCCTTTCGCATATCTGTGGAATGACTTAAAAATAAATGAATGAATCCTGGATAATGTGAGTCATCACAAAACAAAGACGCCCACGCTGTAAACTGGTATTCTTCTTGGGCTTTATGAAAGGCCCGAAAAGCTAGAAGGGTTTCCTGAGTCTGCAGTGTTTATCACTGGCT
The DNA here is from genome assembly GCF_000325575.1 of Pteropus alecto. Taxonomy (NCBI): domain Eukaryota; kingdom Metazoa; phylum Chordata; class Mammalia; order Chiroptera; family Pteropodidae; genus Pteropus; species Pteropus alecto. Next base: position 1,437,707 of record NW_006442103.1, on the reverse strand, counting down.
TTTTTCCAACCTGGCTGTTGTTAAATGAAATACTCAAGCAAAAAGCTCTGCATGTAAAAATGAAACCTAATTTAATTTTTAATCAAGTAAAAAAATGTTTTATATTCTACATGTATAACAAACTGGGAAGAAATGGACCATTTCAGCATAATACTCTCTACCTCTTTGCCTAACGCTGAAGCTGCTTTAATTCACCAAGACAAATTTAGATGTATTTATTACATGTACAGGCATTCTTTATATGAAAGAAGGCCATTATGTTACTTAGTCATTTTTTTCCATGTTTCATACCCAGTTTGAGATCTGAAATGTCTAAGTTCATAGCAGTAGCTAGTTAATGACTCAGATACTGGGTTATTGTTCATAAGTGGCATACTGTGATTTTTTTTTTTTAATTAGGCATTTTCAGTGGTGAGCCACAAACTGGGTGGCACAGGGATTACCACTGTTTGCATAGGACATAAAATTTTTATTGACCTATTGATTGACACGTTTTTGAAACATTAAGAAGCGTCAGTTAACTTCTTGTTGATAAACCACAACCCTTACAGGAACTTAATTTTTCCCCTTAACTGCTGTTGGTTCGATTGTCTTTGTATAATGACCTTCATCTGGTATTATATTTTTGGTGATCAAAAACCTTTATAACATGTTCAAAGGAAACTAAGTTACACTTAAGGTCATCTGACCCAAGATCCCTATCTATTAGTAGAGTTAAATGAGAATAAGATTTTTCAAGCCAAGACAAATAAGAAACAGACCACAATTGTCTACTGCTTCTGTTTTCCAAGATTAAGGAAATCATACTTGGGAGCCATTTGTTTAAATGTGTTTAGTTCCTGTTCCTCTGTTGACCAGTCCTCCTCATAATGCATTAAGATAATGCCAGGTTTACTTTTTGCCAGCTTGGGTTTCCCCTCTGTATACACACTACGTTTAGTAACCTTCATACAGAAACAGAGGGACCAACTCTATGTTATATGTGCATATAGCAAGTCTGGTGATGGTCAGAGTCCACTGGGAGAAGTGATTTTATGTGAAAATCCTCCCACATATCTGGTTTCTTAGGACTGACAAACTGCTTTTCCCAACTGCATGGTGAAATTACCAGCTGTGCCCCTGACACATTGGCTGGGTGACAACCCGTAGTTGCTTCCATCCAGAAATGACGTATTTAATTTAAATGTTATGGCTTCTGTTTCATATTCTGAGTGACCTCAGGACAAAATCTGTGTCAAAATTAGGCTGTAAAGTATCTGAGGTTGCTTTGAATTATTTTGATTTTTCTTCATTTGGAGGGATGCTTCAAAATTGAAAATGATTTTTTTTCCAAGTTGATCCTTTTCCACTTGGCAAACGTTACGTTTTTCCTCTCTGCAGAAGCCAGTGTGGCTTTGACTTCCATTTTTGCTCTCTACATTTGCTTTGCCTGCATCGTTGCCTGAGTTGTCACTGTTCCAGGCCATCACAGGCATGTGTGAGATCGGGACGTGGTGGGGCCTCTTCCTTCCACAGTGAAAGCTAGCATGTTTTCCTAAGAATAGTAATGTGGCTACAGTGGAAACAAATATGAAAGTTGAAGGAAAAGGCATCTAGTTGTGAGCATATAAAAATAAGGGAAGCGTGATGGAAACAAAGCTGTTTTCAAAGGAAGGAGTGCTGTGTGGTCAGAGGCAATGAACTTAGAGAGACTTGGCCTTGTGGGAAAGAGGTGGGGCACTGGTGCTAAGGGAGAACAGAGGGATGAAGAGAAAAGAAGTCTTTGAAATGATCTTAAGTTTAAATGCACAAGTGATTCCTAGAATTCCCAGTTTCAGAGGTTTTCAGTGCCTATTTTAAAGTGTCAAGTGAATCAATATAGCTCTATTTTTATAGCATCTGAAAAGCAATAAATTGACATTCTTGTTTAGGATTTTTTAAATCCGCCTTTGTTCTGAAGGAAAAAAGAAAAGAAGGGAGCACAAACAGAGCACAAATAATCCAGTGTAGACTGTGGCACTTAGGAAGGGCTGCTGCAGTCCAAGTTGAGTGGAGTCCTTAAGATTTGAAGATATCTATAACTAGAGTTCGAATGGAAGTAGCATGGGGAGTTCTGGAAATCTGAATGCAGACTTCCTGCACCTTGGCCCTAAGGAAGTGGGGCCTTAGCTCTTCCTCTGCAGAATACAGGTCTTGGGGAGGATGGACTATGGTGGAAATCAGCCCCGGGATGGTAGTACATGCGGAAAATGACCAGTGTTACCTCACCTCTGAGGTACTGCCTGGCGGGTCTGGGCACAATCATTGAAATTCCTTGGAGCATGGTTAAATGCACGTCTCGTCATGAAAGCTACTGGGCTTCATCACTTTGACTCCAACTGCATCGAGGCCTGAGGCTGGTGACACTTGACATTGGGAGCCATATTTTCAGTGAGGAAAGGTAAGATGTATTACTCATCTTGGCAATGCTAGCACCTATCAAGTGCTTTGGGCATATAGAAGTTCAATAAATATTGAAGGGGAGAAGTCACGAAAGAGGGAGATAGGGAGGAGTTAGAGAAGCTATTAAAACAGTGATGGGTACTTAGAGCTTTTAAGCGGAATGAAAAAAATAGAATAGAAAAAAAAAAAACATTGCATAACTGCTCCCTCGTTAACTTTTTTTCCAATTACAGTTGACATTCAATGTTATATTAGTTTCAAATATACAGCATAATGGTTAGACATTTATATAATTTATGAAACGACTCCCCCCCATTAGTCTAGTACCTACTTGACACATGATTATTACAATATCGACTATATTCCCTATGCTGCAGTTTACATCCCCGTGACTATTTTGTAACTACCAAGTTGTACTTCCTAATCCCTTCACCTTTTCCCCCCACCCCAAACCCCTTCCATCTGGCAACCATGAGTTTCTTCTCTGTATCTATGTGTCTGTTTCTCTTCTTTCATTTATCTTGGTCTTTAGATTCCACATATAAGTGAAATCATTTCATACCTGTCTTTCTCTGTCTGACTTCTTTCACTTAACATAATACCCTCTGGGTCCATCCACATTGTCACAAATGGTAAAATTTCATTCTTTTTTATGGCTGAGTAATATTCCATTGTATATATGTATCACTTCTTTATCCAGTCATCCATTGATGGGCACTTAGGTTGCCTCCATATCTTGGCTATTGTAAATAAAGCTGCAGTGGGAATAAGGGGTGCCTATATCTTTTCGAATAAGTGTTTTGGATTTCTTCAGATAAATACCTGGAGGTGGAATTTCTGGGTCATAAGGTAATTCTACTTTTAATTTTTTGAGAAACCTCCAAACTGTTTTCCATAGTGACTGTACCAATTTGCAATTCCACCAACAGTGCACAAGGATTCCCTTTGCTCTACATCCTTACCAGCACTGGTTGTTTGTTGATTTATTGATGATAGCTGTTCTGACAGATGTGAGTTTAATCTTATTGTGATTTTAATTTGCATTTCTTTGATGATTAATGACATTGAGCATCTTTTCATATGTCTATTTGCCATTTGTATGTCCTCTCTGGAGAAATGTCTTTTCAGGTCCTCTGCCCATTTTTTAATTAGGTTATTTGTCTTTTGTGTTGTTAAGTTGTTTGAGTTGATTAAAAATTTTAGATATTAACCACTTATTGGATTTTTAACTGGTGAACATCTTTATCTATTAAGTAGGTTGCCTTTTGGGTTTTTTTGGGGGGTGGGGGGGAAGGTTCATTTACTGTGCAAAAACTCTTTAGTTTAATGTAGTCTCATTTGCTTATTTTTTCTTTTGTTTCCCTTGCCTGAGGAGCTATATCAGAAAAAAATTTTACGAAGAGCAATGTCAGAGAGTTTACTGCCCATGTATTCTTTTAGTAGTTTTATGATTTGGGGTCTTACATTTAAGTCTTTAATCCATTCTGAGTTTATTCTTGTATGTAGTGTAAGAAAGTGACATAGGCATGGGTTTATTTGGGGCTCTGTATTCTGTTCCATGGATCTATGTGTCTGTTTTTATGCCAGTACCATGCTGTTTTGATTACTATAGTCTTGTAGTATAGTTTGAGATCAGGTAGCATGATACTTCCAACTTTGTTCTTCTTTCTCAAGACTGTTAAAACTGCACAGGGTCTTTTGTGGTTCCATATAAATTTTTAGATTATATTTTCTAGTTCTGTGAAAAATGCCATTGGTATTTTGATAGGGATTGCATTGAATCTATAGATTGCTTTGGGTCGTATAGCTATTTTAATAATGTTAATTATTCTTATCCATGAGCACAGTATATGCTTCCGTTTATTTGTAAATTCTTCAGTTTCTTTCTTCATTGTCTTATAATTTTCCAAGTACAGGTCTTTTACCTCTTTGGTTAAATTTATTCCCAGGTACTATATTTTATTTTTTGATACAATTATAAATGGATTGTTTTCTTAATTTCTCTTTCAGATATTTTATTATTGGTATATAAAATGCAACTGATATATAAATATTAATTTTGTATCTTGTTACTTTACTAAATTCATTTATCAATTCTAATAGTTTTTTGGTGGAATCTTTAGGGTTCTCTCTATATATTACCATGTCATCTGCAAATAGTTTTACTTCTTCCTTTCCAATTTGGTACTTTTTCTTTTTAAATTTTATTTTTAGTTTCAAGTATATAGTATGTTGGTTAGACATTTATATAGTTTATGAAATGATCCATTTGATTATTCTTTTTCTCCTCTCGCTCTACACCTAGCCGCTCATTACTGCTAACTGCATTCAATACGCCGTGCTCCCCATCCCTGTGACCACCTATCAACTACTAATTTGTACTTCTTTAACCTTCACTTCTTTCTCCCAGCCCCCCAACCCCTTCCTCTCTTGCCGTCACTAGATTGTTCTCTATATTTGCAAGTCTATTTTAGATTAGTTTGTTCTTTTTGTTCCTTAGATTCCACATATAAGTGAAATCATATGGTATTTTTCTTTCTCTGACTGACATTTCACTCAGCATAATAACCTCTAGGTCCATCCATGTTGTTGCGAATGGTAGGATTTCATTTTGGTAACTTTTCTTTTTCTTGTCTGATTGCTATAGCTAGAACTTTCAGTACTATGTTGAATAAAAGTGGTGAAAGTGGATTTCCGTGTCTTATGCCTGATCTTAAGGAAAATGCTTTTAGCTTTTCCCCATTGAGTATGATGTTAGTTGTGGGTTTGTCATATATGGCCTTTATTATGTTGAAGTATGTTCCCTCTATTCTTACTTTGCTGAAAGTTTTTATCTTAAATGGATGCTGGATTTTGTCAAGTGTGGTGTTTTTTGTTTGTTTGTTTGTTTGTTTTTTTGTTTTGTTTTTTTTTTGCATCTATTAATAGGATCATATGATTTTTATTCTTCATTTTGTTTATGTGGTATATCACATTAATTGATTTGCAGGTATTGAACCAACCTTGTATCCCAAGATAAAACCCACCTGATTGTGGTATATGACCTTTTTAATGTATTGCTGAATTCAGTTTGCTAATATTTTGTTGAGGATTTTTGTATTTGTATTCATGGATCTCAGCCTGTAATTTTCTTTTTTTGTAATGTTTTTGGTTTTGGAACCAGGGTAATAGTGGCCTCCTAAAATGAACCTGTGAGTCTTTCTTCCTCTTGAATGTTTTAGAATAGTTACAGAAGGATAGGTGTTAATTCTTTGAGTGTATGGCAAAATTTACTTGTAAAGCCATCTGGTCCAGGATTTTTGTTTGTTGGGAGTTTTTAAAATTACCGATTTGATTTTGTTACTAGTAATCAATCTGTTCAGATTTTCTGTGTCTTCTTGATTTGGTCTTGAAGGTTGTATGTTTCTAGGAATATATCTATTTCTTTCAGATTGTTCCAGATGCCAATTTGTTGGCATAAAATTGTTCATAGTAGTTTCTTATAATACTTGGTAGTTCTATGGTGCCAGTTGTCACTTCTCTTCAATTTCTGATTTCATGGATTTGGGTCCTCTCTCTTATTTTTTTGAAGAATCTAGTTAAAGATTTAACAATTTTGTTTATCTTTTCAAAGAACGTGCTCTTGGTTTCATTGATCTTTTGTTTTTTTTCAGACTGATTTTGTTTTTTTGCTCTGATCTCTCTTTTCTTCTATCTACTGACTTTGGCTTTGTTTGCTGTTCTTTTTCTAGTTCCTTTGAATGTAAGGTTAGATCGAGATTTTGCTTGTTTCTTGAGGTAGACATGTTTTGTTATGAATTTCTCTCATAGGACTGCTTTCATTGTGTCCCATAGATTTTGGATTGTTGTGTTTTCATTTTCATTTGGCTCAAGGTATCTTTTGATTTCTTCCTTGATCTCATTGTTAACCCATTCATTGTTTAGTAGCCTGTTATTTACCCTCCATGTACTTGTGTGTTTTTCAGTTTTCTGCTTATAATTGATCTCTGGTTTCATACCATGGTGGTCAGAGAAGACACTTGATATGATTTCAGTGTTCTTAAATTTATTGAGACTTGTTTTGTGGCCTAACGTGTTCTATCTTGGAAAATGTTACATGTGCACTTGAAAAAAAATGTGTATTATTCTACTCTGGAGTGAAATGCTCTAAAAATAGCAATTAAATCCATCTGGTCTAATGTGTCATTAAGACCACTGTTTCTTTGTTGATTTTTTTTCCTGAAAGATTTGTCCATTGATGTCATGGGGTGTTAAAGTCCCCTTCCCTTACTGTATTACTGTCAATCTCTTTCTATATGTCAGTCAATATTTGCTTTATATATATAGGTGCTCTTATGTTGAGTGCATAAAAGTTTACGAGGGTTATATCCTCTTGTTGAATTGATCCCTTTATCATGAAATGCCCTTCTTTGTCTCTTATTATAGCCTTTGTTTTAAAATCTGTTTTGTCTGATATAATTATTGCTACCCCAGCCTTTTTCATTTCCATTCACATGAAAAGTCTTTTTCCGTCCCTTTCAGTGTATGTGTGTCTTTCGATCTAAAGTGATTTCTAGCAGCTTTCTGTCTCTCCCAAACATACGAAATCACCACTAATTTTTATAAGCAGATGTTGTGGGAGCTCCTCTTCCTGCATTAGTGCTGTGGGATGGGGAGCCCAGTGTGCAACTGGGACCCATCATTCCTCATGGGGGACCTCTGCAGCTGAGACATCCCTCCCGATTCTCAGCTGCCATGTGTAGGTGTGCAGTCAGCCTGTTTCACGTGTCTGCCCCTCCTACCAGTCTCAACATGGCTTCTTTATGACCTTAGTTATAGGACTTCTGTTTAGCCAGTGTTTGGATGGTTCTTCAGGTTGATTGTTCTATATAATTTAATTGTAATTCTGAAGTGGTCATTGGTGGAAGCGAGCACAGTGTTTTCCTACTCTGCCATCTGTTCTGGAACTCACTCCTCGGTTAAGTTTTCCACCCACTGAAATTAAGCCTTGGAATTCATCTAAGGGTATTTTTGATAGTATGTTTTTGAAGTGTTAAATATTGTCTTTATCAAAGCAATTTAGAGAAAATGACAGTTTCTCATTCACCTTAAGCAGAATACAGTTGCTTTATTTTTTTATTGAGATGACATTTACATAACATAAAATTAACCGTTTTAAAGTACAATTCAGTGGCATTTAATACATTCACAATGTTGTACAGTCACCACCTGTATTAGGTTTCAAAACATTTTCATCAATAATTGCTTTATTTTAATGTCTAAGTGTCATAGAACCGCTTCAGGTTTCTTTTTTTTTTTTTTTTTTTACTTTATTTAAAAAGGAAAAAGATGAAAACTTAGACAATGTTTTCTAAAAGCCTCTAGAGACAAAATGCCATCTTCTTCATAATCTCTTCTTTTGAATTTCTTGTTTTCTTCCCACGAGTCATTAGATAAAATATACCTTTTCAGGCTAGCATTTCCTCTTTGAGAGTTTGTGTTTTGGTGATTTCTTTTTCTCCTGGCCTCCTCGTGTGTATGTATGTGTATGTGTGTATGTATATATATTTTGTAGCGTGAATACAGTGAAGCCTCCTGGTCATGGATTTTTTTCTAGTATTAGATGAGATGAAACTAAATCGCTGCACAAAACTTCTCACTTCTCTACATGGAACATGAGATTTGAGACTCCGCTTATACCAGCACCTTATACAAAATGTAAGACAGTGACACTCACCTTCCATGGAACTTTTTCCACAAGGTCAAAAGGGCAAACTCTGATTTTCTCTAAGACATGAGCAAATAATTATAAAAATATCCTACTAAAGGACTTTACAGTTAGGGATAAGAAAACTATGATTACCATAGATTTACTAAGAGGAATGAGTAAACACCTTACAAATTTCAAACATTATGTGGCTTACAGAAGAAGATATTTTAGCATTTAAGTGAGTGAAAAGGGTCCAATTAGAAACAGGTTAAAGATCTCAAGCTGGCATTAAACATTCTTAAAAAAGCAAGAAGTTCCCTGCGGATGAGATCTTTACATTACAGAAAGAATATGTTGTGACTGATCATTTCTTTTAAGAAACGTGAACACCAGATTTATAGGTTTCATATGTTTATGATGTAAAAATTTCCATATTTTGGAATTCTGCCATAAAGAATGAAATCTGCAGTGGGATCAGCTGTAAAATTGCAAAGGGCAGCAAATTCCATGTGTTAGCAAAATACTGTTTTGCATTCTTGGTCTTTCTGATTTCACATTTATTTAAGCCATTTATACAAATCTTTCACAAAGTATTTTTTTTTTTAATGTTTATAGCTGACAGTTTGTGAAAACAGATTTGCTCTTATGGGCCAAATAATCGCTTTTCTCTAAAGACAGGTGTCTCATGCTCAAATCAGTTGTGTCTACATCTTCAAAGCTCCAGGTGCTTGCTTTTTTTTTTTTTCCCAAAAGATTTGCTTACACAATACAGTATTTTGTAGATAAATCTTGTTAGTGGAGGCAGTGCCCAGAGCTCAGAGGACTAGGTATGTTGCTGTCCTAAGCCAACTTTCCTGCTTCAGCTTTTCAAGGAGCCATGATTCATCTCTGTGAAGTCACACAGGGAGAAAAAATTCCTCACTGCTCACTACCAAAGGAGAACAGAATTATAGTGGGTGGGGTGAGGGGTGGGAGTCGGTGGGGGAGTGGATTTCCCTTCCCTCTGTGGGAACTGGCTGAGGCTTGTGTGTAGCAAACTTCTAGTCTTTGGGTCACAGAGGAAGAGTTCTCCATTTTTGTTATGTAGATTTTACCAAGAATTCACCCTGAGTATTTGTTTTACATTTTCTCTTAAAATTTCCATATTATTGTTTTCTATGGTTATACCTTAGTTGTGGCACAGGAGGAAAAAAGATGCCATACTGGGAATCAGGAGGTTTTGGTTTTACTCTCAGCTTTGTCAGTAATTAGGTGTGTGACTCGAAGCTTATCAGTTAGCCTCTCTAAGCTTGGCTTCTCCTCCCTATCAAATGGAACTAATAAGAAGCCAGACTAGAGGAACAGAGATATCAGATCCACTTGTTCTTAAACAGACCACTCCCCCTGCCAGGAAGATGATTCTCTACATTCAAAATTGGTAACTCCACTCACCCCTTGTCTGAATGACTTAGGCTCCTTGGACTTCCTGCACCTCGTAGTGTCTTGGATATAGTGGATGCCCCCAAAATATATTTTAAATTATAATGGTGACATATCCCTTAAGTCTTTCTGAGGTCTTCGTGGTTTATTTAAGGAGCACCTGTCACCTATACACACTCGAAAGCTTGGTTCTCTTTCTGCCACCCTTCTCTGTAAATTCTCAGTTGGCCTTCTCTCTTCTGACTTTTCATACTGTGGCCGTTTTTTTTTCCTTTCTTTCTTTCTTCTTATCCCTCATGTGCACCTCTGCCATCCCATCAGAATCCATGTTGAAGCCCCTGTTTTCATCTCCTTGACACCCTCTCCCACCTTGCTTTCTTCACTAAGGCCCTGGTTTAGCCCACTGACCTCCACTGCTTCCCAGTTTCCCTCATCAGCTTCCACTGCAGGAATTCTCCCCTTAGGTCTGTTGGGAAATAGAACTTAATTTTCATTTTCAACAATTCTCTCATTTTTTTTCTGTCCCTGAACCCTGCACTCTCACCTTCATTTTAAGGGCTTTCTTGTTATTGACTACAGAAGCAGATAGGTGTTGACAAAAATTATAAGCATTATAGAAGTTACATGAATAAGCTCTTATGGATTACTGATGAACTTTATTCAAATGTGAACTGGGTAAGGTCTTTCTCAATGCCATTTCTCTGCCTACTTCAATGACCTTTTTATTTTATTTCTGAGACTAGCATTCATTAGGCCTCTGCCTTTTTTTATCAGCTGATTCTGATGATCCTTGGGCCACATGTTTTGTCTGAGCCACATAGTCAGTATTTGGACTACATAATTATTCAAGGTATTTCACATTGCACAAAAAAAACATATTTCTGGCTCTTTTTGAGAAATTGGAAGGGCAGCTGACTGTAGCATGGCTATCAGCCAGGGCTGAGGAGTGACTGCCCTGTCCAGGATACATGCTCTCTGTAGTCTCTTACCTCTGGTTTACGTGGGTTCCCTGAGTGGACCATGTTTGTGTCCAACCTTCACACGTTTTCCTGAGGACCTTCATGGATAGTAGCAGTGCACAGGGGTGGCTTATAGGTCTCATATGTGTCATGGAGGACTAAATTAAATGCAAGCCATGAAGTGAAGACCGTGGGCTTATTGTGCATAGTTGCAAAACAAACCTGCTATCCCTAAACCCTTCTTTAAGGTCCTGGAGCCACCACTGCTGTTGTGGCAGGATAGTTAATATTTATTCGATTATTTAAATCTAGGTAGATGTCTAGATACAAAGATCAGTGTAGATCCCTTCCCTCTTTTTATTAGAACAATCATGTTAGGTCATTCACTGGTAAGGAATCTACTTCTATAGTTAGAATCATAAACTTGTATGGATGATAACTTAGCAATAATTTAATTTCACATCCTCTTTTTAAAGTTTAGCTTATAGAACCAAGAGAGAGAAGAATGCCTAGTCCAGAGTCTCAGAACTAACACCGAAGCATGGACCTAAAACCTAGTTCTTTTCACTCCCAGCTCAGCTCTTGACCATGCCTCAAATGACACGTCATCAATTTCTCTCCTCTCTAGGGGTGACCGAGTGTACACTCTTTACATGGAATAGAGGAAGTGGGCTTGGACAACGTGCATACTACAGTTCAGAATCTAAGTCTGCCATTCTGATTTTGGGGCACACTTAAGTGATCTGTTTAATCTCCATAAACTTTCTTTTCCTCATCTGTAGAGTAGGGACCATAATTCCTGCTTTATAGTCTTATGTGAATATAACTAGTATGTGCATAAGGAACCTCCATGGTAGATTCCCAGGTCCTCTCCTGCCATTTTGTCACTAGGTTAAATATTCTCTTCCAGAAATCGAGAGGCTAACAAGGAGTTAATAAACGTCAGCACAGCGCCCAGCTTGGATGATGTGGTATGCCTAACTGTTTCGTGTCGATTTTCATGCCACGGTGAGCCCCTTCAGGCATGAAAACAACCAGGGATTATTTGATTCTCTGTTCTTTCTTATTTGGCCCTCTTGTGTTTTTATCAGAGACTCTAGCCCTTCCAAAGCTTTGTGTCAGGATTTACCAGTGAATCTCAGCTCTTTCCTGCTGGGCCACCATTCAAGGACATCCTTCTGAATCTGCTCCTTTCAGTCATCATGGCCTGATTCTCATTTACACAATTCATTTTCTCACTTTCTGGAAGCTTCTTCTGAGCTCTGTCTTGCAGTTTCACTCCATCCAGATTTTTCCCTCCTGTGAACTCTTCTGGAACTTACAGGTTAGTATTTAATTGTACTCTGGTCACTTTACTTTCATTAGTTTTGTCCTTCTCCAAAACTAATATGTCAGGTATTTAGAAAGGTCTTTGATTAATAACTGGATAGTAAGGACCTGGAACACATCATGACAAAAATCAGCAGCTTCTGATCCCAGCTCCCTCAGGCACTGCACCGCTTTCCTTCTCTGTCAGTTAACCATCTCCCCCTCAGCTACCGCCCTCTTTTCCCTCCTGGATCCCTCTGAGACACAGATGGAGTTCAGGGGACCCTTGAACTGCCTCTCGGATCACCTAGTAACTGTGACTCTCTCCCTCCGCACAAGCTGGGTGTGCCCTGTCCTCTTGGTTACGAAGCGCGTAGGAACTTGGGCCTCATCTTTTCTAAGTGCCACAGCAGGTTTACAACTGTGCAGAGGTCTCTTTGGATTGAAAAGGATTAAGAAACATAACCAAGCCTTAGGATCTCAGGTCTTCCTCTGCTGCCATTCCACCAAAATGCCCACTTGATTCTTAAGGAAAACGTTGTCACTGAATTGTTTTTAATTTTTTTAATTAATTTAAAATTAAAAAGTCTATCGGTGTAGATAGACTTGCTTTCTGATGTCATTTCCTAGGATTATAAAACCTAGATACAAAGCAGGATTTTACTTGTAATCTGAATCTCTGCCCTTTGAAGTTATTCCTGGATTTGTTATTTTATAAATTTATTATTTATAAATAAAAAGTTATTTGTAAATAAGTTTAAATAAATAAGTTATTCACAAATTTATCACTTTGCACTGAATAACTGCTGTGGACTAAGACCCGAGCTGGGCACCATGGAAGATGGAGATGACTCTGAGACATGGATGGCGTTTATGCTCACAGGAGTCTGTGGGATAGGCAAGGCCCCAAGTCCAAGGCCAGGAGGGAAGGATGATGTAGACTTGGAACTGAACTGACCTGCCTCGGGGTCTAAGACAGAAACACCAGTGTGATTATTCAGAGGTGAGAGCAGGCTAATGAGCCCCTATGCCATTGTTCCTGATGGCACAAAATGCATAGTGAAGAGTATGGCATGAAGCTTCAGGATGTCTGACAGAATAGTTCCAGAAGGCGGGAGCAGCAAATGTACTTCAAAGAGCCCAGAACAAACAGCCCTTTGGGTCAGTTTTTAAATCAATAACAGATTGGGTGCTACAAGAGGAAGTCTGTTTTCTAGCCAAACAGTGAACAATGAGAAAAGCCTAGGCTCCCACAGTCTCTGAGGAGTAATTAGAACTTGTTCAGTAATCAGCCAGTTTGGATTTCTGAGAATGATTCTAAACACAAAATGATAAAAGTTGGGTAAACTAAACCATTGCTTCATAATCGAATCACATGATTCAATTAGAAAATCTAAAAGTTGGAAATGCCGGAAGGTGGTTTTGGTTTTTGTTTTTAAGGAAAAGTGATTCAAAGGAAATGCTATTAAAATAAAAATGACGGGGACCTGAGAATGGTAAAATATCCATGTCGGAGTCTAGTCCCCATTAGCCCAGTATATTAGTTTTGAAACTCTGAAGTAATTGTTTGATGTCTTTTGTCTCCATAGCCAGTGCAGATTCTGAGGATTATTTGTTTGTTTCAGTTGTTGGCAAAACACTGTAAACCTCTAGATTCTGGTCACTTTTTTTGTTTTGTTTTGTTTTTATTATTATAGAGCACAGAAAACTTACTTCCACTAAAAGAAATGGAGGGTTAGAATAAAATGTGAATAAACAATAGTTTTTGGTCAAATTCAGATACAGCCTGTTATTTATCCTACACTGGGAAAATGAGACAATTCTGTATTTACACATACATAGCAATCCTAATATTTATGATGAGGGGGAAAGATTCTGCTGCATTGTTTTTTATTTTGTTTTGTTACTTAATCAACGGTGCAGACACAAAAAAAGAGTTGAACAACATCTTAACAGATTATACTTTTTCCTGTGATATCACTTTTGATCTTTAAGGTTCCTTCCAGTTTTAAGAGTCTTTGTTTCACTTATTCTAAAGTCATGTGCTAGGAAATTCTATCAAAGCAAGGCTGCCTGGAACAGGCCCTGTTGGCCCTGGAGCATAGATATTCTCAAGGGGAAACCCAGTACAAGGTGATGTAGTATGTGACTAATCTGCAGAGCATTGCCTGATTAGAGATACCTCAGAACTTTCCCTAATTCTGCTAAGGCAGCGTTGGTGACCACTACCTCTGGCATTTGTTGTATTTATCTCTTAATAGTAACCGATGTGGAGGGATGGGTGGAAAGGGGAAGGCGAATATAGTCAATAATATTGCGATAAGTTTGCACAGTACAGATGATTTACTAGAATTAGCAAGCACATTGTAAGGTATAAAAATGATGAATCACTTTATTGTGCACCTAAAACTAATACAACCAATATAAGATTGTATACCAACTATACTTCCGTATTTAAGTTTAAACAAAGAAAAAATATTTAAAAAAAAACAAATATGAAGAACTAATTTTTCCTTAATGAGCAGCAAAATCCTACTGAGCTCTCCTACAATAACATGGTAGCTGGCTCTAATAAGACAAAACAACTGTAAAATAGTTTATAAAAATTTAGTTTCGACTCTACTTCCGATTGAGTTGGATGGGATTATTTCCCTAAACTAGAGATTTTCGGGTTACCATGACATTCACCAAAGATCCAAATCATGTCTACATGGATGTTCATATGATGAAATAGTAATTAAGTTAAATTTGGTTAAATTTTTTATTTTCATTTTTTATCACTTTTACTAATTAAAAGTGAAGACTAAAACACTTAATTAAGTCTTTGAATTGCAGTAATAAGGAATAATAGAAAACCTTAATCCAGTTTTATATGCAAAGAATTGAGATCTTCAGGTTTTTCAGCTAATTTAGATGCCCCACATCCCTCATCCTTTTCTAAATTGGCTCTCTGATCATAACGTGGCCAGATCAGCACACAGTATTCTAAATATATGGTAAGAACAATTTCTCTTTGTTCAACTTCTTTGTTTAAATAATGAAGAACTTTGGTTGTTTTTATTTCTCCTAAGCCCTCTGTTGAAATAGGAACTTTATCTTTAAAATTTATAGAACTCTCCACTAAATATGGAATGATATTCTTTTTCCTTCCAATCAACAAGAACTTACTTTTCTTTGTAGAAGTTAGGAATTACAAAAAGAACTAACTTATCCTTGTGATATTTTCTAAATCCATAATTCACAAGTGAGTAGTCACATGGCTAATAGAACTACTCAATATATAATAGCTTGTTTTTCTCTCACTTCTTAAAAAAGTAGATTTTATTTTTTAGAGCAATTTTAGGTTTACAGCAAAATTCAGTAGAAGGCACGGAGATTTCCTGTGTACGCTTTGTCTCCATATATGCATAACCTCCCACATTATCAGCATCCCCTACCAGAGTGGTACATTTGTTACAGTTTATGAAACTACACTGACAAATCATTATTACCCAAAGTATATAATTTACATTATCATTCACTCTTGGTATTGTACATTCTATAGATTTGACAAATGTACAATGACATGTATTCATAGTATCATACAGAATAGTTTCACTGCCTTATTCTGTGCTCTACTTATTCATCCCTCCTTAACCCTAGCAACCTCTGATCTTTTCACTGTTTCCATAGTGTTGCCTTTTACAGAATGTCATAGAGTTGTAATCATACAGTATATAGACTTTTCGGATAGGCTTCTTTCACTTAGTAATATGCATTTAGGTTCCTCCAGGTCTTTTCAGGGCTCGATAGCTCATTTCTTTTTAGTGCTGAATAATATTCCATTGTTTGGATATACCACAGTTTAATTATCCATTCACATCTTGTTTGCTTCCAAGTTTTGACAACTATGAATAAAGCTGCTATAAACATCTGTGTGCCGGTTTTTGTGTGGACATGTTTCAGTTCCTTGGGTAAAAACCAAGGAGTGCAATTGCTGGATCATTATGGTAAGAGTTGTTTCACTTTGTGAGAAATTGCCAAACTATCTTTTAAAGTGTCATTTTGCATTCTCACCCGCAGTGGGTGAGGGTTCTTATTGCTCTACCTCTTCATCAGCATTTGGAGCTGTCAGTGTTCTGGATTTTGGCTGTTCTTATGGGTGGTATCTCATCGTTGTTTTGATATGCCTTTTCCTAATGATATCTGATGTGGAGCATCTTTACATATGCTTATTTGTCATCTTATATCTTCTTTGATGAGGTGTCTGTTAAGAGTTTTGACCCATTTCTTAATTGGTTTGTTCAATTTCTTATTGTTGAGTTTCAAAAGTTCTTTGTATATTAGGGATAACAATCCTTTATCAGATATGTCTTTTGCAAATATTTTCTCCCAGTCTTATCTTTTCATTCTCTTGACAATGTCTTTTGAAGAGAAGAATTTTTTTTTTATTTTAATGAAGTCCAGCTTATCAATGATTTATTTCATGGATCATGACTGGTGTTATATCTAAAAGTCATCACCAAAACCAAGGTCATCTAGATTTTCTCTTGTACTGTCTTCTAGGAATTTCATAGTTTTGCATTTTACATTTAGGTCTATGATCCATTGAATTAGTTTTTGTGAAGGGCATAAGGTCTGTGTCTAGATTTTTATTTTTTCCTGTGGATGTCCAGTTGTTCCAGCAACATTTGTTAAAAAGACTATCTTCGCTCCATTGTGTTGCCATTGCTTCTTTGTCAGATATCAGTTGACTGTCTTTGTGGCTCTATTTCTGGCTTTCTATTATGTTCTTTTGATCTAGTTTTTTATTCCTTTACCAATACTACACTGTCTTGATTACTGTGGCTTTATAGTAAGTCTTAAAGTTGGGTAGCATCAGCCCTTCAACTTGGTTATTCTCCTTCAGTCTTGCATTGGCTATTCTGTGTCTCATGCCTCTCCATAGAAATTTTAAAATAAGCTTGTCAGTATTTACACAGTAACTTCGTGGAATTTTGACTGGGATTGTATTGAATCTGTAGATCAAATTGGGAAAAACTGACATCTTGACAATACTAAGTCTTCTTATCCATGAACATAGAATATTTATTTATTTAATTCTTTGATTTTGTTTGAGTTTTGTAGTTTTCCTCATATAGGTCTTGTACATATTTTGTTAGATTTACAGCTAAGTATTTCAGTGTTTGGGATGCTAATGTAAATGATAATGTGTTTTTAATTTTAAATTCCAGTTGTTCAATAGGAAAGTGATTGACTTTTGTGTATTAACCATATATCTGATAACTTTGCTATAATCATTTCTTAGTCCTAGGAATTTTTTGATCCGTTCTTCCGTATTTCCTACATAGATAATAATGCCATTTGCAAACAAAAACAGTTTTATTTTTTCCTTCTCATTCAGTACACTTTTTATTTCCTTATTTTATTACATTAGCTAGGATTTCTAGTACAGTGTTGAAAAGAAATGATGAAAGAAGACATCCCTGCCTTGTTCCTGATCTTAATACGAAAGCTTCTGGTTTCTTACCGTTAAGCATGATGTTAGCTGTAGGTTATTTGTAGATATTCTTTATCAAATTGAGGAAGTTTTCCCCCTCTTCCAAGTTTACTGAGAGTTTTTGTCATGAATGGATGTTGGATTTTGTCACTTTTTCTCCATCTATTGATATGATCAAGTGATTTTTTTCTTCAGCCTATTGATGTGATGGATTACATTAATTGATTTTTGGATCTTGAACCAGCCTCGCATACATGGGATAAATCACAATTGATTGTGGTATATAATTATTTTTAAATATTGTTGGATTTGTCTATGAATTTGCCTATCTAGGTACGTCATATTATTGGAATTATACAGTATTTGTCCTTTTTTGTCTGGCTTATTTCATTTAGCATAATGTTTTCAAGAGTTAGAGATGCTGTATCATGTATCAGAATTTCATTCCTTTTTAAGATAAGCCTTTTAAGGCAAAGCCTATTAAAGGCAAGAGCTACTCACACGATTGCAGAATTTTAGTCCTACACCAAGCTGGGATGAAGATCAGGAGCGCAGATGGGATTGTGCATGGTGGGGCTCAAGCAGAGGGTCACTAGACACAGGAGTGCGGGGGCTTTCCACACACACACATCAGGTCCAAGCTTAAGGCAGCAATACTAATCCCAGTTAACAGCCAAGCCTCTGGAAAGGGTGGTGTGCCTGCCAATCTTTTAAGAGAAAAATGTCTTCAGACAAGAAATAATTGTAGGATGGCAGTAAACAGATGCTACAAGCAAATGAAAATAATTGTTAGTGCCAGAACACATTTTCTTTCATTTAATCCTCAAAACAAAAACAAACTAGGAAGAAAGAACTCTTTGTGATCAGAACTCAAATTATAAGTATTACAAATTCAGGTATAACTTGCTTAAAAAAGAAAAGTTTCCAAGGCTGGAAATATAATGATGATTAAGACAGACCCCCCTCCCCCCCAACACACACACACACCTTTCCCCACCCTAATCTCACTGTGTGGAGCAATAACATCTTCCTCTTTGGGGGATATTAGGAAATATAGTTATATACTTCAGCTCTGGAAACTGCATTCAGTTCCAGGTGTTATACCTTTAAAGGGCCACTGACAAATTGTAGCATGTTTAGAGGAAAATGACCCAGATGGTGAGGGAATATGAAACCGAGTTATATGAGAAACAGTTGGAGGAAGTAGGGAGATTTAGCCTAAAGAAAAGATTAACCAGAAAGTATTACAGAGACTAGTTTTCAGATTCTGGATGAGCCTCCCCATAGGCTGAGGATCCATCATGCTCTGCCCACTGTAGCCTTCTGGGACAAGGGGTGTAGTGGGGGGAGCTACGGGAAGAACATTGAAAGGAACTTGATAAAAATAAAAGCCATGCCAAAAGGAGTGGCCATCGCTGGAAGCACATACCACACCCCACATCTGGAGCTCTCCTAGTAGAGGATGTCAGTCAGTCAGTGCTCCCGTAGTACTTCCCCAGGGCATCCCCAGGTTCCCATGGCCATAAGGGCTCTTTTCCTTGTTCTCCCTCTGTACTCTTACCTCTGTGAGGTGCTTCCATGGTTTCCCTTGAGGTTTACCTCCACTCCAGGGTCTGTCTGCCATGAGTGATTCTCAACCCTTTCAACCTAATGTATCCTTTTCATAACACACCCTTTGTTCTCCTGAAATGAAATCCATAGTTAATATAAACTACCTATGCAGCACATAATTCCAAAAATGCAATATAGTGCCCTGGTTGTAAGAAAAAGAAAGTAATTCGTAATCAAATGACATGTTTTACAATATCTCCAGGCATGACCACACCAGGAGGCAGAGTCAGGGAGAGACATCTGCAGTGTGGACTCATAGGACAAGTACAGTGCAGGCTGATGCAGGTGTTTTATACCGGAAACCTAAAAACTGAGTGGGTTTGCTATCCATGATGTCATCTTCATTTTTCTTTTTCTTTTTTTTAATTTATAACTTAAAATTTTTTTGAATATTTATAACGAAATTTATTATTTAGCCATTTTAAGTGTACAGTTCGGTGGCATTAAGTACATTGACGTTGTTCAAGTGTCACCACTCTCCACCTCCATAACTTTTTCATGTCCTCCACCTTATGTAATTTTCTTAAATTCTGAACAAGCTCTTGGTAAAGGTCCAAACAAAAAGTCCAAACAAAACAAAAACAGTCTTCCCCCAATTTCCATCGTAGTTCTATTTGGAAAAATTCAGAGTACATATTAAATATGCCAAAAAAAATTTTTGTCTTTCTATATAAAACAAAATTAGGTCTAAGCTTAGATAATTATAAACATATTATCAGCCATGTGGATGTCCAGTGGGACATAGGGTAGTACTTTGTTATATTAAACAGTCCTAAATATTGCAGAATGTCTGTATCCATGGCACCTGTCCACTGAGTGCAGACAGCACCCCTCAGACACTACAACCACCAGAAATCTTCGTATTTAGTTCCCAGTACGTCGTCACCATTGAAAACCAAACAATACAATACATGAACTCTGGGAAGGCAAGACCCAGTTTTATTCTCTTTTAACTTTCTTCGTACCTGATACCAAAGGCCTCAGTGTTTGTTAAAGTAGAGAATGCAGGAGAGAGTATGCCCAGATAGCCCTCCTGTGTCTGTAACTCAGCTTTTCTAAACCTGATCTTAGGCATCATTTTCAGTCTTTAGGAGTTAGCAACCATGGACTCATCTCCCTCACCGCACACACCCAGTAGGTCACCGACCACATCGTTTCTGCCTTTCCCTGGCACCCTCTATTCCCCCTGCTCCAGCCTCCCCTTACGCTTTCATCTAGGCCATCGAAATAGCCTTGTTTCCTGGCCTCTTTGCTCCCCCTTCAGATACCCGGTGACCATTCTGCGAACTTGGATGCCAAGCCTTCCATGCTTTGTGTCGCTCCCTTTGCCTAGAGTAATTATTACCTTTTCTCCTGGAAAAACTCCTCTTCATGCATCAAGACCCAGCTTAAATGTCTCCTCTTCAGGTCCCAGACCTGAGACAAAATTTCTCAGTCTGCGTCTCTGTTCATGTCCTTGAGGCATTTCTTGCATTAAACTTTTTTGTTCACATGCCTATGGTCTCTGCCAGACTGTTTCTTGAGTAGAAGTTAATTGCTCAGACTTTGGAGCCAATGGCTACAATTTGAATCCCACATGATTTAACAGTCCTGTGATCTTTGGCAAAGTCCTTAATCTTTTCAAGCCTCAGTTTTATCTGTAAAATGGAGATAGCATAGTGCTTATAAACTTTAGAACATCGTTTGAAATGTTAAATCATTATCATTGGCTTTGTATCTGTTCTCCACCTTGTAGTAAGCATAATAGAGAAGGTGCTGATCAGCAATCTTCCATGAAGGACTGCTGATATTGTCAAATTTTGAGATTTTATTATACAGTCACAAAAATGCATTTTATATATTTGGCAATGATAGCTAATTTTACCTATGGAAAATACTCTTAAAAGAAAAAAGTGATCTATTTTCTCCTCTAACTTTTCTAGGTGCATTAAAAAGCGTTCATTCTGAAACCCTTGGGCTTGTAATGTCTGTGCCTACTATGGAAAATTATGTGCCTAGAAACTCTTGTGTTTTGGATTTCAATTTATATCTTTCACTGTATGAAGTGTGGGGGATGTCACCTTGCTCTCACTAGTCTGGAATGGTGACAAACGGGAGCACTACCAGTATTGTTGAGCTAAACTCATTAATTATCCTGCAATTGTCTCTCCTTCAGTTAAAAATATATATTCTCTGTTTCAGCTAAGGGCGCCATGGTTTCCTTGCTTTAAAAATTCTTTTTTTTATATTTCTTAAGTGCTGTTTGCAATATAAAACTAAATCCTGAATTTTAAAAACTTCCATAGCTGATACTCTGCTAAATGTGTAAAGCTTGACATTGAATCTCCATGGACTGGAGCTCTCTGATTTCACTGTTTGCAGCTAGTAAATGTCACTCTAAACATTGCGGCTTTCACTCACACTTACGAGCTTTCATCTGCAGTGGGTGCAGTGTGTCAGAGAATTCTTTGTGTGCTGCTCCAGTGAGGGGGAAAGAAAGACTAAGCCGGGCCTTTAAACAGTGAAAAAGCTTCCTGGAAAGCAGAGACGACCCTGTTTTTATGTGGTGTTTGTGAACACAATCCCGAATTCTCCCGGATACTCTTAAAAACCAACTGTATTAGCTCGATCAGAATAGGGGCCCTGCTGAGCTCATACATGGTTGCCAGATAAACAGCTTCCCCTTTTTCTGTGACTGAGGACTTGGGGGCTGGGAGGGAGAAGGGGTAGTAGATGCGGTCCTTTTGCCTGCAGAAGGAATCTTGTCATCTTCTGGCTCCCCAAATTGTTTTCAACCTGGGTATTTTATTTGTTAGTTCCTGAAGGCTACAGGCACACAGTCAGCTCCTACTTTTTATCCTCTTGACATGAGATAGAAAATCAGTTTGAGTCTATTTTCATAGCAGGTGATTTATTCCTGTTCTTTAATCTGTCTCTTTTGTATATTCTTTGTTTGGACATACTTTTATTTCCCATCTCTGCAGCCTTTGTCCTCCTAGGATTTTTATGTTCATTCTTCCTTTCCCTGCCTCCTCCCCTAAATCTCTGTTGGGACTTCATCTTCCTCTTCCCCAGTCCCTTGTCCTGCCCCTTTTTTGTACATCCTGCTTCATGCTTGGCTGCCTGTGTTTTTCCTCCCACAACTGTTACATGCACTGCTAGTGCCACCTCTGCTACTTCTCCACATCTTCTGGGTCGCTCCTCTTGTACCAAGAGGGCTCAGTACTGGCCCATGATGCAGCCGACAACAAGCACATATGTTGAACCCGTCCCCAGCCATTCTAGACAAATAGATCGTCAGCTAAGTTCTTTAATTTATTTATTTTAATTAGTTTCAAGTAAACAGCACATTGGTTAGACAGATATAGTTCATAAAACGATCCCAATTGCTCCCTCCCTCCCCTGACCCTCCACCTAGCCAACGTATTAATGCTAACTGCATTCCCTATGCCGTGCTCCCCATCCCCGTGACCACCCATCAGCTACTAATTTGTACTTCTTTAGCCCTTCACCCCATTCTCCCAGCCCCCCAAACCCCTATCCCCTCTGTCCGTCACCAGACTGTCCACTATATTTGTGAATCTGTTTTTGATTAGTTTGTTCTTTTTATTCCTTAGATTCAGCATATAAGTGAAATCATATAGTGTTTATCTTTCTCTGGTCTGACTTAAATACCTTCTAGGTCCATCAAGGAATATCTTTTTCCATCCCCTTCCTTTTAGTCTGTGTGTGCATTTTAATCTGAGGTGAGTCTCTTGAAGGCAGCATATGTAGGGGTCTTGTTTTCTTATCCTTTCAGCCACTCTGTCTTTTGGTTGGAGCATTTAATTCTTTTCCATTTAAGATATTTATTGATAGGAATGTAGTTGTTAGCATTCTTTATTCCTCTTTTTGATACATGTCTTTTCTTCTTAAAGAAGTCCTACCAATATTTCCTCTAATACTGGCTTGGTAGTGATAAACTCCTTTAGCTTAATTTTGTCTGGAGGAAGTTCTTTATCTACCCTTCAACTCTAAATGATAGCTTTGCTGGATAAAGTATCCTATATTGTAGATCCTGAGTCTTTATCACGTTGAATATTTTTTGCTAAGCCCTTCTGTCCTGTAGTTTGTTTTGAGAAATCAGCTGCCAGTCTATGGGTATTTCCTTATAGGTAACTATCTGTTTTTCTCTTGCGGCTTTTAAGATTGTCTCTTTGTATTTAACCTTTGGCATTTTAATTATGATGTGTCTTGGTGAGAGCTCTTTGGATTCCTGGTTTTGGGGATTCTCTGAGCTTCCTGGGGTTTTATGTCTATTTCTTTCACCAGGTTAGGAAGTTTTCCATCATTTCTTCAAACAGCTGTTCAACATCTTGATTTTCTTCAGTCACGCCAATCAGATGGATATTTGGACCCTTAATCGTGTCCCATATGTTCCTTAAATTATTTTTATAGTCTTGGCATCTTATCTCCTGCCATTCTGACTGAGTGTCCTTGGCTTTCCCATCCTCTAGATAGGGCATTTGATCCTTTTCTTTTTTTACTTTGTTTATTCCATTTTAGATACTTATCATCTCAGAAAATGGGTTCTTCATTTCAGACTGATTCCCTTTTATAATTTACATTTTTATGTTTTTTTACCTCTTTGTTGAATTTGTCTACAATACCCAAAAGTTCATTGAGCATCTTTATAACCAGTGTTGCGAACACCGCATCTGTTAGATTGCTTGACTCCATTATATCTTCTGTTCTGTCATATGGTTTCTGCTTCTTTGTCTTCCCATTTTGGCTGCCTTTCCATGTCTGTTTCTGTGTACTAATAAAGCTCCTAAGTCTCCCAGTCTTATTACTGTGGATTTGTGTAGTAGGTGTCCAGTGGCACAGTCCTGAGAGGGATTCAGCTGCAGGCCAAATTTAGCCCAAGGCTCTACTCCTCTGGAGCCTAAGATTCAGCAAGCAATCCACAGATGCTGTGTACTTATAGTTGCCTCAAAAGGCCACATCAGAAACCGAGGCCAGCTGCCTCCCGTGTGAGTCTAGGCGCTGCTCAGCAAGGAGCACCCGACTCGCCGAGGATACACCTGGATGTGGCTTGGGATGGGGGAGGTGGGGCATCGGAATCCTCTGTGGGGAACGACCTTGGTTTATCCAGTTTGATGACGTCAGGGCTATGGCAGTGCTGTGTCCATGCACTGGTATGGGGGAGGACTCAACAGGGACCGATGGATACTGCCGGCACTTCTGTACAGAGCGAGTCTCGCCTTGGCCCTCACTCTGACAATGTCTCCCTGGTGCCCCCTGTGCATAGCCGAATTGGCACTGGTGCTCAGAGAGCAAGCAGGTCCATCACTGAAAATTCGCTCGTGGACGCGGCCCCTTTAAGAGGCGGCTGCCGCTGCCACAGCTTCTGTCTCACTCAGCCACTGGGGACCGGGCAGCCCCGCGTCCTCACCCGAACGTCCTACCTTCTGCCGTTGTAGGGTGATTTCTTGGATTTCTCCCTATTTGTATGGCTTATTCATCTAGATCCCAGGTGATTTTTCCTTGCTTCTTGCTCCTTGTTTCCATCACAACTTTGATTTGGTCGCCAGAGAGATGAACAGAGCCTCTATCATTTACGCCATTTTTTTTTCCTCCTCTCTGCATACGTGTTTTTAAGGTGGTTAATGCCTACACCAACCAGTGTTTTCAGTTTCCAGGCAGCCACACTTAAGCCTGGAAGCAGAACATTCTACAGGAAGTACTGAAGTAGAATTTTAGAAAACCGTTGACTTTTCTGTCAGCCATAGATTCAAGTCCTTACTCTATTGCTTATGAGCTGTATGGCCTTGGACAAATTAATTCACTTATTTAGCAACTATTTATTGACTGCTTCTTATGTGCATTGTATTTAGCTTTTGTGGAACCAATTAATAGCACTCTGTCTTCCTTTGTTATGTTGACAACCAAGAAATAATACCTAGAAATCTAATTATTAGCTTTATCAACTGCTAAAAGCCAGATCAGAGGATGTGGCTTCTGTATGCAGCCATCATGACTAATACTTCTCCCCTAACCCAGCCTGCAGGCCTGCCTCTCTTCTCTGCTCCACACGTTAGGATTCAGAGGGCAGGCACATGTTGAAGTCAGACAAGCTGGAAAAAAAAAGTGAAAAAGCTTACTGGGGCCTGGCCAAGCCGACCGTCCTCCATCTGTTCTCCTGTTCTCACTGGCCAGGCAAGCTGCCCCTCCTCCCGGGAGGAGGGCGGAGTGGGAAGGCCGAGAATGGACTCCGCTTCCTTCTTGCAACCTGGAAACGCCCTTCCCCTCCAGAGACACCGGAGGGTCGAGTGCCCCGCGCCCCCCTTAACTCTAAGCGTTACACTGAACCAGCATTACCAAAGAAAACAAAATAAACATTGCTGGTGTAAATAGATCATCTGAAAATGGAATTAACAATGTAAAAGGGCCCTAAGTTGGAGTTGGGAGGCCATTAGGGAAGTCAGATTCACGCATGCCAAGACCCAGACGAGGTGAGAACATTTGGACTTTCGTGCTTGCTGTAGAAGCAGGTCCTGGAACTTGCCTCCCTATTTATTTTGTTACAGCTTATGGTTTTTACCTTTATAAGCTCTTTGTCTTCCTCGGGGCACATTTCAAGTTTTTCCCTGAATCTGTGTCTTCCCAGATTCGAGTCTTTTAAGACCTCAGATAAACTTTTGTTGTACTTTGCAGCCTCAGTTCTTCCTTGCTTGATACTAGTCTATTTCTTCACCTGTAAAGTATGGATAATCGTACCTGTTATTGTGGCTCTGGAGACTAAAGCGAAATGAGATACTATGTACAAAGAATATGACTACCTGTTAACTGACCTTCTTTGATGGGGATTAGCCCGAAGTACAATTGGTCGGTCATTCAGTAGCCTGATGTGTCTCTGTTGCCTGCTCTTTCTCTTTTCCTAAATTTGGTCATTTTTTTCCCCTCCTCATTCACTTAAAAATAATTTTCCAGTAACCACAGATTGACTGCCCAAATCTTTTTAAATTCTGGCTTGTGTTACAAAACTCATGAATCTGGATAAAGGAAGCATTTGGAACAATTAAATCTACTTTATAACTACAAAACTGGTTTTACCTGAAGGATCACCAAAGTCCAGTGCGTGGCTATAAACAGGTATAACGTGAGAAATAGATGTCTTGATTCCTCATTTTCACTGTTGTTGTATTAACTTGAACAATACTCCTAAGTTTCTCTGTTACCATGGAAAATAATTCAGCTGAGCCTTGAAACCACATGATGAAGAAAAACAGTATAGATACTAGTCTGTTTCAGGAAAAACACTTTTATTCAGAGTATTTGGACTTTT